>NW_006921591.1:8438999-8449952 GCF_000298275.1 Orycteropus afer afer
GTATATACACACACACACACACACACACACACACATACACACACACACATATGTATGTATACATGCAAAACACAGAGCTCTTGCATTTCAGAACTCTATTTCCTGTGCACATGAATAAGCATGAAAGACTGAATGAGCTATACATTCATCACAGTGGAAATCTAGAGAAGGTTCAGAAAGTTCTACTTCATGGAGAAAGTAGATATGAACTGAATGGTAAAAATAATTCAATAGGTGGAGGGTAAGGGGAAAAGTGCCATGCCTGGTGTCAACAGTAAGCAGAATGTGTTTGGAGAATATAAAATGAAGTAATTGATTTTAATAAAGCTCAAGGAAGGGAATGATGGGGGATAAGTCTAGGAGGAAGACTGAGCACAGACCATGAAATATCCTGCATATGAAGCTAAGGCATTTACATGAGGGAATAAAACTCTAGACCATTGCTTTATAAGTCCAAAAACATGTCTCTCTAACTGTATGAGAATTGTTGGGTCTGGAGTTGACTATGACAAACTAGACATAAAACAGATTTGTTTAAGATATAAACAAATGCAAACATAAAACTCATGTTAAATAAGAGGAATATTTCAGTCCAGTTAACCAAATATCCATATATTACTGAATTATCAATTAGATGGTAACTTTCTCAGTATGGTAGGAGATCTGGTGGCATAGTACCTAAGGTATTTGACTGCTAACCAGAAGCTTGGTGGTTCAAACTCCCTAGCCACTCCTTGGAAGGAAGGTTGGGCAATCTACTTCCGTAGTGACACCAGCTAGGAAACCCAAGGAGGGGTCTCTGTGAGTTGCATTCAAGTTGACAGCAATATGTTTGGTTTTTATTTTTGGTTGGTGGTATGGTGATTAAGGCATTTGGCTACTAACCAAAAGGTCAGTGGTTTGATCTCAGCAGACTCTCCATGGAAGAAAGTTGAGGCAGTCTACTTCTGTAAAGATTTATAACCTTGGAAACCCATGAGAGTCACTGTAATTTGGAATCAACTCGATGGCAGTGAGTTTGGTTTGGTTTTGATTTTTCTCAGTATATAAAGGAACATTGTTAGCTTTAAGAAATATATCATTTATTCAGACTTGTCCATCATGA
Organism: Orycteropus afer afer; assembly: GCF_000298275.1. NCBI lineage: Eukaryota > Metazoa > Chordata > Mammalia > Tubulidentata > Orycteropodidae > Orycteropus > Orycteropus afer. Next base: position 8,440,105 of record NW_006921591.1, read on the forward strand.
TGTTCATATCATAAAATTACTGGATAATGTATTTTATGTCTACTAAGTGTGTCAAAATATTTCAGTAAATTATTTAATTTCATCTTGTTAGGTTAACATTTACTTTGTGTATTTTAAAACTGTCTTATTTAGCTCTCACAAGTTGAGAAGTATTAAGTCTTCTTGGTGAATTAAATTCTTCATTATTTTGCACTGACCCACTTTATTAATATTTTTTGCATGATATATATATTTTTACTATTAAAATTGCAAAACTGGTAGTCCCATTTTTAATACATACCAGTTATATCATTTTCCATATTGTTATTTTAAAACCGTTTCCCCATGATTTACGTGCTTGTCTTTGGAAAAAATAAAGATGCATATTTTCAGCCCATTTGCCAATTGTTAATGAATAACATATCCATTTATGTTTATTGTGATAACTGATAAGTTTAAATATTATTGATATCATTATATGTGATTACTATGTGTCTTTTATTTTCCCTTTTGTGTCCTTTTTGTCATTCCTATGTCTTCCTTTATGAAATGTGTGTTTAAATTTTTGGTCTCATTAGTATTGGGTTGAAATCCCTCCTGTTTTGAGATGTAAAGTTTTCATATAGTCTATATAGAGGCTCTTGATTAGATATATGTTTTACAAATATTTTGTAGTCTGTGTCTTGTTCTATTTACATTCTTTTGTAGTCTGTGTCTTGTTCTATTTACATTCTTGATTAGATATATGTTTTACAAATATTTTGTAGTCTGTGTCTTGTTCTATTTACATTTTTAACAACATCTCTTGAAGAAGATAAATTATTATTTAGATATATCCATTTTTTATCTAAATAGAATTTATCCTATCTGGAGAAATCATGTTGTTTTTGTCCTATGCAAACAAGGTGCATTGATAATTACTGGAGACTGGAATGTAAAAGTTTGAAACAAGGAAGAATTATTGGTATTTGGAAAATATGGCTTTGGTGATAGAAATGATTCAGAAAATCACATGATAGCATTTTGCAAGACTTAGTCATTGAAAATATCATTTTCAACGACATAAAAGGAGACTATACATGGGGATTGTACCAGATGGGATACACAGGAATTAAATAGATTATATCTGTAGAAAGAGACAATGGAAAAAATCAATACCTTCAGTAAGAACAAGGCAAGGAGAAGTCTATGGAACAGACCATCAATTGGTCATATGCAAGTGCAAGTTCAAATTGAAGAAAATGAAAACAAGATCAGTAGAACCAAAATAAGACCTCTAGTATGTCCCATCTGATTTCAAAGAGCAGCTCCAAGAGACAAAGTAAAATATTATAATGAAATATGCAAAGACCAGGAGTTAGAAAATCAAAAGGGAAGAACACACTTAGCATTTCTCAAGCTGAAAGAACTGATCAAAAAGTTTGAGCCTTGAGTTCCAATATTGAAGGTTTCTATAGAGAAAAAAATTGAATGATGCAAGAAGCATGAAATAAGATGGAAGGAATACATAGAGTCACTGTACAAAAAATAATTGGTCAATATTCAGCTATTGCAGGGGGTGGCGTTTGATCAAGAACCAATGATATGGAAGGAAGAAGTTGATGCTGCATTAAAGAAATTGTTGAAAAACAAGGCTCCAGGAATTGACAGAATACCCACTGATAGGTTTCAACAAACAGATGCCACGTTGGAGGTGCTTATTCATTTATGCCAAGAAATTTTGAATAGAGCTAACTGTCCAAATGAGTGGAAGAGATCCATATTTGTGCCCATTCCATAGAAAGGTGATGCAACAGAATGTGAAATTATCAAACAATATCATTAATATCACATGCAAGTAAAATCTTGCTGAGGATAATTTTAAGAGTTGCAGCATTGCAATAACAGGGAACTTCAAGAAATTCAAGCTGGATTCAGAAGAAAACATAGAACTAGAGATATCATTGCTGATGTCAGATGGATCTTGGCTGAAAGTAAAGAATAGCAGATAGATGTTTACCCATGTTGTATGGACTATGCAGAAAATTGACTGTGAACCATTACAAACTGTGGATAACATTGCAAAGAATGGGAATTCCAGAATACTTAATTGTGCTCATAAGGAACCTGTACATTGGTTGTCATTCAGACAGAACAAGGGATTACTACATGGTTTGAAATCAGGAAGGGTGTGTGTTAGGGTTGTATCTTTTCACCATATTTATTCAATCTACATGCTGTACAAATAATTTGAGAAGCTGGACTATATGAAAAAGAACATGGCATCAGGCTTGGCGGAAGACGCATTAACAACCTGTGATATGCAGATGACATAAACTTGGTTGCTAAAAATGAAGATGATTTGAAGCATTTCCTGATGAAGATTAAAGACTACAGTCTTAAGTATAGATTACACCTCAACATAAAGAAACAGAAATCCTTCACAATTTGACCAATAAGCAGCATCACAATAAATGAAGAAAAGATTGAAGTTGTCAGAGATTTCATTTTACTTGGATCCACAGTCAACACCTGTGCAAGCAGCACTCAAGAAATCAGACATTATACTGCACTAGGCAAATTTGATGCAAAAACTTCTTTAAAGTGTTGAAGAGTAAAACTAGAGATTCAGGATAGAGTGGAAGAAAAATGTGGAACAAAATTCAAAATTATAAAAAATATCAGTATTACTGGCTAATAGAGGCTGGTGGAACCTCAAGACTATCTTTCATTGCTATTCTTCAGGCCTGAAACTGAATTCACTCCTGAGGCTCAATGTTTAGACAAACATTAGACAGACATATTAGGTGAATAATATCACTAGACAGTAAGTACTTCTTTGTTATTTTCTATCTTCTTGAACTTTGCTATTATTTTGTTAGGGTGAGATGATATCTCATTGTTGTTTTGATTTCCATCTCTCTAATGGCTGATGCTCTCTGGTAGCATAGTGGCTAAGACACTTGCCAGCTAACCAGACGGCTGGTGGTTCAAACCCACCAGCCACTCCTCGGAAGGAAGGTTGGGCAATCCTACTTCCGTAGTGATAGTGCCTCAGAAACCCAAGGAAGGGTCGCTATGAGTCGGGTTTGACTCGACGGCATATAACAACAACAACAAATGGCTGATGATCATGAGTAGTTCTTCTTTTTATTGCCTGAATATCTTCTTTGGTGAAGAGTCTTTTTATATCCTCTTCCCATTTTTTAAATTGGTTTGTTTGTCTTTTTGATGTTGAGGTGTTGAAGTTTTCTGTAAATTTTAGAGTTAAGTCCCTTCTTGGATATGGCATTGCCAAATATTTTTTTCCCCAATCTATAAACTCTCTTTTCACTCTTCTTGAGAAGCCTTTTGATGCTCATAATTAAATATTTAGAAGGTCATAGTAATCTAGTTTATCTTCTGCTGTTTGTGTCATTTTATTTATATTAGATAGTACATTTATGCCGTAAATTAAGGCCCCATACTTACCCTATTTTTTCTTTGATGATCTCATAGTTCTAGGTTTTACATTTTAGTCTTTGATTTATCTTGAGTTAGTATTTATGTATGGTGTGAGGTATAGATCTTGTTTCATTTTTCTAAAAATAGATATCCAGTTTTACCAGCACCATTTGTCAAAGAGACTATCTCTTCCCCCATTTAATGGTTTTTGACCCTTTGTGAAAGATAAATCCATAGGTGGATGGATATACTTCTAGATTCCCCATTCTGTTCCATAAGTCTGTCATTGTACCAATGCCATACTGTTTCGACTAGTGTGACTGTACAGTGGATTTTGAGATTGGTGAATGTGAGTCCTCATTTGTTTTTCTTCTTCAGTAGTGCTTTGCTTATCTCAGGTCTCTTTCCTTTCCATATAAAATTAGTGATTGGTTTTTCCATGTCCTCAAAGAATGTTGATGGAATCTGTATTAGGATTGCATTGAATCTATAGATTGCTTTGGGTAATATTGACATTTTCACCATGTTCAGTTTTCCTATCCATGAGCATGGTATGTTCTTCCATTTAAGTATGTCTCTTATATTTCTTGTAGTAATGTTTAGCAGTTTTTTTAAATGGATTTTTGGATCCCTGATAAGATTTATTCCTAAGTATTTTATATTTTTTGTATATATTGTAAATGGCCTTGTTTTCCTTTTTTAAGATGACTTTGCTGATGCAGAGAATACAACTATATTTTTGTACACTGATCTTATATCCTACCAATTTGCTGAATCTTTCAACTAGTTCCAGCAGTTTTCTTGATGAGTTTCTGGCATTTTCTAGGTATAGGAGCATATCATCTGCAAATAAAAATAGTTTTATTTCTTATTTGTCAATTGGGATGTCTTTTATTTCTCTGTCTTGTCTTATTGCCCTCTCTAGGACTTCCAATACAATGTTGAAAAGGAGTAGCAATAGAGGGCATCCTTGTCTTGTTCCTGTTTGTTAGGAGAATATTTTCAGTCTCTCTTTGTTGAGAATAGCATTGATTGTTGGTATAAGCCCTTAATTAAGTTGAGGAATTTCCTTTCTATTCCTACTGAGAGTTTTTATTAAGAATGGGTATTGGATTTTATCAAATGCCTTTTTTGCATCTATTGATGCAATCATCTGAATATTTTCCTTTGCTTTATTTATGTAGTAGATTACTTTTATTGTTTCTCTAATATTGAACCATCCTTCTATACCTAGTATAATCTTGCTTTGTCATGGTTTATTTATGTATTTATTTATTTTGATATGTTGTTAGATTCTATTAGCTAAGATTTTGTTGAAAATGTTTGTATCTATATTCATGAGGATCTGTAATTTTATTTTTTAATGGTGTCTTTGCCTGACTCTGCTATTAGGGTTACATTTGTTTCATAAAATGAATTTGGGAGGATTCCATCCTTTCTATGTTTTGGGATAGTTTGAGTAGAATTGGTGTCAGCTTTTCTCTGAATGTTTGATAGAATTTCCCAGGGAAGAATTCTGGGCCAGGACTTTTACTTTTGGGAGTTTTTTGTTTGTTTGTTTGTTTGTTTTTAAGGACATTTTCAGTTTCTTCTTTTGTTATGGGCCCGTCAAATTTTCTACATCAGTCCATGTTAGTTTTGGTATGTCTAATGTTCCTGTAATTTGTCCATTTCTTCTAGGTTTTCAAATTTGTTGGTATACATAGTTTTCTGTTATCATACTTTTAATTTCAGATGGTTCTGTAATGTCATGCATTCCCTTTCTTATTCATATTATTTGCATCTTCTCTTACTTTCCCTTAGTTTAATTTGCTGTTGGTTTGTCAATTGCTTAATCTTTTCAAAAAATCAACTTCTCTTATTATTGACTCTTATTTTTTGATTTCATTTATTTCTGCTCAAATCTTTATTATTTTCTTTCTTCTGGATACTGTAGGCTTTTTTTGTTGTTCTTTTTCTAATTGTTAGAATTGTTGGGTTAGAGTATTGATACAGTTTCTTTCACTTTTTTTTGATGTGTAAATTGATTGCTATAAATTGACCTCTGAGTTCTACTCTTGCTATGTCCCTAAGGTTTTGGTGTGTTGTGTTTCCATTTTCATTGCATCTAGGATTTGGCACCGCCCCCCCCACCCCTGTTATCCAGCAGTTTTTGAGCAAGGTGGTATTTAGTCCATGTTTGTTTGTTTGTTTGTTTTTTCCCCTATAATTTTCCTCAAATTTATTTCTAATTTTATAGCATGATCCAAGAAGATGCTTTGTAGTATTTCAATATGTTTTTAATTTATTGAGGCTTGCTTTGTGGCCTAACATGTGGTCTATTCTGGAGGACTATCTATATGCTTTGGAAAAGTATGTGTAATGGATTTTTGTTTGGTGGAGTGTTCTATATATTGCCATGAGGTGAATTTGGTTGATTGTGTTGTTGAGATCTCCTAGGTCTTTGTTAAGTTACTTTCTGGTTATCCTGTCCTTCGTCAAAAGTGGTAGGTGAAAATCTTGCTACTATTGTAGAACTGTCTATTGTTTCTTTTCATTTAGTTATTATTTGAATTATGTATTTTATGGCTCTTTCATGTGGTCCATAGATGTTTATTATGGTTATGTCCTTTTGCTAGATTGACCCTTTTATCATTATAAATGTCCTTCCCTGTCCCTTACACTGGTTTTCACCTTGAAGTTTATTTTATCTGAAATAAATATTGCCCCTCCTATTCTTTTTTAGTTGTCGTAATCTTGATTGTTTTCCCCAACCCCTTGATTTTTAATTTATTTTTATCTTTATGTATAGGCATGTCTCATCAGCATATTGCTGGGTCTTGTGTTCTTATTCAATCTGCCTCTCCCTTTCTCTTGGCTGGTACATTTAATCCATTCACATTGAATGTAATCAATTATAGATATCCACTTAGTGCTGTCATTCCTTTTTTTTTTTTTTTTTAATTGTAATGTGAATGATTTCTTTATTCCAAATGTATTTCTGTAATGACTTCATTTTGTTATCAGATATTCTTTTCATTTTACCCATTGTTGTTGATATGGTTTTTAGTAAGTCCTTGTGATTTTTTTCTTTCTTCTTTTGGTTAGAAGTCTTATTAATTTTCTTTGTAATTACCTTGTAGTTAATTTTTATTTTCCTAATTTTGAAAGAGTCTGTTCTATATTGATATTGTCCTGATTTCTTCTTCTTTTGGAAGTTCTGTAGTTATACCAAATATTCCCTATTTTTCTTTGTAGTTGTTGTCATTTACAGGTTGACTCTTCTGGTTCTCTTTTTTCAGTGCTGTAAGCTTATTTTAATTTTGAGAATTCCTTTTCTGGGTTGTTTTCTGGATGATGTTGTCATGTGTCATAATCTAAGGGTGTTTCCCTCCATTGTTGGTTTTCTGTCCAGATGACTCCTTTTAGCATATCTTGTGTGGTCTGACTCAACAGCACAAAACAACAACAAGAACAACATGGAATAGTCTAATTTGCACACATGGGTTGCTATAACTCACATAACTCAGAATCAGCTTGATGCCAACAACAACAATGTGTGTTAATATCAGGGTAGTAATATCTTCACAAAGTTTAGCCTTCATTTAAGTAATGTAGTGTATATATAAATATTGTTGTTGTTATGTGCCGTCGAGTCAGACTTGTCTCATAGCGACGCCTCCTTGGGTTTCCAAGGCAGTATCACTATGGAAGTAGATTGCCCCATCTTCCTTCTGAGGAGTGGCTGGTGGGAACTGCCAGCCTTCTGGTTAACAGTCAAATGCCTTAGGCACTATGCTACCAGAGCTCCTTTATATGTGTGTGTACATATATACACACACACACACACATATATATACATATATATGTATGTATGTATATATATATTTTTTTTTTCCCTTTTCACTCAGTTCTTACCATTCTCTCAAATTTTTTTAGTTTCCTTAAATAAGGCAAATCTGTTTCTTGCTAAATTTATTTCTCAGTATTGCTTGTTTGATATTTGCTTTAATACTAAGAAATCAGGGAAGTCAAGGAGAGATAGGAGTTACAATTTTATATCAGAGTTCAGGGAAGATTTCATAAAGAATATAATGTTTGAGAAAAAGAAGAAAACTTAAAGGGGTCATGAAAATATCTGAGGGAGGTAAAATAATTTTTAAATATAACTGAATATGAAAATTTGATAATACTTTTCTTTTGTAGTTAATTATTCATTATTTATAGTTCAGTGTATTCCCAATAGAGATGTTGTTGTTGTTGTTCTTTGCCACAGAGTTGGCCCCCGACTCCTAGCGACCCCTCCTTGGGTTTCCGAGGCAGTTATCACTACGGAAGTAGGATTGCTATCTCTATAGAGATGCTCAAAATTTCAAACAAACCTGAGGCATATCTGAGGTTTGAAATTTCTAATATGTATAATTTAAAGAAAAAAAAATAAGGACAGGCTTAAAAGAGTTATTACAAATTTTAAATGTTTATTTTAAACAAGTTAATAGTTTTCCTATAAAATAATAAAATGTAAAAAAATAAATGTGTTATCTATAATGTATTTATTTATAATATATTAATTCATCAGGTATTAAAAGTGGTGGGGTCTAATAAGAATCACAATTCTAATGCTGTACAAAGAATCTCTTTTATTGGTTCTGTTAGTATATCTTTTTTACTTTATTTATGAACTCTTTTGAAGGTTATCTCAAAAATATTATTTGAAGATTGTATCAAATCATGGGACCCATGAAGCATCTAAGTTTTCAGGAAAATGGCAATACACCTATTCCCTACTCTCATATGCTCCTCTATCTATTGAATTCAATTTCTTACATTTAGGTAAAGTTTTCTTTTCTAAGACAATTTTAAGCAACATTCGTCTCCTTGGGTATACTAAATAAAATTTTTAAATGATAAGATATATATTAGTAATGCTAAAATACATAACAAATAGAAATGAAAAAAATATTAATAATTAACGGGAAAATGTGATAACTGGGAAACCCATAAAATGGCAGCACAAATGAAACAGAGCAGGCTACACTAAATATTCTTAATGTTTTTAATCTACGTCAAATAATAAACATCCTCTAATTGACTTCAAAATGATATGATGATTCCATTTTTTTTCAATCAACCTGATAGATACTAGTTCTTTTAAACAAAAAAATTAATTACCATCTTTACATTGAACTAAGACTTATACTCTGACTTAAGCCCTCTTCTATAACGTATATTTCCAAGAACTCTTTCCTGATTAACTCCTGCATTGAAGTGAATAAATATAAAATGGTGGAAATGAAAGTGAGCAATTAAAATTTAATTTATTCTAAGTCCTGTCTATATTGATTTTCTTTTAAAAATGTATGTTATTTCTATGAAATAAATAAAATTAAACCAGCATTTGAATTTGATTTTTAAATGCTATAAGACAGAATTTTATCCCAAAGGTTTTTACTATTATTAAGTCTTAAAGAATATTTAGCTTCATTAGTCCCAAATTTTCATTTAACAACAGAAAAAGTAAATTATAAGTCCTTGCACTGAAGCAGTGTTCACAACTCTGACTTCACTTTACAATCACTTGATGAGCTCCATCAAATGGACATTCTCCAGAGATATGGATGGAATTGTCTTAGTAGATATTCATGTTTTTTAGCTCTTGTAAAAATGTAGGGAAGAAAATGTTTGCAATTCTACATTTTCACATGAACAATTCAATAATATAAGTTACATCAAGCATGTTGTGAAAGCATCACCGATATTTGTTGCCAATTTTCCATCCCCATAAACAAAAGTTCAATGCTACTTAAACAATGATTACTCCTTTTTCCCATCTGTCCTGCCCCCGGTAATCAGTATTAAACTTCAATTTCTAAATGTTTTCCTACTCTAGGTATTCCATACAAGTGAGATCATACAATTTTTGTCCTTTTGTGTAAGACTTACTACATTCAGCATAATGCTTTTAAAATTTATCTGTGTTATGGCATGTATCAAGACTTCATTTCTCTTATGACAGAGATATGATAGTCATTGTATACATATATACAAAATTTTACTGATTTAGAGAAGCCTGGCTGGATCTAGGAAGACTTTTCTGATAGATATCTTTATTATAATATTACTTCTGTAGTGATACCTCCTTGGAAACCCTAAGGAGGGGTTGCTATGAGTCAGATCTGACTCTAGGTCAGTGAGTTTATTTTTAATAAGGTATTATTATTTAAAATATGAAACAGTAGCATACATATCTCCTGGGAGCTTGTTAAAAAATGCAGAATCTTAGGTCCCATCATAGACCTACTCAATCAGAATCTGCATTTTATTAAGATTCCTAAGTGACTTGAATGTACTTTCAAGCTGAAAAGCATTGTTCTAGGATATGCCCCTACTTCTAACCATCTTTCTTCTTCCTTTCCAGAGTTAATCAGACTCTGAGATAAAAGTGACATTGACATTAATATATACAT
>NW_006921591.1:8450052-8454643 GCF_000298275.1 Orycteropus afer afer
TATATATATATATATATATATATATATATAGTGCCAGTGTACTGATTTATATTACAATTATTTTGTTGATTGGAATATTCAGCTATTTCCTCAATGTAGTCAAGTTATATAAAGTCAGCTCATAGTTAGTTGAAAGTGCTATTGCCATGATGGAGTTAGAACCAGAGAAGTTATGTAAATCAACTAAGATGTGGAAGCTCTGGTAATTTTTTCAAGCTTCTTTGCTGCAACACTTTGCTTCCATTACCGCCACATGGAACTGAAAGCAATATACATGAAAAGCTCCTTCTAGGGACAGAATTTTCAAGGGCTATCACCACTTAAGCTTTACACAAACTATGTATTTGCTTGCTTTGCATGACTCATTGTGCCTGTCCCATACTCTTTAGATATATTGAGACATTTAAGGCTACCACTTCCAAATGTGGCTGACCTAAAGCTCTATCTCTCACAACATGAAGAGGTAAAAGCACTTTGTTGTGTCTTAACTCTGAAAGGTCAACTTTTCTTTCTCTCGCTTCCTAATTGTTGAAAATATTTTGTTCAACCTTATGAGGTTGTTTGGTGACACTGAGTGAATTCCAACTCATAACAATCCTATGTGACAGTGCATAATCAAAAGGCTTTCTTGACCATAATCTTTACAAATTGCAGCTTTTTCTCCTGTAGAGCCACTGAGTAGGTTAAACCTGCCTACTTTCAGGTTAGCAGCCAAGTGCTTACTCATTTGCGCCACCAAGGCTCCTTATCTTACTCCAAACCCACTGCCATGGAGTTAATTCTGACTCTTAGAGGCTCTTTAGTACAGTAAAACTGTTCCATAAGGTTTCCAAAGTTATAATTTTTTTTTTTTTTTTTTACTTTTTAAACTTGTTTATTTATTTATATTGTGATTTGGGTGAAAATTTACAGAGCAAGTTCACTTTCCATAGAGCAGTGCACGTAGAGCTTTAGGTCAGCCACATTTGGAAGTGGTAGCCTTAAATGTCTCATGATATTGACTAAAATTTACCCCAATGCAACAGCTCCCCTCCCACTTCTTTCCCATAGTTACCTCTTCTCTGTGTCTATCCCTCCATGCACTCCTGCCCCTTGAGCTGTCTCCCTGTGCATAAACAGCCCTCCTTTCTCCAATGATTGTTCTCTCCAAGAAGTGTATCTACCTCAGGTAAATGATCAGCTCATTTGGCTGAGCTTATAAAACTGTACAGAAGCAGAGTGCCTCACCTTTTTATCTTCAGTGGCTGGTGCATTTGAACTGTTAAACTTTTAGTTAGCATCTGAATGCTTTAATCACTACACCACCAGAACTGCTTTAGCTTGTGAGTGAAAACCAAAAATCCCATTGTCATCTGGGAGATTCTGACTCATAGTGAACCCAAGGGATTTCCAAGACCATAAATCTTTAACAGAAGCAGACTGACTCATCTTTTTCTCCTGGAGCAGTGGGTGAGTTAGAACCATCTATTTTTTTGGTTGTTGTTTTTATTTGCTGTCCATTCGGACCTGACTCATAGTGACCCCTCCTTGGGTTTCCGAGGCAGTATCACTATGTAGATTGCCCAACCTTCCTTCCGCGGAGTGGTTGGTGGGTTTGAACTGCCAGCCTTCTGGTTAGCAGTCAAATGCCTTAGTCACTATGCTACCAGAGTTCCTTGATCTTTTAGTTAGCAGCCCAATATTTTGATCACAGCATCACCAGAGCTTCTTTAGCTTATAAGTATTAACCAAATATTCCAATACTAAAATGCCACATGTTCTCCCAGCCACTTCAGTAATATATGATGGTATTATGAATTTTTAAGTACAGTTGTGAATGATACTCCATATAAGTGTATATGTAATTCTGTATTAGTCATCTCAGGAGTTTAGTGCAAATGACATACTCCTTTAGCTCAGGACCAGTCTAGAATAATCTGGGAATCTTCAAAAAGCAGACTTCATTAAGAACAAATTGCATTAGAATTTCTGGAACTAAGACCTCGGTGTTAATAATTCCCCTATGGAATTCTGATATACAAAAGTATACAGAGTATTTCTCAGAGTACTGCTAAAAATTAATTTATTCAAAAAATAGTATAATAAACTAGATCATTCTTAGCCCAGAATCACTGTAATTGTTAAAATCCCCTCTAGAACTTTTCCAGTCATATCTTGTGCTATGAAAGATAACTGGACTGACTGATTTAGTTTTAGCCATTAATTACTAAATGTGCTCAAAAGCATTGTATGAGTATATTTAAGAATTAACTACAAACCATAATCTAATTCACCTAACTAGCAACATTATTTATGACATCCCATTTTCTTCAATATTTAGTTGTGTGGAATTGAAAGCAGAACACATATTCATAATGAAATATTTTAAAGTTTGTGTTTTCTTTTTTCTAATTTTACATAATTATATTATTATTTTAAATGCTTTGTGTGTGTGTAATTTACTAAAATGATATCTAATTTAATAAACACTTTATTTTATTTTTCTTTTATTGTGATTTGGATGAAAATTTACACAGCAAATTCACTTTCCATACAGCAGTTCACATACACTTTGTCTCATGACATGTCTCCATGTGCATAAACAGCCCTTCTTTCTCCCATGATTGTTCTCTCCAAGGAGTGTATCTACCTCAGGTAAATATTCAACTCCTATGCCTGTTTTTTGTTTGTCTGGAAACCACAGGTGTGGGTTCAATTACAGATTTGAAGGGCAGCTAGAGGCCATAGTCTCAGTGGCTCCACCAGGCTCTGTCGGACCAGCAAACCTGCCCCCCCCCTTTTTATCTCCAAATGATTTTGAGTTTTGTTCCACATTGTTCTCCCTCTCTACCAAGGATCTCCTACATAGATCCCCTTCTGAGTGGATGACAGTGGTAGCCAGGCACCATCTAGTTTTTCTGTTCTAATAGTCATATAGGCTGGAGATCAGATGGTGTACTAGTCAGTAGGACTAATTGTTTCCATGAATTTTTGGTTTTCTTCATTCTTCTTTGCTCTGAACAAGGAGAGACCCATCATTGCATCTAGATGGCAGCTTGCTAGCTTTCAAGATCCCAGTTGCTACTCGCCAAAGTAGGAGGTGGAACAATGTTTTGTATATTATGTTATGCCAATCGAGCTTGATGTTCCCTGTGATTATGGTCCCAAGTCCACAGGTTCCACTGCTCAGTCCCTCTGGGTAGCTGGCTGTGACCGAACAGTGACTACAACCTTGCCCCTTGTCAGCTTTATTATACACCTGGGAATTCTGATCATTCACATAAACTTATAGGACCATTGTCTGCCAACCCTATACATGTTCTTGGATACACTTCCCACTTCATAAACAAACCTGGTCCACCCATCTGTCCACCCATATACCCATGTTTGCCTTCACTGACAACGCAGTACTGTATGTGCTAAAGGGTTCATTTTTGTTGTCTGTACCTCTCACATACCTCTCTATGTCTTTCTCTTCCTCAGTACCACCATATCGACCAATCACATTTGGTACATTGCTCTTCTCTTCACCTAAATCAATACTTACATCTATCTATCTAACAGTGTTCCTTCCCCTTCCCTCCCAGCCCTGGCAACCAACAAAGAAAATTTCCTTCCATAAATAAACGTTTACTTGACTTTTACAACAATGGACTAATACAATATTTGTCCTTTTGTGATTGACTTATTTCACTCACCATAATGTCCTCCAATTCATCCATGTTATATGGTGTTTTGCAGATTCTACATTATTCTTTAGCATTGCATAGTATTACACTGTGTGTATGTACCATAGTTTGGCTCTCCATTTCTCAGTTGATGGAAACCTAGGTTGTTTCCATCTTTTGGCTATTGTAAATAGTGATGAGATGAACATGGATGTGCATATGTCTATTCTTGTCATGGCTCTCACTTCTTTAGGATATATATCTAGAAATGGAATGGCTGGGTCAAATGGTATTTCTAGTTCCAACTTTTGAAGGAATCACCATACTGCTTTCCACAATGGCTGTACCATTTTACAGTCCCACCAGCAATGTATGAGAGTTCCAATCTCTCCACATCCTCACCAGCATTTGTTATTTTCTGTCTTGTTGAAGTTCACTATTTGTGCTGGAACAAGATGGTATCTCATTGTTGTTTTTTCTTTGCATCTCTCTAACAGCTAATGATCGTGAGCATTTCCTCATATGTTTGTTGGTCGCTTGAATATCCTCCTTGCTGAAGTGTCTATTCATGTCTTCTGCCCATTTTTAATTGGATTGTTTGTCTTTCTGTTATTGAGGTGTTGGAGTTTTCTATAAATTCTAGAGATAAGTCCCTTTTCAGATATGTCATTACCAAATATTTTTTCCCAACCTGTAGGTTCTCTATTGACTCTTTTGGATAAGTCTTTGGAAACACATAAAAATTTAATTTTTAGAAGATCTCAATAATCTGGTTTCTCTTCTGCTGTCTCTGCATTTTGAATTATGCTTGATAGTCTATTTATGCCATATATTAGGGCCCCTAAATTTGCTCCTAGTTTTTCCTTGAGGAACTCTATAATTTTGGGTTTCACATTTAAGTATTTGATCCATCTGGAGTTTGTTTTTGTGTATGGTGTAAGGTA
>NW_006921591.1:8459877-8469940 GCF_000298275.1 Orycteropus afer afer
TCACTCTTTGTCTCGTATGGTGGTTTTGTCTTAAAGTCAATTTGATCAGATATTAATATTGCCACTCCTGCTCTCTTACAGTTGCCATTTGCTTGATATATCTTTTTCCAACCTTTGATTTTTAGTCTGTTTTTATCACTATCTGTAAGGTGTGTCTCTTGTAGGCAGCATATTGATGAGTTTTGTTTTTTTATCCAATCTGCAATCTCTTGAGTGGTGCATTTAATCCTTTAACATTCAGTGGAATTATTGACAGGTATGAATTTGTTGCTGTCATTTTGTTATGTGTTTTTTCATGGCGTCCCTGGTTTCTTTGTTCCATATTATTTTTTTGTGCTGAGCTTATTATGTTTATAAATCATGTTAGCATTTCCTTTGTTGCTGTAGTTTTAGTATTTGCTGAATATTGGTACTTGTCCTCTTTTTTATTGTCATATGATGTTTTATCATTTTTCTTTGAGGGTTACCCTATGATTTATAATTTTCTCCCCAAGTTTAGAGCAGTCCATTCTATCTTGCCACTCTCTTAACGTCCTCACCATTTAGAAGTTCTGTAACTACACAGTCTTTTCCCTCTTTTTGTTTGTCCTCACTTGCCAATTGATGTCTTTGGTTCCCTGTTTACAATTTTGTAAGCTCATTTTACTCTGGATATGTCCATACCTGTGGTTTCTGGGTTATGTTCATCTTGTGTATTAATGGTCGGTTGTCATTTGCTGTTTTTGGTTCTCTGTTCAAAGGACTACCGTTAGCATCTCTTACAGGGTCTTGTTTTAACAAATTCCCTTACTTTCTGCTTATCTGAAAATCTCCTAATTTCACCATCATATTTGAAGGGCAGTTTTGCCAGGCATATAATTCTTGGTTGAAAATTTTTCTCTTTCAGGGTTTTATATATACCATCCCATAGCCGTCTCAATTGCATGGTTTTTGCTGAGAAATCAGAGCTTATTCTTACTGGCTGTCCTTTGTAAGTAACTTTTTGTTTTACCTGTGCTGCTTTCAGGATTTTGTCTTTATCTTTGGTTTTCATTAGTTTGATGATGAGGTGTCTTGGTGATTTTCTTTCGGGGTCTAGTCTGTTTGGAGTTTATTGGACTTCCTGAATGGATATATTCTCATCTTTCATCATATCAGGGAGGTTCTCCTCCAACAAATCTTGGACTATTTCCTCTGTGGTTTTATTCTTCTCTTCCTGTTCTGGAATTCCAATGACACATAAGTTATTTCTTTTGATGGTATCCCACATGTACTTTAGGCTTTCTTCATTTTGTTTTGATTGTTTCTTTGATTGATCCCTTTCCAAAGAAGTATTTATGTATTTTTCTTCAATCTCATTCATTCTGTCTTCCATTGCATCATTCCACTCTTTTGCCCTTCCAATGTGTTATCTATTTCTGACAATTTAGTATGAATCTTCTGGATTTCTATCTGTAGATTTAAAGTCATTTCTAATATTTCAATTTTTTTTGTCATTTTGTTCTTGTGTTTTCTTCCAAAATTCTTCTAGGGTTTTTTTTCTGTGTTTTATGTGGTCTGTCTTTCAATCCTTTGAAGATACCTAAATATAATTCTTTTGAATTCCTTATCAGAGAGTTCCAATGCTGCTTCTTTCTCAGGGATGTTTTCTGGGTCTATATCCTGCTCCCTTGTTTCTATCCCTTTATCTTTCTTCTTTGTGTGGACTGCAATGATCTGTTGTCTCAGAGACATCATGGCGTTGTTGTATTTATATCCCTGTTAAATGTTTGTGATGTCCAGCCAAGGGTGATTCAGGCTTTTCTTGGTGTTTTTTTTTTTTTTGTTATCATTGGCCCATTGGTCGAGAAGGAAGTGGTGGCTCTCGCTCAGTAAGTGAAGTCATAGGAGGTGTGGGTGTAGTTGTGTCTTATGGGGACTGTTTTTGTCTCCCACTCAGTTAGAGAAAAATTACAATTAAATAGTTTTCAAAAAACTAAAAGCACTTGGACAAAAAAAATACACCATGTAATCACACAGGAACAGTAACCAAAAAAAGAAAAAAAGAGAAAAAGAAAAAGAAAAAAACCCCTGCAATATCTGGGGATAGGGCACTGACAGAAAAAAGGTAGATAAGGAGACTAATGAAGAAAAAAAAATGGGAAAAATGCAAAAAGAATATCAAAGAATGGGGTTAACCACAAGAAGAAAAGAAAAAAAAAAAAAATTGCATCCAGGGACAGGGAAAAAAAAAAAAAAAAGCTGAAAACTAGGACCTGGGTGGTGAAGTATAAAGAAAAATATTAAAAAGGACAAAGTGTTATTAATAATAATAGTTTTAAATCAGACAAAAACAAGCAACCTAATAACCAGAAAAAAGAAAGATAAAAATAAAAATAAAAATAAAAAATCAGAGGAGGGCAGGGCAGGTCACCCAGGCTCCGTCAGAGCACACAGACTTGGATGGAATTCTTGTGGGCCCAGAAGGTGGGTGGAAGTGGGGGATTGCTGGACCTCTGTTCACCATGCAGGTGTGGATGGAGTATATGAATAACGGGGAATTTAGTACCTTTTCAATCTTACATGTCCGGAGTGTCCTTGTGGTTGTTGGTAAACAGAATCTGTTCTTAAGCCCCTGGAATCTGGGAGAGCACTCTCTCTTTAAAAATCCAAAATGATCAAGCTGCTTGTAAACATTCAAAATGTCTGCACCCTCCGGATAGTGAAAAGTCCACAGCTCAGCCCACCTTCCTCTTTACTGCTTCTCATTTGATTCACCAGCAACCAGAATAGTCTCTCCATGCAGTCCTTGGCTAGCAGGGCTGAGTTTTAGGTTAATTCTTAGGTCCTACCAGACTCAGAACTCTCCAAGCTGTCTGTGGTGTGCTGTCAGGATTGCTCAGAATCACTGCCAGACCGCAACTCCGTATGTCTCCTTTTTTGGTATTTGCATGCAAATTCTTCTGCTAGTTGAGGTGGTGGGGCAATCTACTTCCGTAGTGATACTGCCTTGGAAACCCAAGGAGGGGTCACTATGAGTTGGGTCCAACTTGACAGCAATAACAACAACAGTTGGGGTTCAGTCCACTTCTATATCCTTCCCTTCAAGGCTCAGGGGTCCAGTATTATCTTCTGTGTCTGTGTTAATTGGTTCCCCTTTTCTGTGTTGAAGAGGGTCGTGCAGTCTTTCTGCCTAGTCTGCCATCTTACTACAGGAAGTTGGGTTTGGTTCTAAACACTTTATTTTCTTAGTTTCACATTATTTGGAGTTGTTATCAGATGTACAGTAGGAAAATAAGAACAAATATTTAACATTGATTGATATATAATTAATCTTATATTTTATCTCAGATTTTTGAAATCAGCTTGTTATATAAAAAACTAAAGAACTTGTCAAATTTTCATCTGAACAAAGTGATTTTAGTGTATTATTTCTCAAGTTTGGCATTATGAGATATTCTGATACATAGATTATCAGACAGACAGTGTTAATTTCTCATTGTTATGACTTTTTATTTTGCCAGGGATACGGTGGCTATATTGCATCAATGATCTTAAAATCGGATGAAAACCTTTTTAAATGTGGATCAGTGGTGGCACCGATCACAGACCTGAGGTTGTATGGTGAGTATTTCCTATCAAATGACCTGTTTAAATAACTAGATTTATAGAAAGCAAATACTAATTCAGAGGAGCACAAGTGAGCTCATTTATTATTATTATGAAATATAGTATGTTTTTTTTTTTTTTTTTTTTTCATTTAACACAAATCGGGACCCCTCCTTGAGTTTCTGAGCCGATATCACTATGAAAGTAGATTTTTCAACCTTCCTTCTGAGTAGTGTCTGGTAGGTTTGAACTGCCAGCCTTCTGGTTAGCAGTCCAATGCCTTAGGCACTATGCTACCAGAGCTCCTGTTAATATGCCTTTTTTCAGGACACAAAATATCAATGTGTGTCATTAAATCATATTTTTAGTAGTTTATTATCCTCCTTGTTCAATTGATTTTACTGGAGCATAAAAATTAATGTGGACACCACATAACATCGATGAACTTGGAGGACCTTATATTAAGTGAAATAAGTCAATCACAGAAGGACAAATATTGTATTAGTCTATTATTGTAAAAGTCAAGGAAAGTTTAGAAGGAAATTTTCTTTGTTGGTTACCAGGGGTGGGACGGGAGAGGAGGGAACATTGTTAGATAGTTAGAGATAAGTATTGATTTGAGTGAAGAGAAGGGCAATGAACCAAATGTGAGTGATCAACATGGTGACATTGAGGAAAAGGAAGACATAGAGTGGTACCTGAGAGGTGCAGACAACAAAAATGAACCCTTTTGCACATACAGTACTGCATTATCAGTTAAGGCAAACATGGGTATATCGGTGGATAGATGGGTGAACAGACTGAACTATTAAATGTCTGTGCAGGGGGAAGGGTACCCAAGACCATGTATAGGGTCAGCAGACAATGGTTCCACAAGTGTATTTGTATGTTCTATAACAATTCCCAGGCATATAGTAGAGTTGACAAGGGATAAGATTGTAGTCACTTCTTGGTCATAGCCAGCTACCCAGAGGGAGCAAGTGTTGAACCTGTGGGCTCAGGACTGTAGTCACAGGGGATATCAAGCTCAATTGACATAACATACTACACAAAACATTTTTCATCTCCTACCTTGGCAAGTAGCGACTGGGATCTTAAAAACTTGCAAGCTGCCATGTAGATGCAATGATGGGTCTTCCCTCGTCTAGAACAAAGGAGAATGAAGGAAACCAAAGATTCATGGAAACAATTAGTGCAAATGACTGGTACACCATATGATTCTCAGCCTATATGACTATGAGACAAGAAGAACTAGATGGTGCCTGGCTGCCACTGTCAACCACTCAGAGGGGAATCTATGTAGGAGATCTTGGATAGAGAGACAGAACAATATGGAACAAAACTCAAAATCATTTGGAAAACAAACAGAAAAAAAGGGGACCAGCTTTGCTGGTCTGATAGAGTCTTGTGTAACTACTGAGACTATGGTCCCTATTGCCCTTCAGGTGTGGAATTGAACCCAAACCTTTGGCTTCCAGCCAAAGAAAAGATAGGCATATGAGTTGAACATTTGCCTGAGGTAGATACATTCCTTGGAGAGAACAATCATGGGAGAAAGAAGGGCTGTTTGTGTACAGGGAGACAGCTGAAGGGGCAGGAAGGCATGGAGGTATGGACACAGGGAAGAAGTAACTATTGGAAAGAAATGTGAGGGGAGCTGTTACATGGGGGTAAATTGTAGTCAATGTCATGAGACAAACTGTATGTCAACTGCTGTATGGAAAGTGAATTTGCTCTGTAAACTTTCACCCAAATCCCAATGAAAAAAAAAATGTGAAATGTGAAAATTAAATAATAAGATATACTAATAAATTTTTTTTTAGTTTATTCTTAATTCTCTATTCTCTTGGGTTGCAGCTTCAGCTTTCTCTGAAAGATACCTTGGTGTGCCATCTAAGGAGGAAAGCACTTACCAGGTACAAGTTTTAAAATAATGAAAATAAAAAAGAATATTTTTTTCTAAAAGAAAATGTATGGATAGATCTATATGTATAGCAATATGGTGCTTTCCTTTTTTTAGGCATCTAGTGTGCTACATAATATCCATGGCTTAAGAGAAGAAAATATATTGATAATTCATGGCACTGCTGATAGTAAGTACTATATTTTGTGCTATTGTTTGATAGAGTCTGACCTTTTACAAAGGGACATAGCTAAGGTCTTACATAAATGAAGTCTTATAAACCTTCTGAGGAGCAGAGTGCAGTAGCACAAAGAAACACATGCATGGTCTTACCTAAGACACACAAAAAGATGAAGATGTAGACTTCAGGTAGTCAGAAGAGGAATCCCAACCAATACTAAGAAGAGAAGAGGGTGAACCTCAGAACTCTGTGTTTTTTATCTGTGTTGTCCAATACCATAGCCACTGGCCAGGTGTAGCTCCTAAATATTTGAAAAGAGTTTAGTGTGATCGAGTAACTGAATTTTTATAGTATTTAATTTTAATTAATTTAAATTCAAAAAGCCACATGTGGCCAATGGCTATGATATTATTCAGCACAACTTAAGTGGACACCAGCCTGGAGGATAATAGAGAAGCAAAAAGATTTAAGTACTGAGGTAAAATTCTGATGAGGTTACTCACTTGAATGAGTCAAAATAAGTTTTTTAAAATGCAATTTTAAGTCACTTTTCATTTTGTCTATCATTTTATGCACTGGAAATTCATGTGAAGGATTTTACTAGTTATATAATATCATGATATATCCACCTGAATTGTTTATTACTCAAATTATATTTTTATTTTCCCATGTAATATCATACAGTAGGAAGCCAATTATTTATAGTTCATCCATAGATGAAAAAAAAGTAAATTTTAAGGAAAGAAGAAAAATTGATTTAGACAAGCCCACCTGGAAAGTAAGCAAGGGAGGCAAAGTCTCACATAAGTTTTTCCTAAATTTTGAAATTATTTTCATTGAACCACATTGTCTTTTCTCAGTATTTTTAGCCTATTTTACAGACAAAAATTACTATGACCTTCTCATATCAAAATTATTACACATCCAGTTCCAGAACTTTGAAGAATGTCAGGCAGTAGTTAAATTATACCTTAGATGCATATTTTTATAGATAAATGATTTAAAAAGTTAACAAATGTGGGATAAAAGACATATATCCCTTAGAGATGAATTCTAAAATTGTATGTAGTTATTTCCCTTCAAGGGCATGGAGCTTATCTCTCCTAACTGCCCTTGAGTTTGGGCAGCATTTAGTGAATTCCTCCTTAAGGATACTATATGGAAAGGGGAAGAAAGAGAAACTTTACAAGGAAGAAAGTTGATACACACTATTTCAGCCAGATGATAAAGTTTACCGTTTATAGTGACAAGTTATGCTGATCATATGTGCCCTTTGATGTGATATGTTAAGAATGGCACTTTATCTCTGTGGTCTTCTTTCCAAAAGTCCATACCCCACTCTAACAATGAGAAATATATAAGACAAACCCAAACTGAAGAACATTCTACAAAATCTCTGACTATCACTCCTCAAAATATTCAAGGTCATAAAAAAAAAAAAGAAAAGGAAAATCTAAGAAACTCTCACAGACTAGAGAAATTTAAAGATACATGACAATTAGATGCAGTGTCATAACCTGGATGGGAACCTGGAACAGAAAAGGATTAGGAGGAAAAACCTAGTGAAATCTAAATAAAATATAGAATTTACTTAATAACAATGTACCAATATTTGTTTCTTAGCTATGTCCAACCAAAAATCAAACCCATTGCCATCATGTTCAACCTTGTAGGATAGAGTTAAGTTCAACCCTGTAGGACAGAGTTGAATTGCCTCATATAGTTTTCAAGGCTATAATCTTTATGGAAGCAGAGTGCACATCTTTCTCCCATGAAGAGGCTGGTGGGTTGGAACTGCCACCAGTCAAGTGCTTTCTAACTACTTCACCACTCAAAAACAAACAAACAAACTCACTGACATTGAATTGATTTGACTCATAGTGATCCCTCCTTGGATTTCTGAGGTGGTATCTCTATGGAAGTAGATTGCCCAATCTTCCTTCCAAGGAGTGGCTGATAGGTTTGAACCAGCAGTCTTCTGGTTAGCAGTCAAATGCCTTAGGCACTATGCCACCTTAAATTAAAATAATAATATATTTGTAACAGTGGAAACTATGTTAAGGGTATATGGGAACTCTCTGTACTATCTTTGATAATTTCTGAAAATAAAAAATAAAATGATGGCATTCTACTGTTTTTTATTTTCTTTGAAAATATAATTAAAGAGAGCAGAAACATTTTGATAGACATTAGAATTTTGTTCCAAGGCGTTTAGACCTTGCCATCATGTGAACAGTAAGAGCATTCAAAAACAAGCCAGATGCCATTGACTCCATCTGTTCCAGAGTAGAACTGACCTCCATAGGATTTTCAAGGCTGTGATCTTTTGGAAGTAGATTGCTAGGTCTTTCTTCTGAGTTGCTTCAGGGTGAGTTCAAACTGCTAATCTTTGGTTAGTACTTTAGTGCTTAAACATCTGTGTCACCCTGGGATTTTTAAAGAGCAAGGAGTAACAATTGTTAAATTCTGAAAATATGTCAGAAAATATGTTGAAAGTTTTTAATAATACCTTTTAGTTTTTGACCAAAATGTTGTATGATAGGGATTATTACTTTTCCTACTTGACATATTGGGGAAATAAACCTTAAGAAATGTATGTAACTTGCCAAAATCACACTGTTCTTGGATTGGGAATTTGAATCCAGATACTGAGGTTTTTTCACTGTGCTCTAGATAAATAAATACTAGTTTATATATTAGGGATATTTCAAATCTCTCTGTCAATGTGTTGTAGCTATCAACATGAACCTTGTGTTCCTATCTGACTCACTCACTCAAGGGCTGATGCTTCCCTACCTGATAAAATACAAGGAGAATTTGAGACTGTTTCTTTGAGAGAAAGAACATATGTGTGCACACTGGCACACACATGCACATACACATACCACATTATGGGCTTGTTGGATAATATATGCTTAATGAACTGTAATGCTAGCATTAGTAATATTATCTTCAGAAATTGACAGTAAATCAGATCACTCAGCCGATTAAACTTCTAATGTCCCTGTTTAGAAATAAGCACATCATAAATATGAATAGGCTTTGGACTAGAAACTAAGAAGAAAAATTCTAATTGGAAAATCCCTTTGGATATCTTTTCTTTTTCTGCTGTATCCACACAGAATAAGGATAAGGTTCTTTTCATATTTTATTACAATAGTAAACAAATGGATTTTATAGAGAGCATTTTACTTTAGTCATTGAAGCTATTAATTAACATCTCTAGTAGTATATAATAGACCTGTTGGCACAGTGGTTAACCCATTCAGCTGTTAACCAAATGATTAATGGCTTGAAACCACCAGCTGCTTCATAGGAGAAAGATGTGGAAATCTATGTCCATAATATTAATATTTACATAATATTTACAGCTTGGAAACACTATGGGGCAGTTTTACTCTGTCTTACAGGGTCACTATGAATTGGGATTGACTCAACAGCAGGGATTTTATTTCATTTTATTTTTTAAATTTTGAGTAGCTTATATTAATAGAACAATTTTTACTAATTTAAATAATTTGTGATAATTTTCTCATTAAATACATGTGTTCAAAGACCTTGGGCACATTTTTAAAAAACTGCATCTGCATCACCATGAAGTGTTCCTCCCATGGAATCATTGGTGGGTTAGAACCACCAATATTTCCAGTTAACATCTGAGCACTTTAACTACTGTGTCACCAGGGCTTTTTGATTATATACATATATGTGTGTGTGTGTGTGTGTGTGTATGTTTAGGGGTTTGGGGAAGATGGCAGAATAAGCAAACTATAGAGACCCTTTTCAACAAAAAAAGGTGAACTAATTAACACAGATAATCCTGGAGCCCTGAGCTTTTAAGAGAATGATACAGAAGTGGACTAAACTCCAACTAGTAGAAGAACCTGCATGAAAACACAAAAAGGAAGACATAAGGAGCTGCCGTGTGTCAGCAATTCTGGTGGCAAAGACAGCTTGGGTATTGCCAAGTGGTGTAAAGACTTAAGAATTAACCTAAAAATTGGCATGCTAGCCAGGGACTGCACAGAGGACTGCACTGGTGGTCGATGAATAGAAGGGGAGGCAGCGAAGAGGGAGATGAGTGACCTGTGGAAATTTGCCTGTCTGGAGGGTGCAGCAATTTTGAATGTTTATAAGCGGTTCAACCATTTTGGATATTTAAAGCCACAGCATTCTCCCAGATTCCAGGGACCTAAGAATAGGCTTCACTTGCTGGGAACCCCAAGGGCAAGCCAGATGCAACCAACTGGAAAGGTGTGATATTACCCTTGTTACTCTTATAGTCCACACAGTCTTGGTGAATGGAGATGTGACCATCCCCCCTCACTCTCACCAACCTTCTGGGCTAGCAAGAATTCCATCCCAGTCTTTGTGATGTGATGGAGCCTGGGTGCCCTACCATGACCTGCCTA
>NW_006921591.1:8470040-8477085 GCF_000298275.1 Orycteropus afer afer
TATTGTTATTATTTTGTCTTTTTTTATTATTGTTCTTTATTTCTCTATTCCCAGATTCTAGTTTACTGCTTTCCTCTCTTTCCTGTTGCTGATTTCCATTTTTTCTTGTGGTTAACCCCATTCCTTGTTTTTCTTTTTGCATTTTTTCCATATTTTTCTTCATTATTCTCCTACTATACACTTCTTGTCTTATCCTCAGATATTGTTTGCTTTTTTTGGTGATTGTTCCTGTGTGTTTAAGCAGTAAGTTTTTTGTCTGCTTGCTTTTACTTTTTTGATGTTTCTTCAATCGTTGCTTTTGTCTAACTAGTGGAAGACAGCAACTGTGCCCATAAGATGCAACCACACTTACACCTCTTGCAGCTCTACTTATTGAGTGAGAGCCACCACTTCTTTCTCTACCAACTGGCCAATGATAAAACAACTGCCAAGAAGATCCTGGCTCATTGTTAACTGCTCTTCACAAACAGTTAACAGAAATTTAAATACAACAATATCACAATCTCTCTGACAAAATAGACCATCACAGACCACACAAAGAAGCAAGATAAAGTGGTAGAAACAAGGGAGTAGGATACAGACCCAGAACACATCCCTGAAAAAGAAACAGCATTGGAACTCCCTGATATGGAATTCAAAATAATTATACTTAGGCATCTTAAAGGACTGAGAGACACATCAAGGAAAACATTGACAAAATTAAGGAAAACACAGACAAAATCCTAGAACAATTTTGGAAGAAAATACAAGAACAAAATGACAAAATAAATGAAAAAGTAGAAATGATACAAAATCTACACATATAAATTCAGAAGATTAATACTAAATTTTCAGAAATAGATAACACAATAGAAGGGCAAAGTAGTAGAATTCATTCAATGGAAGACAGACTTCATGAGATTGAAGACAAATATCTGAATACTTCTTTGGGAAGGGGTCAATCAGAAAAAAAGATAAAAACAAAATGAAGAAAGCCTAAGGTTCATGTGAGATACCATCAAAAGGAATAATCTACACGTAATCAGAATTCCATAACAGGAAAAGAAAAAGAAAACCACTTAGAAAATTTTCCAGGATTTATTGGGAGAGAACTTCCCTAATATGATGAAAGAAGAGAAACTATCAACTCAGAAAGTACAATGAACCCAAAGAGGATAGACCCCAAATGAAAATCACCAATATATATCACCAGCAAAATCACCAAAACCAAAGACAAAGAAAAAGTCTTGAAAGCAGATCAAGAAAAATGAAAAGTTACCCACAAAGGACAACCAATAAGAAAAAGCTCTGATTTCTCAGCAGGAACCATGCAAGCAAGAAAGCAATGGGATGGTATATATAAAATGCTGAAAGAGAAAATTTTCCAACCAAGAATTATATACCCAGCAAAATTGTCCCTGATATATGATGGTGAAATTAGGAGATTTCCAGATAAGCTAAAATCAAGGAGCTTTTTTAAAACCAGACCAACCTTACAAGAGATACTAAAGGGAGTTCTTTGAACAGGAAACCAATAATAGAAAACAACAACCAAGAATTAATCCACAGCATAATATAACTCAGAAACCAACACAGCTATGGAAGTATCCAAAGTAAAATAAGCTTACCAGATTGTGAACAGGGAACCAGAGAAATCAATTGGCGAATGAAGACAGCAACAAATGAAAAAGACAGAAATAATAGTGTAGTTACAGACTTTCTAAATGGTGAGGAAGTCAAGAAAGTTGCAAGATAGAATGTACTGTTCTAAACTTGGAGAGAAAATTGTAAATCACAGGGTATCCTCAAAGAAAAATGAAAAATCTTCACATCACAACACAAAAGAGGACAAGCACAAATATTTGTTGTTGCTGTTATGTGCCAGTCAGTCCCAATTCACAGCAACCCTTCCTTGGGTTTCTGAGGCAGTATCACTACAGAGGTAGATTGCTCCATCTTCCTTCCGAGGAGTGCAAATACTAAAACAATAGCAACAAAGGAAATGAGCACGTAAGTCATAAACATAATAAGCTCAGTACAGAATATTATATGGAATGAAGAAACCAGTAACACCATTAAAAAACACATAACAAAATGACAGCAACCAATTCATGCTTGTCAATGCACTGAATGCCAATGGATTAAATGCACCACTCAAGAGACAGAGAGTTGCAGACTAGATAAGAAAACATAATCCTTCAAGTTGCTTTCTGCAAGAGACAAATCTCAGAAAAAAATAGACTAAACATCAAAGGTTGGAAAAAGATTTATCAAGCGAATGGCAACCAAAAAAAGCAGTAGTGGTGATATTAATTTCTGATAAAATCAACTTTAAGACAAAGACCACCATAAGAGACAGGAAAGGACATTATTTCATGATTAAAGGATCAATTGAACAAGAAGATATAACCATCATAAATATCTATGGACCCAATGAAAGAGCCCCAAAACAAATAAACACAACTTTAACAGAACTGAAAAGGCAAATAGATGACTCCACAGTCATTGTAGGAGACTTTATTACACCATTTTCAATGAAAGAAAGAATGACTGGAAAGAATCTTAACAAAGACATAGAAAAGCTAAATGATACAATCCACCAACTTGACCTTATAGACATCTACAGAGCACTTCACCCAACAGCAGCACAATATACATTCTTCTTCAGTATACATGGAATATTCTCCAGGATAGACCATATGTTAGGCCATGAAGCAAGCCTTAATAAATTTAAAAACAATGAAATGCTGCAAAATATCTTTTCAGATCACAGTGCTATCAGATCAGAAATCAACAATAGGAAGATAAACAGAAAAAGAGCACACAAATGGAAACTGAACAACATCCTCCTTAAGAATGAATGACTAAGACAAGAAATAAAAAATGAAGTTAAAAAATTCCTCAAATCAAATGAGAATGTAAATACAACATACCAAAATCTTTGAGACACAGCAAAAGCAGTGATCAGAGGGCAATTTATAGCAATAAATGCACACATCCAAAAAGAAGAAAGAGCCAAAATCAACACTTTAATCCAACATCTCCAACAATTAGGAAAAGAACATTAAGAAAAAACTACAGTCACCAGAAGAAAGGAAATAATACAAATTTGAGCAGAAATCAATAAAACAGAAAATAGAAAGACAATAGAAAGGATCAAAAAGACTAGAAGTTTTTTTTTTTTTTTTTTTTTTTAAGATCAATAAAATTGACAAACCACTGGCAAATTTAGCAAAGGAAAAGAGGGAGAGAACACAAATAACACAAATAAGAAATGAAATGGGTGACATCCTAACAGAACCAACTGAAATAAAAAGGATAATATCAGTATACTAAATAGGATATCAGGAGCTCTGGTAGCATAGTGGCTAAGACACTTGCCTGCTAACCAGACGGCTGGTGGTTCAAACCCACCAGCCACTCCTCGGAAGGAAGGTTGGGCAATCCTACTTCCTTAGTGATACTGCCTCAGAAACCCAAGGAGGGGTCACTATGACTTGGGGCCGACTCGACAGCATGTAACAACAACAACAACAAATAGGATATCAGGATGAAGAACTGTGGGAGCTCTGGTGCAGTAGTGCCTAAGGCATTGGACTGCTAACTGGAAGCCTGAAGGCTCAAACCCAGCAGCCACTCGTCAGAAAAAAGGTTGGGCAGTCTACTTCGGTAGTGATACTGCCTTGGAAACACAAGGAGGGGTCTCTATGAGTCAAATCCAACTTGATGGCAGTGTTTGGTTGGTTTTGGTTATGAAGAACTATGTTACAACAAATTTGAAAATCTGGAAGAAATGGATAGGTTTCTAAAAACACATTACTTACCTAAACTAACACAGACTGAAGTGGAGAATTTGAACAGACACATAACAAAAGATGAAATTGAACAAGTCTTAAAAAATTACCAACAAAAAAAGTCCTGGCCCAGACCTCTTCACCAGAAAATTCTACCAAACATTCAGAGAACTGACACCAATGCTACTCAAACTATTCCAAAACATACAAAAGGATGGAATTATCCTAATTAATTTTATGAAGCAAGCATACCCTTGGTACCAAAACCAGTCAAAGACCCCACTACAAAGGAAAACTGTAGACCAATATCCTTCATGAATATAGATGCAAAATCCTTCAGTAAAATCCTAAACAATTGACCCCAATAACATATCAAGAAAATAATTGATTATGACCAAGTGGGGTTCATATCAGGTATGCAAGTATGGTTGAACATTAGAAAACAATCAACATCATTTACCACATAAATAAAACAAAGGAAAAGAAGCATATGATCATATCAATCAATGCAGAAAAGGCATTTAATAAAATCCAACAAATTGGAAACCTATAAAACCTACTATTAAGCCACAGTAGTCAAAACTTCCTGGCATTGGTACAAAGACGACACATAGACCAATGGAATAGAATTGAGAACCCAGAAATAGATCCATTGACCTATGGTCAGCTCATCTTTGAGAAAGGGCTGAAATTCATTAAATGGGGAAGAGATTGTCTGTTTAACAAATGGTGCTGGCAAAACTGGATACCCATTTGCAGAGAAATGGAACAAGAAATTTTTCACACCATACACAAAAACTAAATCCAGATGGATCAAAGACTTAAATGTGAAACCTAAAATGATAAAGTCCTCATGGAAAAACTAGGGGCAAACTTAGGGTCCCTAATATTGACTGCTAACCAGAAGGCTGGTGATTC
The DNA here is from genome assembly GCF_000298275.1 of Orycteropus afer afer. Classification (NCBI taxonomy): domain Eukaryota; kingdom Metazoa; phylum Chordata; class Mammalia; order Tubulidentata; family Orycteropodidae; genus Orycteropus; species Orycteropus afer. The sequence continues at coordinate 8,474,732 of NW_006921591.1, forward strand.
AAACCCACCAGCCACTCCTTGGATGGAAGACTGGGTGATCTACTTCCATAGTGATACTACTTTGGGAACCCAAGGTGGTGTTGCTACGATTCAGATCTGATTCGACAACAGTGAGTTTTTTTTTTTTTTTTTTTTAATGTATTCCATAAGTATACTATCAATTATAACCCAAAATACACAAACAGCAGAAGATAAAGTAGATGAATGGGACATTTTAAAAATTAAGTTTTTATGTGCTTCCAAAAACTTCTCCAAAAGAGTCAAAAGAGCACCTACAGATTGGGAAAAAATATTTAGGAATGGCATATCTGACAAGGGAATTATCTTTAAAATTTATAGAATATCCAACACCTCAACAGTAAAAAGGCAAATAATCTAATTTGAAAATGGGCAGAAGATATGAATAGACACTTCACCACAGAGGATAGTCAGGTGGCCAACACACATATGAAGAAATGCTCGTGATCATTAGCCATTACAATGCAACACAATTCACTGGTGTTGAGTAGGATCCAACTCATAGCAACCCCTCCTTGGGTTTCCAAGGCGATATCACTAAAGAAGTAGATAGCCCAACTAGCCATTAGTGAGATGCAAATCAAAACAAAGTGAGATACCATCTTGCCCCAGCACTAGTAGCAAAGTTCAACAAGACAGAAAATAACAAATGTTGCCAAGGATGAGGAGAGACTGGGACTTTCATACCCTGCTGGCAGGACTTTCAAATGATACAACAACTGTGGAAAGCAGTATGGCAATTCCTTAAAAAGTTGGAATTAGAAATACCATTTGACCCAGGAATTCCATTACTAGGTATCTGTCCTGCAGAAGTGAGAGCCAGGACAAGAACAGATATATGCACACCCATGTTCATTGCAGAATTACTTCTAATAGCCAAAAAATGGAAGCAACCTAGGTGCTCATCAACAGAAGAATGGATAAGCAAACTATGGTACATACACACAATGGAATACTATGCAACCCTAAAGAATAACATAGAATTGGCAAAATACAGCATAACGTGGATGAACTTGGAAGAAATCATACTGAGTGAAATAAGTCACTCAAAGAGGGGCAAATATTGTATTAGTCCATTATTGTAAAAAGTCAAGGAAAGGTTTATATATGGAAATAAATTTTCTGTGTTTGTTCCCAGAGGTGGTAGGGGAGGGAAAGGAACACTGTTAGATTGATAGAGGCAAGTCCTGATTTGGGTGAAGAGAAGGGCAATGTACTAAATGTGAGTGATCAGCACAGTGGCATTCAGGAAGAGGAAGATATAGAGAGTGTGTGGGAGGTACAGACAACAAAGATGAACCCTTTTGCACATACAATACTGTGTTGTCAGTGAAGGCAAACATTGATATACAGGTGGATAGATGGGTCGACTGGTTGAAATATTAGGTATGTCTATGCAGGACAAAGTATGCCCAGGACCATATAGGGTTGCCAGACAATGTTTCTACAAGTATATTTGTATGTTCTGTAAGAATTTCCAGGTATATTGTAGAGCTGACATGGGACAAGTTTGTTGTCATTTCTTGGCCACAGGCAGCTACCCAGAGAGAGCAAGTAGTTCGATCTGTGGGCTCAGGACCATAGTCACAGGCTACATAAAGCTCAATTGGCACAACATACTACACAAAAACATTGTCCCACATCCTACTTTGGTGAATAGAGACTGGGATCCTAAAAGCTTGCAAGTGGCCATCTAGATGCAAAGATCTGTCTCTCCTCATCCAGAGCAAAAAGGAATGAAGGAAACCAGACACATGGAAACAGTTAGTCCAAGTAATTGGTACACTATGCGATCCTTAGCCTATATGGCTATGAGACCAGAAGAACTAGATGGCGTCTGACTACCACTGTCAACCACTCAGAGGGGGATCTATGTAGGAGATCCTGGATAGAGTAGGAGAACAAGGTGGAACAAAACTTAAAATTGTTAAAAAAAGAAAAAAGAAAGAAAGAAAAGAACCAGTATTGCTGGTCTAATAGAGCCTGATGGAACCACTGAGATGATGGCCCCTAGCTTCCCTTCAGGTTGGGAATTGAACCCATTCCTGTGGCTTCCAGCCAAACCAAAGACTGGCATATGAGCTGAATATTTACATTAGGTAGATACATTCCTTGAAGAGATCAATCATGGGAAAATAGAAGGGTTGTGTATGTATAGGGAGACAGCTCAGGGTGCAGTAGTGCATGGTGTGGAAGCTCACAGGGAAGAGGTAACTATGGGGAGAAGTGCAAGGGGAGTCGCTGCACTGTGGGAAATTGCAGTCAATGTCATGAGACAACGTGTATGTAAGCAGCTCTATGAAAAAAGAATATTCTCTGTAACTTTCATCCAAATC
>NW_006921591.1:8477205-8478927 GCF_000298275.1 Orycteropus afer afer
TATATATTTTAAGGTTTAGTTGCAATATTTTATCACCAATATGGTATGATTAATCAGTAGTGGAAATTAGAGAATTAAAGAAGCTCAAGCTAGCAATAAGGAAAGTTTAAAAATACTAGCTTTGTTAAAAAAAAAAAAAGAATGATGTAGTCCTTAAAATGCCATTAAGAGGATTTATCCAGAAAAAGAAAAATACATCTGGATGCAGGGAGACATCAGTCCACACAAGTGAGAAATGATGACTCCAACTAAAAACCTTCTAACTAAGACATACATAGCCCAGGGAATAAAGAAAGTATAATAAAGTCATTTGATTTAACCAATAAAATGACTATGAGTTCACAAGGTGGATGCATAATTGAGTATAGATGATTACAGTGATTCATTTCAGGAAGTAATTACAGAGATTTTCTATCATAATCATATAGCTTTCAAGTGGAATAATAATGTATCACCAGTGGATGTTTAGACAGCTTTAATCAGATGTCTCAAGAATTTGTGAAAACTTTAGAGAGATGCAAATCAAAACAACAATGAAATCTCATCTTGAACCGGCACTGGTAGCAAAGTTAAACGAGACAGAAAAAAAACAAAACAAAAAAAATGCTGATGAGGATGCAGAGAGATTAGGACTCTCATACACTGCTGGTAGGACTGTAAAATGATACAACTACTGTGGCAAGCACTATGGTGATTCCTTAAAAAGTTGGAATTAGAAATCCCCTCTGACCCAGCCATTCCATTACTAGCTATAAATCCTAAACAAGTGAGAGCCATTACAAGAACAGACATATGCACACTCATGTTCATCACAGCACTATTTACAATAGCAAAAAGGTGGAAACAACCTAGGTGTCTATCAACTGAGGAATAGATAACCAAACTCTGGTACATACAAACAATGGAATACTATGCAAACCTAAAAAATAACCTAGAATCTGCAAAACACCACATAACATGGATGATCGTGGAGAACATTATGCTGAGTGAAATCACAGAAGGACAAATATTGTATTAGTCCATTATTGTATTAGCCCATTATTGTAAAAGTCAAGGAAACATTTATATATGGAAGGAAATTTTCTTTGTTGGTTACCAGGGTTGTGAGGGGAGGTGAGGGAACTCTGTCAGATAGTTAAAGATAAGTATTGATTTGGGTGAAGAGAAGGGCAATGTACCAAACGTGAGTGATCAACATGGTGGGATTGAGGAAGAGGAAGACATAGAGAAGTATATGGTTGGTGCAGACAACAAAAATGAACCCTTTTGCACATAGAGTACTGTGTTGTCAGTGAAGGCAAACATGGGTATACAGGTGGGTAGATGAGTGGGCAGGCTGAACTATTAGGTATGTCTATGCAGCAGGTAGTGTACCCAAGACCATGTATAGGGTTGGCAGATAATGGTTCTACAAGTGTATTTGTATGTTCTATAAGAATCCCAAAGCATATAGTAGAGCTGACAAGGGACAAGGTTGTAGTCACTTCTTGGTCACAAACATCTACCCAGAGAGAGTGAGTAGTAAAACCTGGGGCTTGGGACCATAGTCACAGGGGACATCAAGCTCAATTGGCATAACATCCTACACAAAACATTATTCCACCTCCTACTTTGGTGAGTAGTGACTGGGATCTTAAAAGCTTGCAAGCAGCATCTAGATGCAGTGATGGGTCTCTCCTCATCCAGAGCAAAGAAGAATGAAGAAAACCAAAGATTCATGGA
>NW_006921591.1:8479027-8488354 GCF_000298275.1 Orycteropus afer afer
AGCTTGCAAGCAGCATCTAGATGCAGTGATGGGTCTCTCCTCATCCAGAGCAAAGAAGAATGAAGAAAACCAAAGATTCATGGAAACACTTAGTCCAAGTGACTGGTACACCATGCGATCTGCAGCCTATACAACTATGAGACCAGAAGAACTGAATGGTGCCTGGCTACCACTGTCAACACTTGGAGGGGAATCTATGTAGTAGATCCTGGATAGAGAGGGAGAACAATATGGAACAAAACTTAAAATCATTTGGGGGAAAAAAAATAAGAAAAAAGGGGACCAGGTATGCTCATCTGATAGAGCCTGGTCGAACCACTGAGACTATGGCTCTTAGCTGTCCTTCAGATCTGGAACTGAGCCCACACCTGTGGCTTCCAGTCAAACAAAATACAGGCATATTAGCTAAACATTTACCTGAGGTAGAGTCACTCCTTGGAGAGAACAATCATGGGAGAAGGAAGGACAATTTATGCACAGGGAGACAGCTCAGGGAGCAGGAGTGCATGGAGGGATGGCCACAGGGAAGAGGTAACTATCAGGAGGAAGTGGGAGGGGAGCTGTTGCATGGGGGTAAATTGTAGTCAATGTCATGAGACAAAGTGTATGTAAACTGCTCTATGGAAAGTGAATTTGCTCTGTAAACTTTCACCCAAACCACAATAAAATAAAATAAAAAGAATTTGTGAAAACTTATCTTGTACCTGAACCTCATTTCTGCAAAGCAGCTTGTTAAACAAAAGCTTTTCACTAGTCTAGAAAAATTTTGATAAGGCCAGCCCCAAGACTCTTCCAGGCAATTTTCTTCATTATATCTTTGTCATGAAGAAATATTTCTTGGCCCCTCTTCATACAAAACACAGCTGTGTCAGGATTCCCTTCCTTAGAGTGTATTTCTTTCACATCCTGGTTTGACCATAGAGAAAAATTTCTTCTTAGTTTGTATGGTTTCTGGCAAGTAACATGTCAAAATACACAAGAACTTGTGAGGGGTTTTTGTTGACTGTACCTGAGGAAACAAGGATTCTCAGAATGGTTTAATTCAGCAAGGATTGAATTTAATACAATCCTCCAGTTTTTGTCAAAAAGATTTTTATAAATTTCTCCTTTCCAGCTTAAAAGTTATTTATAAATGTGTGAAATGACACAGAGGACAGGAATGAGTAAGTCCAGGTGTCATATGCGCAAACTTCTGCACAGAGAGATTTGGGTGACTGGTCCCAGTCTTCATGGTGTCACCCAAAAGATGGTGAGGTCTGGCCCTGGCATATCACAATATGACACCAGAGTTCAAGAATAATAATAATAATATTTTATCAGAAGGTGCACCAATGAGAAATGGACAGGTTAGCAGTGACTCCCAAACATAACCAGTCTCCTCAGCACTTACGTTCAAGTGTTCTTATACCAAAGGAAAAGATGCACAGCACCTGTGTGGGATTAGTTAACAGTTTTCCAAAAGTTCAATAGGACAATGACTATTTAAGAAATAAGTGCTTCTAATGAGTTTCTGGCAGTCAAGTAATCCTTAAGAGGCACCATCAGTGTTTGTCAAAGTTCAGGTGGTCTCTCACATGTCTGGCTCAGGAGCCTTTACTGATATATATGGTTCTGTTTTGGATCACAGGGTGCAGCAGGGACTGCTAGCTGTATCTGAAGAGAGAACAAGTTAGGTATAGCACAAAGTTGAAGCCAGGTTTTAATGAAATGGCATTTTAACAAAAAATATAGAGTCAGGCCTGCTCAAAACAAAACAAAACAAAACTGCAAGTCTTACAATAGCTGGTTAGTGACAGCACCATATTACCAAATCTCAGGAATACTTTGCCATTGATGTCTGAGTTTTGGACATTAGGTTCAGGCAGAGGAAGAAAGAAGGATACAGAAATAACCAAACTGTGCCACATTTTTTAAAAAGCCATTATAAGTTAGAATCAACTCAACAGCAATTTTTTTTTGTAATAATGAGATATGTATACTAATTTTTAGGAGCTCTGGTAGCATAGTGCCTAAGGCACTTGACTGCTAACCAGAAGGCTGGTGGTTCAAACCCACCAGCCACTCCTCGGAAGGAAGGTTGGGCATTCCTACTTCTGTAGTGATAATGCCTCGAAAACCCAAGGAGGGGTCACTATGAGTCGGGGCAGACTCAATGGCAAATAACAACAACAACAACAACATACTAATTTTTAGCATGGGTTATTCTTTTCTAATTTAATATAATAAGGTAGAATGCCTTATATCACTGAGACCGGGTCTTAATAATCTTCAGGAAAGAGAAAGTCAGTTTGCTCTATTACCATCCACACCAACATTTGCTATGTTAAAATTTATATGGTACAAAATATGTGAACAATTAGAAATAATAAATGACATTCAATAAAGTAAATCTAAATACCATTGTATACAGTGAGTAGAGGCTTAGTGGCAGTTCCTGTATTTGTTCATTTTTTCATAATTTGAACCTCAACATTTTAATCATCATCATATCCACTGGCTTTCTAGTTAAGCCTAGATACCATCCTTTTAAAATGTGTAACATATGTAAAATAAAATAACCAATCTCTTTGAAAACAATGATATGAAAAAATTCAGGTCCTAGTAAATTTATTTGCTTCAAATATCATAATTTAATTTCTTGCAGCAAAAGTTCATTTCCAGCATTCAGCAGAATTAATCAAACACCTAATAAAAGCTGGAGTGAATTATACTATGCAGGTAAGTACTTTTTTCAGAACAATGTGTTTTCCTACCTTGGTATTTTGGCTGCAAGGTATATAATCCACCTTCTGCAGGTCTGAACTATGAGTGATAGCCCCTAGTTCTCAGAGGAGAAAGGGCTAGTTTTGTGGAGACTTCCATGTTCATCTGTAAGAAACTTTCTTTGAACTTTCAGTAAGATTTTCAATAATAGTGTGTTCTTAAAACTTGTGTTTGAAATCTGGCTCCCTTAGTTGATTAATAAGTGTGTTTTAGCAGAACATCACACTTGATCTTCCATGCTTTAGGACCACCTCTTTCATTGTCCATTACATTAATTGTCATCACTCTGTTTTAAACTGTGCACTATTCCACCCATCCCCAAGAATGCCATTATTTTTTTAGGTACCAAAGATTGTGTTTTTCATTCTGAATTTTGTTGAGAATGTGGGTCACTTCATGCATTACAAGTGGATTGCATATACTGTTTAAAAATGTCTTTTTTGCTCAAACTTGAATTCATATCACTTATAATGAAGAACTTTCTATTTCTTATCTCATCTCTTTTCTTATCTTTCCTCCCTTTCCATCAGACTTACACAAAATCAAACTCACTACCATTGAGTCAATTATGACTCATAGTGGCCCCCTTTGGGCTTCCGAGGCAGTAAATCTTTCCAGAAGTAGATTTCCCAGTCTTCCTTCTGCAGACTGGCTGGTGGGTTTGAACCAGCAACCTTCTGGTTAGCAGTCAAATGCCTTAGGCACTACGCCTCCAGAGCTCCTTCTTATCATAGAAGGTGGGAAAGTATATTTTGGGAAAACATTACAAGAAATGAAGTGGAGGATAAAACACATATCTATGTTTATACATTCAACCACATTTGATAAATATTTATCAAGGATTTATAGTGAGTGACCACCATGTTAAGATGAGTCAATAAGACATACCTTGTACCAGCAAAGAACTTTCAATTTGTACAGTACTCATGGAAATGAAAGTCACAGAATTTATTTGCTCAGCATCTAGAAGAACTGAAAATACTTCAGTATGTCTAGAATACAAAATACCAAGGTTATGCAGTGAAAATGTAAAGACTAATATGTAATGGGCCATGCCATAAACTATGTTTAGAAATATGGATTTTATTCAGAGGTCAGTGAAGGGCCCTTTAAATAATTTTCAGTCAGAACTTACATGATCACATTCATGCTTTAAAAACAAACCACTAGTGTCATTAATATTGTAAGGGACATGAACAGGAAACTCTGCCCTTATTTATGTTTCTATTTAACCAACAAAGTCTTAGTTTAAAGTGAAAAAACAACAAAAACTGTGGTTAATCAAATATGGATTATGATATGTTTATAATATAAAAACGCTTAGCATAAAGAACTCAGAGTTGAATTAGGTGAAAATTTTGTTAGATCTTATTTCTTTCTTAAAGGTTCTATGTTATTGGGGCTAAAGGAATGAACACTGAAAGATAAGAGAAGAGCTACTTTGATAACTTGAAATCTCCTTTCCTGTCCACCTCTTAGGTCTATCCAGATGAAGGTCATAATGTGTCTGAGAAGAGTAAGTATCACCTCTACAGCACAATCCTCAGATTCTTCAGTGGTTGTTTAAAGGAAGAAATACCCATGTTACCACAGGAACCAGAAGAAGATGAATAATGGACCTTATTTATATTGGACTGAAGGGGATTTTGAGACTCAATGAAACCTAACCAAGAGACTGTACTATTATTCCAGATGCTCCAGAATTTTCAAGGGCAGCTTAAGGAGATGACATGGGAACAGCACATTCAGAGACAAAGAACTAGAATTTGAATACAAAAGTCCAAGTCTACTGTGTTGCCAAGGGTGCAGAGCCTGTTTCTTTGTAAAAGGAAGGTCAAAGAGTTGGTTTCCTGAGAGAAATTTGTTTTCCATTAAAGTAGGAGCAGTGCATGTTTTCTTCTGTTATCCCCGTTTGTTCTGTAACTAGTTGCTCTCATTTTAATTTCAATGGCCACTATTATATTTGCATATAATGCACAATGTATCAATACAATGGGCCCTGATATCTGATGGCTGAGCTGCAGTCTAACACTTTACTGTACCCTTTACAATAAGTGCAATTCTTCCATTGTCTATTATTATGCTTAAGAAAATGTTCAGTTAATAAAAATAGAGTATTTTATGTAATTTCTGTTTTTAAAAAAGCATTATTAAATGGATCAAAGGTTATATAAAAATATGGATGTCAGCACCTTCCAAAGTTCAGCTATTTATCAGTAGATAAAATATCTTTAAATCAGCACACAGTGTATGCCTCACATATATATAAACACACACACATGTGTGCATATGCAGTCTCTAAAACTGTCTTTACATGTTATTCATGCAAAAGGGATAAAATTTTGATGAATTAGAAGATATGCTCTTTTACAGACTATAATGGATGCGTTGTTTAATGAGCCAAGTATGATAAAACTTTTTTTTTTCCAATTCAAATTCTAGCTATTGCTTTCCTATAAATGTTTGGATTGTGTTTGGTATTGTTTTTAGTGGTTAACAGTTTTCTAGTTGCAACTTAATTTTTTTGAATATTATACCTTGTCACGTGTAAATTAGATACTTAAATATTAAATTATAGTTTCTGATAAAGAAATTTTGTTAACAATGCAATGCCACTGAGTGATATTTTGCTCTTTTGGTGGAGAAGCCTTTTTTAAAATACTTCGTCCTTTTACTTCTATCTTTTGATGGAGAATCAATTCTCATTTTCACTGTAAAAGCAAAGAACTTGATTATTTTATTTTTCAGTTCTGATTTAGTATTCCATGCCTGCCCAATACATCTGTTACTTTTTAATTTAAATCCTTCTGGTGAGAATAAAAAATGAAATAATTTTTATTCATTGGCCAAAAAGTTCTCAAATAGCAGCATTTGCTATTTATTTTGAATTGAAGGCAAAAAAAAAAAAAAAATGCATCAATTCCTGTACTCTGTTGACTTGCAGTAGTAAATAACTGAGACTGAAAAATAAACTTGACAATATGAAGTCAATTTAAATCATGAGAATATTAACTTTGGTGACTTAAGTCCAAGAGTGACTTCTCACATCACTTAAGACATCTTCCAGAAGATGTCTAAAAGTCTAAATGCCTGATGTTAGTTCAGATAAAGAAGGCAGAATACTATGTTTTTGTAGTTTTAAGAAAGTCCTTAGGACAGGCTAGATTACCATGATGTCAGGACAAGAGGACCCATAATAATGTTAAGAATTTGTTTTGTCACCTACCTGTTTTATGGAAGGATCAACAAAAAAAAGCCCTGAATATTTAGGAACATGTGAATCATTGATTGGGTAGTCCAGTTTTCTTCTGGATACTTTGGCATTGTGTCTTCACTACCCACCCCTCTAGAATCAATTTAAAATTGGAAATTTCTTTCTTTTGAAAGACCTATTTCAAGTCTTTTTCATGAATGGTATTTTTTTTTAAAACAAAGTAAGTTGTAATGTTTAGAAGGAAAGTTGTGCCTATTTTATTAAGATGAATAGTTCTTTTTAGGCTGATTTGATGTCCAACTGAGGCTTTTTAATCAATATTTTAAACTTCAACCACTAGAGTTTTTTATGATGCGAATAATTACGTTGCCTGAAAGATGTGGTTGTATTGGATGTCTATTTGAGTAACAGTTAAAAAAGTGTTTACCTTTTACTGTTCATTATTTCTCTTGTTTTATTATCATCATCGACATTTATCTATTTTTCAGTTAATTTAATACAATTTCTAATGTGACTAAATTTGTCTGGACCCCACTTTGACCTTTAAAACTAAAACAACGTCAAACAAAGACATATTGTTTAGTTGGAAGAAAAAAAATTTTGATCCCCATGAGTTTTAATAATTGGGCCTTTTTAGATATAGGGAATGTTCACCAAGACATAGTCACCAAGTATTAAAGAAATCATGAAACTGATATTTTTTTTTTCCCTTTATCCATTTATCTCTGATCACAGCCCCACTAATTCATATGCTGTTATTATGCTTCAAGTTCCCTATAGCTTAATGGTAGAATTCCATGCAGATCAGTTTTGATTCCCAGCCAAAGCACCTCATACACAGCCACCACCTGTCAGGGGAAGCTTGCATATTGCTATAATGCTGAAAAGGTTTCAGCACAGCTTCCAGACTATGATAGACAAGGAAAAAAAGCCTGCTGATATGCTTCAAAAATCAGCAAAGGAAAACCTTATGAATCACAGTGGTGTGATGACCATCCTGTCATGAAGATGGCTCTGGACTGGGCAGCCTTTTTTATATATGGGGTAATCATGAATCAAAGGCACACTCAATGTCAGATAACAACAGTAATAACAAAGGGTACCTTAAGAATCCAGTAGCAAGCTTGAAAAGTGTTTTTGTTTGTTTGTTTGTTTGTTTTGTTTTTCCCCTCAAAATTAAAAAAAAAAAAATGAGATACATGAAAAATTTCCCAACAAAACAGTAAGCATTATTAAATGATCTACAGAGATGAACACAAAACCTTTTAATCTAGTCTTAAAGGGAAAGGTTTTTTTTTTTTTTTTTTCCCCTCCCTACTTTAATTGCTTCCAGTAAGATGATTTAATTGTTTCCAGTAAGATGATTTTGGACGTACTCATTACTTTATTATTTTTTAATGTATTTTATTGAAATATAATTTATATACAGGGAAATACACAAAACTAAAGTGACATAGGTCAATGCATTTTTTTTTTTTTTTTGCACTGTTCCCTCCTCTTCCCTCCCACCCCTGGCAACCAACAAAGAAAGTTTCCCTCCATATATAAACCTTTCCTTGACCCTCCCCAGCAACAAACTAATACTATATTTGTCCTTCTGTGATTGACTTATTTCACTCAGCATAATGTCCTCCAAGTTCATCCATATTATGACGTGTTTTGCAAACTCTACATTATTCTTCAGTGCTGCATAGCATTCCAGTATGGTATGTGCCATAGTTTGGTCATCCACTCTTCTGCTGATGGGCATGGAAGTTGTTTCCATCTTTTTGCCATTGTAAATAGTGTTGTGGTGAACTTGAGTGTGCATGTATCTGTTCCTATCCTGGCTCTCACCTCTCTAGGATATATACCTAGTAATGGGATTGTTGGGTCTAATGGTATCTCCAATTCCAACTTTCTAAGGAATCACCATATTGCTTTCCACAGTGATTGTGTCACTTCACAGTCACGCAAGCAGTGTTTGAGAGTCCCAATCTCTCCACATCCCCACGAGCATTTGTTATTTTCTGTCTCATTCAACCTTGCCATAAGTGCTGGGGTGAGATGGTATATCTCATTGTTGTTTTGATTTATATTTCTCTGATGGCCAATGATTGTGAGCATCTTTTCATGTATTAGCTGACCACCTGAATATCCTCCTTGGTGAAGTGTTCTATTCATGTCTTCTGCCCATTTTTCAATTGAATTGTTAATTCCTTTGATGTTGAGGTGTTGCAGTTTTGCATCAATCTTAGAGATATAAGTCCCTTGCCAGATATGCAATTGTCAGCAAATGTGAATTGTTGCTATATATTGCTGTCATTTTTGTCATGTGCTTTTTCATTGTGTCAATTTCTTTGTTCTGTATAATTTTCTATGCTGAGCTCATTTTGTTTATGAATCATGTTATCACTTCCTTCATTGTTATTGTTTGAGTATTTGCTGAATATTTATGCTGGTCCTCTTTTTTATTTTGATGTGAAGGTTTATCATTTTTCTTTGAGGTTACCCTGTGGTTTATAATTTTCTTCCCAAGAGTAGAACAGTCCTTTCTATCTTGTAATTGTCTTGACTTCCCTACCATCTGGAAGTTCTGTAATGACACAGATTTTTTTCCCTCTTTTTGGTTTGTAATTGTCCTCATTTGTCAGTTGGTGTCTCTGGTTCCCTGTTACAATCTTATGGGTTTATTACTTTGTATACTTCCATAGCTGGGTTGGTTTCTGGATTATATCACCATGTGTGTTAGTGGTAGTTGTTGTTGGCTTGTTGTTGCTTCTCTGTCCAAAGGGCTCCCTTTAACATCTCTTGTAAGGTTGATCTGGTTTTAACAAATTCCCTTAATTTCTGCTTATCTGGAAATATCCTAGTTTCACCATCATATTTGAGAGACAGTTTTGCTGGGTACATAAATCTTGGTTGGAAATTTTTCTCTTTCAGTGTTTTATATATACCATCCCAATGTCTTCTCACCTGTATGGTTTCTGTTGAGAAATCTGAGTTTAGTCTTATTGGTTGCCTCTTGTAGGTAACTTTTTGTTTTTCCCATGGTGCTCTCATGATTCTTTCTTTGTCTTTGGTTTTGGTGACTTTGATGATGGTATGTCTTGGTGTTTTTCTTTTGGGGTCAATCTTGTTTGGGGTTCGTTGGAGTTCCTATATGGATATATTCTCATCTTTCATCATATCAGGGAAGTTATCCTCCACAAATCTTGGACAATTTTCTCAGTGGTTTTATTTTTCTCTTCCTGTTCTGGAATTCCAATAACACACAGGTTATTCCTTTTGATGGTATCCCACATGAACCTTAGGCTTTCTTCATTTTGTTTGGATCTTTTTTTCTGATTGATCCTTTTCCAAAGAAGTAT
>NW_006921591.1:8497024-8498657 GCF_000298275.1 Orycteropus afer afer
TTTGGTATTTTCATGCAAATTCTTCTGCTAGTTGGGGTTTAGTCCAAATCTGCATCCTTTCCTTCAAGGCTCAGGGGTCCAAGATTATCTTCTATGTCTGTATTTATTGGTTTCCCTTTTCTTTGTTGAAGAGGGTCTGTGCAATCCTTCTGCCTAGTCCGCCACCTTGCCCCGCCTCTGTGATGCTCTTTTGTCCCTGAGGCATTGTGACATTTTTGTGTTTATATTTAATTGGTGATTATATTTTGGAGTACTTGCCCACAATTTTTGTTTTCTTTGTTTTGCTTGTATGTTATATATACAGGCAGGGTACTGTGCTGTGCTCCTCTATTCACTAGTTGACAGCACTTATACACTCACTACCTGTCTCCTTTCCTGTTGTCAGCCTCTTGTATGTCCTTGCCACCCCTGGCAAACAGAACCTGTTCTTAGGTCTCTGGAATCCGAATGAGAATGCTATCACTTTAAAATCCAAAGTGGTTGCCACTTGTAAACATTGAAAATGGCTGCACCCTCGGTCACTTTAAATATCCAAAATGGCTGCCACGGGTAAACAATCAAAATGGCTGCACCCTCCGGACAGCAGAAAGTCCACAGCTCAGGTTGTCTCCCTTCTTGCTGTTTCCCTTCCTAACATGGGTCACCAGACAGTTGTCCCTGCAGCCCTTGGTTACTGGGACTGATCTTTAGGTCAATTCTCAGGTTCCAATACCACTTGGAAATATTCAGGCTGTTGGTCTCGTCAGAGTAGCTGACAATCTGCAGCTCTGACTATCTCCGTACTCACTGTATTCTTTCAGGTTTCCACTAGTTGGTGCCTAATCCACTTCTGTACATTGTTGGTGTTGTTGTTACATGCCGTCAAGTCAGACCTGACTCATAGTGACCCTTCTTTGTGTTTCTGAAGCAGTATCACTATGAAAGTAGATTGCCCCATCTTCCTTCTGAGGAGTGGCTGGTGGGTTTGAACAGCCAGCCTTCTGGTTAGCAGTCAAGTGCCTTAGGCAAAGCTCAGGGTTCCAGGATTATCTTCTGTATCTCTTGCAATTTTTTTCCCCTTTGTTGAGGAGGGTCTGTGTTGCTTGTCTGTCTATTCCTCCATCTTACCAGAAGTCCCCTAGATGTAATCTATAGTTAAGGAACTATGCTCATTGTGTTTCTCTAGAGAACCCAATCCTATTACCAATATGTACAAACAGAAACCTGAAGAATGTGTATGGGAATGGCTACTGAGAGTGTGGGATTATGGTGCAAGGAATGTAAAATTGGATCAGTCTGAGTTTATTGATTTAGGTCCACTAAGTATGGATTCTTCATTCAATGTCTCAACTCGAGAGGTTAAGAAAGGTTCTAATAGCTTATTTGGTTGGCTTACCAAGGCTGATTTGGCTACCGCCACCGCTGAGTGCACAATCTGTCAACAGCAGAGACTGAGTCCGCGATATGGAAATATTCCTCGGGGTGATCAGCCTGCAACGTGGTGGCAGGTCGATTACATTGGACCACTTCCATCATGGAAAGGACAGCGTTTTGTTCTTACTGGAATAGATACTTATTCTGGATATGGATTCACTTTTCCTGCACGCAATGCTTCTGCTAAAACTACCATCCGTGGACTTACAGAATGCCTTAT
>NW_006921591.1:8499655-8533246 GCF_000298275.1 Orycteropus afer afer
CGCTCCAGGAAGTATATAGTCCGGAATGCCGTTCTTCCAGCTTGTCCCTGGGATAGCATTGCAGGTAGGCCACACCCCTGGGGAAACTCCCCCTGGGCAGACCGGCTGCTCAGAACTCAGTCATGTGATCCATCATGGGAACCACCACTCACAACTGGAGTCCAGCCAAGTTGACACATCTTCAACTATCACACTCATAAATATGAGTTTCCTGACAGGACTAAGGGGAGCTCTTCAACATACACGCCTCAGCTCACAAAAAGAACACAACTGTTTGGCTTGGATGTTAGAATAGAAATCACAATTGATACTTCACACACATCACTTGTAGGTCTATGAGAATGATGTGACTCTTCCTACACTGGTCTTCATTATACAGAAAATTATTTAAGCCATTGTCCTTCAAATGATGGGTTTTGAAACAAATGGACCTGGGATCCAGTATCTTTCAAGTCTCTCAGTTAATTGAAGGCACATGATGTCTATAAAGAATCATGTAGGATGTTTCTTTTTGTCTTTCTGCACATCCTCTCACCATATTCACATTCTATAGAATCAGCCTTGCATAATATAATCTGACACCTCAGCTTCATTGCCTATCTTTCACTTTCTGCTCTGGGAATTCAATAATACCAATGTCAATTATCTGCTAAGCAAAAAAAAAAAAAATCCACTGCTATCAAGTCAATTCCAACTCACAGTGGTCCTCAGTGGGATTCCAAGATGTTAATTCTTTATAGAAGTAGATTGTTCCATCTTCCTTCCGTGGAGTGTTTGGTGTGTTTGAACTGCCACCTTTCTGGTTAGTAGTCAAATGCCTTAGGCACTTGGCACCACAGCTCCTTAATCACCTGCTAGAACCAACCAATTAATTACTCACACACTAGAAACCTACATAAGGATGTTGACATACCATTGCAACCCAATCAGTGGAAGTCAGGAGCAGGTGCTATATAGGCTCCCCTTTTCCTTCCCTCAGACATTTCCACATCAACCTTTAAGGGCTCAATGGGTCTCAGTTGCCCAAAGCTTGATACCCTTCTGTTTCACTCTTGCCCATTTCAATCTTCTGAGCCCTCCACTTATCTTCTCTAAAATAACACCAAGAATTCTTTGTTTTCAGGGGAAACCCTTCTTTTCCATGAGAAGTTTATCACTAAGAATATTATCAGAAGAGATAAAATATGAATGGGAAAATTGTTTATATTAAGTTTCAACTAAGATGTTTCTATCCCAAATTTATGGTCAAGCGTATACTAAGTATGTTACCAAATTAAGTCTTCAAACATGCTGTGGGGGAAAAAACAAAACAAAACAAAACAAAAAAAAACAATCTACTATTATTCCTACTTTACAGAAAAGGATATCAAGTCTCAGAGAAGTAAGTAACTTGACCAAGGTTACATAAATAATAGGTAAGTTTATACAAAACAACACCATCCAACTTAGAAGCACAAGTTCTCATGTACTTTGCTTCACAATAACCCCAAACAAGGAGGTACTTTAAATCATGTTCAATCTATCTGAGAAAAGATTCTCATGTAGGTCTATGAGAATGGTGTGACTTTTCCTCCACTGGTATTTATTATAAAGAAAATTATTTAAGCCATTGTCCTTCAAATGATGGGTTTTGAAACAAATGGACCTGGGGTCCAGTATCTTTCAAGTCTCTGTTAACTGAAGGTACATGGTGTCTATAAAGAATCATGTAGGATGTTCCTTTTTGTGTTTCTGCACATCCTCTCACCATATTCACATTCTATGCATAGTTACAGATGCTTTTAAGAGTGATTTGATGAGAATCATATTGAAAGGTATATGTTATGCAAATGTACCACAGTTACTACAGCCAGGTTTGAACTTACATTAATTCCCTAATGTCAAAAGGACAAATGTAATATTAAAATGGGTTTTTTTCAATTTGTTTGATATTTTTTTCCTTTCTATTGAAGATATGTAAGAGTTCTTTCTGTTCATGAAAGCCCTTGTCTAAAAGACCATGACTACGTTCCTGAAAAGTCATTAGTAAATTCTCTTTGTCTAGCATTATGTCAATACTTTCTGAAATCATTCCAAGAGGCATCCATTTATTGCAGGAGCATTGTGTTGACAAAAGCACCCAGGCTTGTAAATATGAGAACCTCACCAATCTTTAAATGCCATAAGGAAAAAATATGCCTATTTGATGTTTTGGAACAAAGACTTAAATACACTATCACTAATCCAGAAAGCACTAGCAACATTTAGTGGGAACAACAATCTGATGGGAAAATCACATTACCTCCCACTTTTCTACAACCAAAAGAGTATATTTTTCATTACCACTGATCAAATCTGTTGACAACATTCTTTTTTCATTTCATAATATTCCATCAATACATGGGGAAACAATCTGTGAGTTCAAATATGCCTTCTATCACCTGAAAGAAGGTGGATAAGCTTAAGTTAAACAAGTCACACCAAAGCACATTTATTATTACTTTTGCTTTAGATTTCCAATTGCATTTAAGATCATCTGATACAAGCATCGCATACTTTTGATACTGAAGCTCAGTTACTAGGGAAGTCACTCTTCTGATTAAAGCAACTTGCTTATAGATTATCTTTGGTGTGAGTGAGACTTGAAAATAATTTAATACAGTCAATGGCATCATAGAAAAGAAGTAATTTCAACACCTTCTAAGTACCCCAAGCTGTCCTAGGCATTTGACCTACATTTTCTATGTTAATCTTTAAACCAACAATGTGAGATAAATGGCATTGTTCTTTGATAAAAATAATCAAGATTCAGAGAGGTTAAAAAGTTTTCTTTGCAAGGGTCTAACAGTATGAATATGATAGAACCAATATCTGAACACAGACTTTGATTATCTCAAAGTCTTCACATGTGATAATCATAACTACACATTTTTAGCCAGTGACTCCTAAGGCTCATCTTGCATTCATTTAAGTTACAAGTCTTAAGTCAACTTACAAATCCCTCTCTAGTCAATGTTGTCATTTAAGATCTGACTGCAAGTAACTGAATTTAAAATTGAAAGTAGCCCAAATACCTGTGACTCGATTTATAAGCAAATATTAAGTCACTTGACAGTTTGTAGACTCTCAGGTACCATTCCAGCCCTTCTGAATCAGAATTTAAATGTTAACAAGAGCCCCAAGTGATTTGTATGAACATTAACTTTTGAAGACCATTGTCTTAAATGATGAGAATATTTATCAACTCACATCACAAGAGATTTATACCTGGAAGTTTCTAGGGTTGGTTTGTAACAAAGAAAGAAGTCTAAACTTCACTGAAAGTATTAGGGAGGAGGGGAAGACTCCAGAAATTGATGGAATACTAATTGAGGGGCTTTAACAAACAGATGCAACACTGGAAGCACTTATTCATCCATGCCAAGAAATTTGGAAGCCATCTACCTGGACAATGGACCAGAAGAGATCCATATCCATGCTTATTCAAAAAAAAAAAAAAAAAAGTGATCTAACAGAATGCAAATGCTACTAAACAATATAGTTAATACCATAAGCAAGCAAATTTTTGTTGAATTAAAAAATTCAAGCCAAATTCACAAGAAAATGTGAAATGAGGGATATCATTGTTGATATGAGCTAGATCTTGGCTGAATGCAGAAAATACTATGTAACTTGTGTTTTATTACCATAAAAAAAATTGGATAACATTTCAAAAAATGGGAATTCCAGAGTACCAGGGTTTAAAATTGGAAAAGGTGCATTAGGATTATGTCTTTTCACCATACTGATTCAGTCTGTATGCTGAGGAAACAATCATAGAAGCTGGAGTAGATGAAGAAGAATGTGGCATCAGGCTTGGATGAAAACTCATTAACAACCTGAGATATGTAGACTAAGCAATCTTACTTGTCAAAAATTAGAAGACTTGAAGCACTTATTGGTGAAGAACAAAGACTACAGCCTTCAGTAGGATACCATCTCAAAATAAAGAAAACAAAAATATTCACAACTGTATCAATGAACAGTGACATGATAAATGGAAGAAATATAGAAGATGTCAAGGATTGTATTTTACTTGGATGAAAAAAACCATGACCATGAAAGTAGCAGTCAAGAAATCAAACAATAAAACAATATATTGCATTGGGCAAAGCTGCCACACACACACATACAAACACATACACACCTTGTTGAAATCTTAAAAAGCAAAGATATCACCTTGATTGTGAACATGTGCCTGCCCCGAGTTATATTTTCAATTACATTATATGCATTTGAAAGCTGGTTTATGGAAAAGGAAGACTTTTTCCTCTTATACATAAGGTAACTATGAGTCAAAGTCTTGATGGCACTTAATAACAAGAGTTGGTTTAACTGACTTAGGATGGAATCGTATCCCAGCCTCCTCCCACATTTTCACTCTTCTAGCCTCCCGACTCGACAGCAAATAACAACAACAACAACAGCCTCAGTCTGTTTGTTGTCCTTGTAACCACTTCAAAATAACTGCAGCTGTCCTAGATATGGGAGCTCTGATGGTGTAGTGCCCATTCACCTTATGTATAACAGAATGAAATGTTGCCTAGTCTGGTGCAATGGTCACCTAATGGTGACATTTTGATCCAAACAGTGACTCTTTTCTTGTCTATTTTTTTATCTGATTTTTTTTTCCTCCACTCTGGAAATCCTAAGTAGAATTCCCCTCAGGTTTCATGAGCCTGGCTTAGGTCATAGTCCTCTATCCTAAATGTAAGGGAACCTGATAACTTTTTTTTTTTTTTTTTTTTAATTTATAAACTTTAGCAAGAGTTTCAAAATGATAAGTTCCCAGGCTCTCTTATATTTTTAACCTCTTACAAAAGTGAAAAGGAGCCATGGAGGTGAATGATTAAGCCCCTGTTAATTGAAAGTCATGCTTAAACCCGTCAGTTGCTCCATAGGAGAAAGATGCGGCAATCTGTTTCTGCAAAGATTTATAACCTTGGAAATCTGTGGAGTTGTCCAACCCTGTCCTATAACGTCACTAAGGGTTGGAAGCAACTCAGTAGAATTTATTTATTTATTATTATTTGGGTGTGTGTGTGTGTGTGTGTTTGGTAACAAGAATACAACAAATAAGAATAGAAATTTAGGTTTAAGATAGGTGCTCAGGGTATAGAACCAAAGACATAAGCATACCCTAACCATGAAGATGGTGTAAACCATCCCCTGAGTCCCTGGGTGGTGTAAACTTTTAAAGCACGCCTCTGTTAACCAAAAGTTTAGCAGTTCAAACTCAAGCAGAGGTGCCTCAATAGGAAAAAAAAAAAAAAAGATTTCCTGGCAATCTGCTTCCAAGAAAGACTTTGAAAAGACATTCAAGGACATTGAAAACTCTATGGAATACAGCTCTATTTGACACTCATAGCATCACCATGAATCTGTGTCAACTCCACAACAACTGCTTTGTTTTGTTTTCAGCTATGGTAATAGGATACTTCCTATGGCCATTCTAGCTAGAGGTATACCTCAAGGTGTTGGATACAGTGGACTGAGTCAAATACACAGACACTGTATTTGAAAATGTCTCACTTTTCCTTTCAGAAGACTCCAAACACTTGCCCTAGGATGTGTTCCTGAATGTTAGTAAACTCTTCCCTAGTACACATTTGCTATTTTCACCTCAGATCTTTATTGTTGACACACTTTTCAGTGCAGGCAAGCAGTTTTGAAATTTGATTGCTGTACTAGCAGCCCTATTTTGAAGGCTTTATTTGCTCTAACACGATTTACGATGACTTGATTATCTCCATATGGCCTGAATTGCTAGTTACACATTAATTCTCCTGATTGATGGATCGTGTAAGACATCTACTGATGAGAAAAGAAAATGCCCAATAAGGAAACACAGGTAACACAGCCTCCCCATTCATATGCACTTTTAATGGGTGTCATTCTTATTATACTCTATCCCTTTAGGACTCCCTGTGTGATTTTTACTGATCTAGATGATATAATTAGGTTTTGAGCCCTTGGAGAGAACTAATCATAAATTCTCTTGCCCAGATAAATGGCAAATTTCAATTTCAAGGTTGGCTTCAAATCATGCAGTAGCTATACATATTTTGTGCCTACTATGTGCTAGGTACAGTGTTTTATTATACATTAGGATTATTTACACTTAGTCCAAATAATATATCTAATATAAAATGGCTATTTTAGTTCAAATGTTATAGTTAAATGAGCCATCATCTACTACAAAGTATCGACATATTAGTGATGCTTTTGTTTTATATCAATCTTTTTGTTATGCTCCCCTTATTGCATACTTCATTCCCTTGGACCACCATACCACTTTGAAAATCTAACTCATCATGAAACTACTCATTCTATCTAAGTGAAAAGGACCCATTTTTCACTTGCATACTTGAGAGCAGTTGGCCTATATGTAACATCGTATCTTACTCTCAAGGAGCTCTGGTGGCGTAGTGCCTAAGGCATTTGACTGTTAACCAGAAGACTGGCAGTTCAAATCCACCAGCCACTCCTTGGAAGGAAGGTTGGGCAATCTACTATCATAGTGATACTACCTTGGAAACCCAAGGAGGGGTCACTATGAGTCAGACCCAACTCTATGGCAATAAGTTTGGTTTGGTTTGCATCTTACTTTCAGTTTTAGGGAAATTTGTTAGAAAGCCTTGTTATTTTCTGACAATTTCTCAGTCCAAACTTCTATGGCAGAGAGGCATAAATAAAAATAATATTTTTATTTAGTTTCATTTTATTTTATTATAGTGTTGTAGAAAAATATTTAATATCTCATAGGCTACCAGAAGAAAAAACAAATCTGTCCTGGAAGAATGCTTCTTAGAAGAAATGATGGCAAGGTTTCATCTCACATACTTTGGACACATTATCAGGAGAGATTAGTTCCCAGAGAAGGACATCATGTTTAGTAAAGTAAAGGGTGAGTGAAAAAGAAGACCTTCAAGGATTGCCACAATAGCAGTGTAGCAGACAAGTGCTGCTGGAAGGTCCTGGTCTGTGAATACCAAGGTGAAGACAGCAAATTGCGTTTATTGCATGTGCACAAGAGAGGAACTAGGAGGATTACATCAAATCGATTTCCCAGAGCAACAGATTGCTTCCATTTTTATACATTTTGAAATTAAGAAGTCATGCATATACATTTGGTGACATGGAAAATATTTGCATCCTAAGAGCTCTGGTAGCATAGTGGCTAAGACACTTGCCTGCTAACCAGACAGCTGGCGGTTCAAACCCACCAGCCACTCCTCGGAAGGAAGGTTGGGCAATCCTACTTCCGTAGTGATACTGCCTGGGAAACCCAAGGAGGGGTCGCTATGAGTCAGGGCTGACTCGAGGGCACATAACAACAACAACAACAAGAGCTAATTAGCATTAGTGTGGGTACAATAGAGGTGCAGTGTCATGGCTGCCAGATGGTGTATTTTTCAGCCTGTAAAGTGAAAAATTCACTTTCAGGTCTCAAGATTTTCCACACTGTGCCACTGTGACTAACTGGTGGTTCTGGCCATTTCTGGCCAGTTCTACCTGGCTCTTATCTTAAGATACATTTTACTGACTTCTTGTTTATTTTTTCTTCCAGCAGAGGGTCAGCTCTTACATATGTTCTAAAAGAATGTGGGGAAAAGGCATCAGGCCTCAATACTTAGCTCTGTAAGGAATGTACAGGCTGCCTCGGTTGCAACAATGGTCTCAAACGTAGCAGTGACTGTGAATTTAGCATGGGACCAGACAGTGTCTCATTCTGTTCTATATATACTCACTATGAGTTTTCTTTTGTTTAGTCTTTAGATGTGCTGGGTTTATTTTAACTATATTGGAAGGAAGAATACACATCCTATAGAAAAATAGATTTTCTTTCCAGAGAGTAAAGAAAAGAGAGAAAGAAAAAAAAAAGATAATTAAGTGAATTGCCCCTAGTCTACCACTTGGCTTTGGACCTCACTTATGTCTCTTTTGAGCTTGAAACCTGAACCAGCATTTTTAATTTTGTTTTTACTAATTATTTTTCATACTTTCTTTACTTCCTGAAACTCAGGAAACCACATAATTTCCATTCTCTTCTTTTGTTACTATTTGAAGAAATTCTATATTGAATGGAATTAAAATGCTTGGTGTATGAATTTATATTTTTTAATTTAACCTGGATCTTGTATAAACATTTGGATATGTCCTTTAATTTATTCTTTTCACTTTTCTATCAAATTGTAATGCATCTCTCCCAATTAGTTTCAATTCTACACAAATCCTGAGCTGTGTAATTTATATCATACTCTATATTGTTTGTAATTTACTAGTGAAATAAAAAGATAATAATGTTGTTTAGGTGCCATTGAGTCAGCTCCTACTCATAGCAACCCTACCTACAACACAATAAAATGAGACGAGGCAGGGAATTGGGCTGGCTGAATCAAGTAGTCTATAACTCAATATTTTTTGAATCTAAGCCTACTTGTGGGATACCACATAACTCTTGCTGCTGGCATGAGGGGATTGCTTGGGGTTAGGCCCTTATGCAAGATAAACTAAACCAAACTCACTGCCCTTAAATTGGATCCAACTCATAGCAATCCCTCTTTGGGTGTCTGAGGTGGTATCACTACAGAAGTAGACTGCCCCATCTTCCTTCCGAGGAGTGGCTGGTGGGTTTGAACTGCCAGCCTTCTGGTTAGCAGTCAAATGCCTTAGGCACTATGCCACCAGAGCTCCTTATACAAGATAGGGGACCACACTTCAAAAGGCCCACAAGTTTGAGCAGTTGAAAATGCTGATAAACCTCCTGAGTTGTCATTCAGGTTCCACACCAGGAGAAGAGCATGCACAAATTCAACTTGACCAACAAAGTGACCTTCCACCAGAGGCAGTCAAAGACAGGATTCCCTCATCGGGACATAAACTAGGGTCTAGATATATCAAATATGTGAAACATACCAGAATAAGTGATGTCAAGCCTCCCAGAAGTCTTCAATAACAGATTCCATCTTTGTTTTGACAGCCTTTGTAATGGAATCCATCTTGGTTACTTCCTGAGCACAAACTGATTTTCATAACTCTAACTTTTTCCCAAAAATCCCCACCCAATTTTGGAATAAAGGTGATGTATTTTTCCTGCCTAGAACCCTTTATAAATCTTAAGAATTTCTTTGTTTGGAGATGGACTATAGGTGGAAACCCCTCTCCATCTGTCCCTTGCCAGTCACTTACCTCAGTTATCTCTTTAATAAACTTTGTTTCATTTGGACATTTTGCCTCTTCTGTTCAATTCTTTGTCAGGAGAAAGCAAGGACCCTTGTTCAGGGTCCCAGCACTCCATGACCGAAACACTGCTCAGTCCTATGACATTCTCACAGTCCTTGCTATGCTTGAGCCCAATTGTTGTAGCCACCATGTCAATCCATCTTGTTGAGGGTCTTCCTTGTTTTCTCTGACCCTTCCCTTTACTAAGCAGGGTATCCTTCTCCAGGGAATAGTCACTACTGACAATATAAGCAAAGTAGGTGAGACGAAGTCTGGCCATTCTCTCTTCCGAGGAACATTCTCTCTGCACTTCTTTCAGGACAGATTTGTTCATTTCTCTGGCCGTCCATGATATCTTCAGTATTTTTCCCCAAAACCATAATTCAAAGGCATCAACTCTTCTTCAGTCTTCCTTATTCATTGTCCAGCTTTCACATGCATATGAGGCAATTGAAAATACCTTGGCTTGGGTTAAGTACACCTTAGTCTTCAAAGTATACCTTTGCTCTTCAACATGTTAAAGAGATTTTGCAGCACATTTGCCTAGTGCAATAAGACATCTGATTTCTTAGCTTCTGCTTCCATTGGTGTTGATTGTAGATCCAAGTGAAATGAAATCCTTGACAATCTCAATCTTGTCTCCATTTATTATAATCCTGCTTATTGGTCCAGTGCTGAGGATTGTTTTTTTTTTTTTTTTTGATGATATCATACACTCTTTTTCATTTTTAATGAATTATATTAAAATATAATTCATGTACAATGAAATACACAAAACTAAAATGACATGAGTCAATGCATTTTTTCTTTTTTTGCAGTTTTCCTTCCCCACTCCTCCCACCCTTGGCAACCAACAAATAAAGTTTCCCTCCATATATAAACCTTTCCTTGACCCTCCAAAACTATGAACTAATACTATATTTGTTCTTGTGTGATTGACTTATTTCACTCAGCATAATGTCCTCCAAGTTCATCCATGTTATAAAGTGTTTTGCAGATGCTACATTATTCTTTAGTGCTGGTTAACATACAAGTATGTGTATGTACCATAGTTAGGTCATCTACTCTTCCATTGATGGGCACATAGGATGTTTCCATCTTTTTGCTATTGTGAATAGAGCTGTGATTAACATGAGTGTGCATATATCTGTTCCTGTCCTCACTCTCACTTCTCTAGGATATATACCTAGTAATGGGATTGCTGTGTCAAATGGCATCTCCAATACCAGCTTTCTAAGGAATTTCCATATTGCTTTTCACAGTGATTGTATCACTTCACAGTCCCACCAGTAATGTATGAGAGTCCCAATCTCTCCACATACTCACCAACATGTGTTATTTTCTGTCTTGTTGAAATTTGCCATCAGTGCTGGGGTGGGATTGTATCTCATTGTTGTTTTGGTTTGCATCTCTCTGATGGCCAATGATTGTGAGCATCTCTTCATGTATTAGCTGGCCACCTGAATATCTTCTTTGATGAACTGTCTATTCATGCCTTCTGCCCATTTTTCAATTGGATTGTTAATTCCTTTGCTATTGAGATGTTGGAGGTTTCCATAAATCTTAGAGATAAGTCCCTTGACAGATATGTAATTATTGACAAGTATGATTTTTTTTTTTTTGCTGTCATCTGTTATGTGCTTTTTCATGGTGTTGATTTCTTTGTTCCATATATTTTTCTGTGCTGAGCTTGTTTTGTTTATGAATCATTTTATCATTTCCTTCACTGCTATTGCTTTAATATTTGCTATATATTTGTGATGGTCCTCTTTTTTAGTGTGGTGTGAAGGTTTATCATTTTTCTTTGAGGTTACCCCATGATTTATAGTATTCTTCCTAAGTTTAGAATAGTCTGTTCTATCTTGTAGTTGTTTTTGACTTCCTTACCATTTAAAAGTTCTGTAACTATGCAATTTTTCCATTTTTTTGGTTTGTAGTTGTCCTCATTTGTTAATTGATGTCTCTGGTTCCCTGTTTACAATCTTGTAGACATATTTCCTTTGGATAAATCCACTGCTGGGTTGGTCTTTGGGTTATGTCACCATGTGTGTTAATGGTCAGTTGTTGTTTGCTGTTGTTGTTTCTCTGTCCAAAGAACTCCCTTTAGCATCCCTTGTAAGGCTGATCAGGTTTTAACAAATACCCTTAATTTCTGCTTATCTGGAAATGCCCTAATTTCATCATCATATTTGAAGATTTGTTAGGTACATGATTCTGGGTTGGAAATTTTTCTCTTTCAGGGTGTTATATATACCATCCCATTGTCTTCTCGCCTGCAGGGTTTCTGCTGAGAAATGTGAGCTTAGTCTTATTGGTTGCCTCTTGTAGGTAACTTTTTGTTTTTCCTGTGCTGCTTTCAGGATTCTTTCTTTGTCTTTGTTTCAGTGAGTTTGATGATGATATGTCTTGGTGATTTTCAAGATTTTTGTTTTCTTTATCTTGGCCATCCATTTCTGAAATAATTGGCCAGTGAAAACCTTATGACTAGCATTGAAAAACTGCCAGATATTGTGGTGGTTATGTTTGTGTGTCAACTTGGCTGGGCCTGGTTGAGTGGCTGGTCAACTGGTGGTAGTTATTCCTCATGAATAACTGGCAATCAAACTCCATGGTGGGCTCTACCACAAGCAGCTGACTAGCTGTTTTAGGTATGTGATCTGCTTCCAGTATATAAGGAACAGCTTTGGGAATGGTCTCTAGCTATGGCACCTTGAACCCTGCACGTAGCCATGTCATTGTTCAGCAGCCTGCCATGCTCTGTTGACTTTGGGACTTTCAGTGGACTTAAATTAATGGCCTGCTGTATGGTTTGGTAACACTGGGACTGTGCCTTTTTACTTGTCAACTTTAGGGGTTACAGCCTCAGTAGCCAGCAGCTCAGTGAAGAAAAGCCTCTAGCTTCTGGGCAGGGAGCAAGAGGCAGAGCTACAATCCAAGGTTGAGGGGCTTTCACCCAGCCCCTAGAGCCTGGCACTTTGAACTTGGACTTAAAACCTCCAAATTGTAAGAATAAACTCCTGTTTTTTAAAGCCATCCCATTTGTGGTATATTCCTGTCAGAGTGGTACTAGGTAACCAGAACAGATATGTTACTAAACAACTATATGCATAGACCTGAAACATTGTCTGATATAGTGCCAGAAGATGAGTTCCTCTGGTTGGAAGGCATTCAAAATATGATTGGGGAAGGGCTGCCTTCCCAAAGTAGTCAACCTAATAATGTAGATGGAGTAAAGCTTTTGGCACCTCCATTTGCTGATGGGCATGACTCAAAATGGGAATATACAGCTGCAAACATCCATTAATACTAATAGATAACATTAAATACTTGCTCCCTGTGTGCCTTATTGTAGGTTAAGTGCATTAATGGACTTATTTAACTTTGAAAATAACAATATGAATTAAATAAAATCACTATGCCAATTATTGCATAAGGAAACTGAAGTATTGCAAAGTTATGTAATTACTAAAAGTCACTGAATTAATAACAGTAAGACACACTAGTTAGTGCAACAATCAAAAGTGCAAATTTTAGTATCAAAACATACAACTCTATTTCTCATTCATATGGAGTCATATATAGACAAGTTGAGAGCTCTTTAAGTTATGCCATCTGGAACACATGGCTTCCATGTAGTAACCTTGAAACACCATACAAGTTCTTAGTCACGATGGATTTGAAACAACATCCATCATATCTGCTCCAAGTCTATATCCAGGATAGTTCTGTGGATCCCAATCTAAACACAAAGGGTTTGAGAAAGGGAGGGAAACAAATGGACAATTTAGTAAGCATGAATAACAATAGCTGCCTCTGGTATAGTTCACCATTTCATAATGTACCAGTGAAATCATATGGGTCTGGACTTCTCTTCATGGCAGGTTTTTTTTTTTTTCCTAATTACTAATTTGATCTATTGTTAAAAGTTTATTCAGCTATTTTAATTATTCCCGAGTCAATTTAGTCTGTCTTTTTACAAATTAGTTCAATTTTCTTCAAGTTATGTATTTCATCCATATACATTTGTTCATAGTATTCTCTTATAATCCTTTTTGTTTCTGTAAAGTTAGTAGCAATGTCCTATTCTTCATTCTTAATGTTATTAATTATAGCCCATGTCTTTTTTTCTTTGTTAGTCTAGCTAAATGTTTAAGAATTTTGTTGATGTTTTCAAAGAATCAACTTTGATTTTGTTGATTTTACTATTGCTTTTCTATTCTATATTAATTTAATTCCACAACAATATTCATTATTCTTATCTTTTTGTATGCTTTGTGTTTATTTTGTTCTTTTTTTTTTTTAGCTTTTATGATAAATTTTGGTCATTAAATTTAGAATAATTAAATAGAATTATTTACAACTGTGCAAATAAACTTGTTTTGGAAGAAATATAGCAAGAATTCTTCTTAGAAGTAAGGACGGTGAGACTTTAATATTTAATTTAGCAAAGAAGTAGCAATTAATAACAGAATTATTCATTTAGAAAAAAAATAAACCTGATGGGTGATTCATCATGTATTTATGGGAATTTTTTTTTTAAAGTATTGGCTGATATATTAAAATGTGATTTTTAATATTGTCATAATATACCTATATATTTAGATTACCCTTATAGTATAATATTATTAGATGTAGTCTTTTGAATGTTTTATTTCATGCCTATACAAACATGGAGAGAATAGTAAATCAAACCCTATAGCCCAGCTTCAACACTTAGCAGCTCATTGCCAATCTTGTTTAGTCTATACCTCCACAAAATACCTATTTAGATATCTCTAAAAGATAAGAATGTTTAATATATAGCCACAAGGACATCATAAGACCTGAAAGAATAAACAATAATTATTTTTTATAAACTGTTTAATGAGTGTTTTATATTTTCATTGTCTCATCTATTTTAATAGATTATTTGTTTAAATAAGATTCAAATGAGACCTATACATTGTACTTAGTTGATATGTCTATAATCCACATTTAATTTATAATTTCTAATCCATTTTACCCTCATTGGGTGTTATTTGATAAACAATTTCATTTTTAAAATATTTTAAATAGCATCCTACAGACAGATTTGACAGTGGACAAGAATATCTTATGAGTGATTTTGAATAATTCTATCATATGGCATATAAGATATGGTCTCTTACAACTCAACAACAAAAAGATGAACAATCCAATTAAAAAATGGGCAAAGGACATGAACAGATCCTTAACCAAAGCGTATTTTCAAGTGGTCAACAAATCCCTGAAAAGATACTCATGATCATTAATCATTAGTGAAATGTAAATCAGAACTATATCTCACTGCTGAAAAAAATGGTACTGATAAAAAAAAAAAAAACTACTACTACTAATAATAATAAAGAAAACAACAAATGCTGACAAGTTTGTGGGAAGATTGGAACCTTGATCCACAGCTAGTCGTTGTAAAATGATGCAATTGTTATGGGAAACAGTATGGTGGTGTTTCTCAAAAAAAAAAAAAAAGAAAAAAAGAAATACTTTATGATCTAGTGATCCCACTCCTGGTTATATTACCCTAGAGAACTATTACCAGTGACATGCATTGACACATCTATGTTCATTGAAACTTTATTCACAATAGCAACAAAATAGAAACAACCTAAGTGCCCATCTGGTAGCATAGTGGCTAAAGCAATTGACTGCTAACCGGAAGGCTGGCGGTTCGAACCCACCAGCCACTCCTCGGAAGGAAGGTTGGGCAATCCTACTTCCATAGTGATACTGTCTCGGAAACCCAAGAAGGGGTCGCTATGAGTCGGGGCCGACTCGAAGGCACATAACAACAACAACAACAAGTGCCCATCAGCAGATGAATGGATAAACAAATTATAATGCATAAATACAATGAATTCATATACAGCTATAAAGAATAATGTTGCGTTCTCAAAGCATCTTATAACATAGATGAAGCTGAAGCACTTTTTAGTGAGTGAGATATGGCAATCACAAAGAAAAAATGTTGTAAGTGTAAGGCCACAGTAAGGAGAAGAGGATGCACAAAAGTGAGGTTAAAGAGAAGTTTTTATTTTGAGTTTCTGAGTGAGGTTTACCAGTCCCCAAGAGGGGCCCGGGCGAGGTTCATGGGTCCCCGAGAGGGGCCCGAGAAGTCACACCACCTGGCTGGGGAGGGTACGGTTTATAGTCTTGTGGAGGGCCTAAGCGGGGATACTAAGGAAATGGTGGGGTCCAATTAGCTATTAGCAGGGGTCTGTATTTAATTAGCATGAGGGGGCTTCACAAGAGGAAGTTTGTCACTGCATGGGACTTTCCAGTCTGGGTGGGTTCTGTCACTTCGGTTGTCTTATTAGGCTGTCTCATCAGGGCCTGACATCTGGAGGAAGCTGCTAACTTAAATGTTGGTGGCTTGGGTTTGCTTCGGCCTAACATTCCAACCTCTTTTAAAGGCTAAAGGGTGACGTGATTCTCTTAGCTTCTTCCTGCTGAATGGGGTCAGAGAGGGAGAGAGGGGTTTCATAGGTTGGAGTCTGAAAAGTTGGGGTTGTCAGTTAGCAACTTGGTGTAAGGATGTAAAAGAAGTTGATTCACCGTGACCCGAGATATTTCTTTCCAAGTTGGCTTTGGAGAAACTTGAGGAGGTAAGGGGCAAAGAGGAAGAAGATGGTAATTAGTAAAAATGGGTTTATAAGGGGAAGTAGTCAGGTGGTTAATGGCGACTGAAACTACATGAATGGGGAGTTGCTGATTTTTTTTTTTTTTCTGCGTAGCTCTTTACTCAGGTGTTAATATTTTTTCTATGAGGCTAAATTTGTTGATATAGTAGTAATACTTTGCTCTGAGGAAAAGGTATGTTTTCTTTTTTTTTTTTGGCTGTTAGCAGGTCAAGGGTTTGTCGGTTCTGTAAAGTAACTTGAGCTAAAGAGGTTAGTTGGTGTTGTAGGGCGGTTAGAGAGTCTACTGTGGTTTTTACTAGGAGCTGTAACTGATTTTCTAATTCTGTGTTGACGTGATACTGTGCTTCAACAGACAGGGTGGTGGAGGTTAGAGAAAGATTAATTATGATAGGAAGGAAGGCTGTTTTTTTTTTTTTTTTTTTTTTTTTCTGGGTTAGTGTTGTAGAAAAGATAAAGAATTCAATTTCTGTGGAGTGTAAGTTGAGGAATGAAAGTTACTGGGAGGTATGGATTTTTTGTGGAAGAATTTATGCAAGGAGTTATTGTACTATTACATTAAAAGAAGGTATGGTTATTGTTAGGGTGTACGGTACCATTTATAGGTAAATAGTGTGTACAGTTAAAAGTAAAATTGGGGAGGAAGTATACAGGTGTTAAAGAGGAATTAATGAGGGTAATAAGGTGTGTAGGTTGTGTTGTTTTTGGTAGGAGGTGGAGGATGAAAAAGAAGTAATGTTTATGAGAACAATGGTTAATAAGGGTCAAATTAGGGAAGTACATAAGAAACAATGGGAGATACTGGTTATACTTTTTTTTTTGTTATGCAGTGGAATTAGGAAAAGGAAGGGGTTGGTGTGTGTTTTTGAGGGTCTGTGGATAAAATTTATAATATTTGTTCTGTTTGTACTGGTAGGATAGGGGTGTTATAAGGGGATTGAGTGGAGATTAAGAGTTTTTTTGATAAAAAATGTTGTATAAGAGGTTTTTAGGCTGTGTCGGCATGTGCGGGAGATAGGAAATTGGGGTTTAGATGGGAACTGTGTAGGGTTTTTTAAAAGTACTATAATAGGAGGGTGATGAGAGGTAATGGACGGGGAAGTGGTATTTCATATGCATGGATTACCAAGGTCAGGGGACATGAGGAAGTTTGGTGTCTGTGAGGAGGTTGTGGTCGGTGATAGTAGAGGTGAGGCAGAATGATCTTATGTCCATGTTAAAGTAGTCTTAATTTTCGTGAGGAAATTTTGTCCTAAAAGGGGGGTAGGGCAGGTTGGTATAATAAGAAATGAGTGTGAAAGAATTCTGTTGTTTATTAAGTAGGGCCTGTTGTGGGGGGGGGGATTTGAGGGTCACCCATTAATTCCCATAATGGAGACTGAGGAAGGGAAACATGGTCCCAAGAAGGAGGAGAGTACAGAATAGGTATTCCCCGTATTAATTAAAAAGGAGATTGACTTACCTTGATAGTGATCCTGGGCTCAGCAAGAGTGATCAGGGTTGTTGAGTCCGGGCTCTTTCAGTCATCAGTGGCCAGGCCCAAGATTGTCAACAGTGGATTAGTGCATGGGGAGGATGGCCCTCTGTGCTTTGGCACAGAGGGACAGTCACTCTACCAATGTCCTTTCAAACCACACGCCGGACATGAGCCGGGGGCCAGTCAGGGTTGAGGGCGGGATTTGGCCCAGTGCCCTTCCTTACCTCATTTGAAGCAGGATCGGGGAGCCACCAAGGAAGGAGGTCTTCTGTCACCATGTGCTGGCCTTAGGGCCACCAGCAAGGCATTGGCCTGTAAGGCGGCCTTCTGGCGGGTCCTGGCTTCCCCATCTGCTTCTGCTTTCTCCTCCTGGGTGTTAAAGACTTTAAAGGCCATATTTACTCAGTTTCCAATGGGAGTTTGGGGCTCCTCTTCAACCTTTTTTTAGTTTCTTTCTAATGTTAGGAGCTGATTGGGTTATGAAATGAGTGGCTAGGACTGTGGCTCCAGCCGGAAAGGAGGGGTCTAGACAGGTAAATTGGGTAAGGGCTTTGGTTAATCGGTTCAGGAAGGTGGCTGGGTTCTCATCTGGAAGTTGGGTAATGTTTTGGAGCTTGTTAAAATTAATTGTTTTATGAGAGACAGTTTGCAGACCTGTCAGGAAGCATTGGAGTATTTTATTTTTCTGGAATCTCTGGTGAGTTTGGACTGGGTGTCTGGAAAGGAAAGGGTGGGAGAGGCAGAGGAGGATTTCTGGGGAGGTAGGTGAGATGGGAGGATGGGAAGTTGTAGGGGTAAGGGGAAGGGAGGAAGGTGCTGCTTGAGGGGGAGCGGTTATGCTACAGAGTAAGGGAGAGGTCTGGGGGTGGGTAAAGGTTTTCAGGTGGGTCAAAGAAGGAGGAAGAGGAAATTGTTTGACTGGTTTCAGAGGGGGAGAGAGGTTTGGGTTTGTGAGGTTTGGGTCTTTCACGAGCAAAGAGGATTTAAGTGGTATTACATTTCGAGCACAATAAGGGCTGGGAGCACAAACAAAAGAAGGTTTGCATGTAGGGGACTTTTGGCTGTTTGCCTGTGCATTGGTAAAAATTGTCTAAGTCTGTAAGGATATTAAAGTCAAAAGTTCTGTGCTCTGGCCAGTGAGAGCTATTGTCTAGTTGGTACTGGGGCCATGCTGTGGTGGAGTAAAAGATGAGGCGTCTGGGACAGAGGTCCTGGTCTAGTAATAAGATCTTAAGGTTTGCTAATAAACACCCCAGAGGAGTTGTTGGATCAATTTTGGAGTTTTGATTATCCATTGGTTCTGAGTTTTTCAGATAGGGCCACCAGAACCCTATGGAAGCAGCATAAGGCCACCAGAAGCCTATGCCAGCCAGACAGTTTTGTGTAGGTGGACGTCTCCACCTGACGCTAGACAGTTGAATGAGGGGTACATCCTCAGGGGAGGTAGAATGTCAGGTATCCCAGAGCAACCAAACTCCCGGACCGTGAGGAGTTTCTGATGTGGTGCCACAATTTTTCTGGGGTTCCTGAAACCCGGTGCCAGTGATGCAGAAAACTCCGGAACAAAACTCAAACCTTTGGGCAAGTCAATTCTCCAAAAGTAATCCACAGGAGATATTAAAAGAGGAAAATAATCACACTAGAAACATGAAAAGAGGAAAATAATCACACTGGAGACATGTCCCAAGGACCAGTCAGATGCCTGGTTGTCCACTCCCCTCTCGGGGATTTGAGTGAGTCTTTGGCTAAGGTGTCTCCGTAGAAACCCTGGAGTGGAGGGCAGAGCCACACCATTATGCTGATTCAACTTCACACGGAAATCAACTTAGGCCCCGCTCAGGCTCTGCGACCTAGATCTTGGAGCATCACAGAAACATTCACACAACCTCTCAGTCAGATGCAGACAGATTACAACAAAACTAATTCAAACCATCTGGTAGTAGGCACTGGTTCATGGCCCAGAGCCAAAAAAATTAAAATGGCCCACAGGATGGAGGACAACAGAATACAAAATGTATGTCCTCTGGTGGGCATTGAGTAAAGGGTAAGATGTGACTTACCAGTGGTGGATGCAGGGGGCCGGAATTCCCTGGTCCGGAGGGAAGAGGGAGAAGGGGAGTGAGAATTCCCTCGAGTTCTACTCCTCTTCCCAGGTGTCGGCACCAAATGTAAGGCCACAGTAAGGAGGAGAGGACACACAAAAGTGAGGTTAAAGAGAAGTTTTTATTCTGAGTTTCTGGGTGAGGTTTACAGGTCCCCGAGAGGGGCCCGGGCAAGGTTCATGGGTCCCTGAGAGGGGCCCAAGAAGTCACACCACCTGGCTGGGGAGGGTAGGGTTTATAGTCTTGTGGAGGACCTAAGTGGGGACACTAAGGAAATGGTGGGGTCCAATTAGCTGTTAGCATGGGTCTGTACTTAATTAGCATGAGGGGGCTTCACAAGAGGAAGTTTGTCACTGCATGGGACTTTCCAGTCTGGGCGGGTTCTGTCACTTCGGTTGTCCTATCAGGCTGTCTCATCAGGGCTTGACACCCAGAGGAAGCTGCTAACTGAAATGTTGGTGGCTTGGGTTTGCTTCAGCATAACATTCCAACCTCTTTTAATGGATAAAGGGCGACGTGATTCTCTTAGCTTCTTCCTGCTGAATGGGGTTGGAGAGGGAGAGAAGGGTTTCATAGATTGGAGTCTGAAAAGTTGGGGTTGTCGGTTGGCAACTTGGTGTAAGGATGTAAGAGAAGTTGATTCACCGTGACCCGAGATATTTTTTTCCAAGTTGGCTTTGGAGAAACTTGACACACACACACACACACACATATAGTCTCTTTGTGCTTTGTGCTTTTACTAGGTTTTTGTGACACTCTTCTAGATCATTTTAATTAGGTATTCAAGGTTGTATAATTCTATCCTTTCTTCCTTCTTCTTTAATAAAATTGAAAATTTTATAAGAAAAGTTGTAATCAAACATTTGCCTACAGTATATATAAGGAAGACAAGATAAATGTCCAAGCTTTCCCTTTATAAAATTTGCAAAAGTGGTGAATTTGCATTGGTGTAATAGTTGGCCTGGAGACTGATGTATGGATACGTTGAACACACATATACAATAGGGTGTCACAGCCATATTTGAAGAAGTACCCATTCTAGGCAGTCATAGATAGGTGGCACCATAAGGGTGGAACTCTATGCATGTGAAAGAATAACATTGGTGGGGAGAAGGAGCCTGCCTGTCAGGTGCAGATGAGTGTGGTAGTCTCTTTGATGCGTGCACAGGGACTTTGTGCATGTGTGGGACCCAGGGAGTCCTCCACACAAGCAAAGAGGAAGGTCTGATGATGTGAGACTGGGACTAAATAAGAATGTGAGTGGCTGTATAAGTGGCTTGGGGCCTCTACATAGGTACAGGGTTCCCAAAGTACAGAGACTCTGCATCTGTGTACGTGGCCCATGAGTCCTTTGTGCTGGCATGGATGGGTGTAATGGTCCCAATGTGGCAGTAGCATAGGTCCTCTGATTGTGCACAGATGGTCTCATGGCAGTGGGGCAGGGACCAGCTGTTTTACTGAATTTACTTAGTTTTTGTAATAGATTTTCCTTGATTTGTTTGCAGAATTTTTAGATATAGAACACACATAGAGGTAATGTCATTCATTTCCCCCTACTTCTTATATTTTTAATAGTTTTCTCTAAATGGCTAAAGATAGGGGATGTCTTGTCTTGATCCTAATTTTAGTAAGAAAATGTCTGTTGTCTCCCCACTGAGTAAGAGGACAGAGTTTTCATTGAAATATTTTGTTGAGTGCTTTCAATATGAATGAACATTAAATTTTGTCATATTCGTTTTTGTCATCTAAGGAGAGGATCATATTTATTTTTCATCTCATATCTTTTAATATGATGAATTATATGAATAGATGACCTTATATTGAGCACCTTTTAATACTGGAATAAATTCTACTAAAAAAATGATGTGGAATTTTTAATGTAATCAAATACATTTTCTAATGTTATATTTATATTTTTGGTGTTGATAGCCAACAGTATGAATGGTATATAATGTTTGTTCTTGTTTTTTTTTTTTTTTTTTGGTTTGTTTTGTTTTTCCTTGTTTTTTGAATCACAAACAAATTTCCTCATAAAGGGCGGATGTTAGTGATAGAAATACAGAGTTAAAAAATTCTTTAGAAATCTCTTAAGAAATAGTTTGGGAATTTATTCTGTTGGTTATTTTTTGTTGCTTTTGTTTTAAGAGAGTCACTTTACTTCATTTATGGTCACTGGTTTATAGATTTTCTGTACATAAGTAAATTATTTTGTAAGCTGTAATTTTTTAACTACTCTTATGATTTAAATTTAATCAACTAGGTTTATTCAAAGTACCTACATATTTTTGTTGTATTATTTTCATTTTCAATTTAGGTCAAAAATAGTTTTATCATTTGTGATTTTATTTGCCATTTAAAAATAAAAACAAAAATCTTATATTACCTATGAGTTTTTTTTTTTTTTCCATGAAAGTTGAAGCATTTAACTTCATTAATTTCTTTTAACCTTTTTCTATTTCCCACTCATTAATTTATCCTTTTGTTTTTATTAAATAATTTTTGTACTTTATTTTCTGGGCTTATTATTCTTTTCTGATTTTTGTTTAATTCATTCCTTTTTGTTTTGTTTTAATGTTGAGGATTTTCTTTTGCCAAGCACTTTATTTATTCTATCTGATCACCTCTATTTCATGTTTAAATTATTGTTAATATCAATAAAATTCAAAATTTTATTGTAATTTCTTCTTTGAATAATGAAATGTTATGTCACCTTTATAAACATTTATAGGTGGAAATGACCTTTTTCAAAATAATTTTTAGCATTCTTTCATTGTAGTCATGGAATACTATTTGTACTCTTTCTGTTCTCTGGGACTTGAGGAATTCTTTTGGCTTACAATTATTTATTTATTTATTTCATGAATTTCTGCATGCACTTAGAAAAGAAGTTTCACTTTCTAGATCTAGAGTTCAATGTTCTCCTTTATTGATTATGTTCTTAAAACTTCTATATTCTTAATAATACTTTGTCTACTTCTTTCTTGAATTGAGAGAAATTACTAATTGCTAGTCTTTATCTGTCTATTTTCTCTTGTGTCTTCTATAATTTCTGCTTTATAAAAGTCAGGACTAGGTTATTTGGAGGCAAGGTGCCCCAATAACTATTTTCATTTTTACTTTACCTTTTTTTTTTTTTTTTTTTTTAAGTTATACAATGTGATTAGAATTTGTGTCTCTGTTGGCCATTTAAGGAGTTCTGGTGGCATAATGTGTAAAGTATTTGACTGCTAAACAGAAGGTCATAGGTTCAAACCCACCAGCTGCTCCATGGGAGGAAGATGGGTCAATCTACTTCCATGAAGATTTATAGCCTTGAAAACACAGAGGGACTCACTATACGTCAGAATCAACTCAGTGACATTGGGTTGGCCATTTGATAGCTGATTCTCCCAGACAGACAGTATTAAACAACATTCCTGTTCATTTAGCAGTTTAAAATTCTTTCATTTCAGTACAATTTTTTCCAATGATAAATTTTAGTGTAAGTTTAGTAAATTCCATTAGTTTCCTCTACTTGTATTATTATTACATATAAATTGGACCTTCTTAATTTAAGTTAGTCAAACAATTTTCTTTATTTCTTAAATTTAATTTTTAGAAGTTCATTCTTTATATCATCTATCTTAAGGAATGGTTTATATTTTTTTATTCACTCTTGTTATTTATCTATTTTAATTTTCATTTTTAAAAAAATAATTCCTAAATCAATTATTTCAAATAAATTTTTTCCAATAACTTTATTATGAGTTTATATAATTCCAATTTATGCCATTATTCAATATTTTTTTTGTCATTTTAAAAAATCTTAAGCTCATTCTGAACAATAGATTGTAGCTTTTTTTGGTGCTGTTCTGCTTATATTATTATAATATGAGCATTAACTGGATATTAAAGATCTCCTTTAGCTGACTGCTTGGCAACAAACACTTTTTTTTTTCCTCATACTGTACCTCAGAATAATGTTACATTTCCACTGAAAATACAAAACCAATTTGGGAAGAAACTGCTGTATCTTAGTAAGAATCAAAGCAGTGACAGGAAATAGAACTAGTAGTCATTTTATTCATCACTGACATACACCTTTTTTCTTAAAATATTGTTCTTGAAGAATATATATATGTATATATATACACACACAATAATGTTATTAAAAGTCACCCCATTATTGCACATATTTTAAATTTTCTATGTGACAAAATGAATAATATACATAAAGCACTTCTGCATATCAAAATACAGTGATTATCTTGAGACAAGCATATGTCTCATGCTGTTGTTTGATTGCAAATTGAACTAGGTTCTTTATACATTGAGTACCATATTCACTTAAAAAAAAATGACTGACAGACAAATTATGGTTATTCAGATTTGGGTATTTGTAAAACTGGCATGGTGTCAGATGTACTCTAAATTCAAGAAGTGGAAGGATAGTCACCATCAACATTAGCCCAAAGCTAGTTGCATGAGGTGGAGGTCAGACATACACACCACCACTCTCCAACAAACTTTTTTACTAATTCTGACAACTACCATCTCTCCTGTAGCAGTCTCTGCTTCTATGCTGAATTTAGTAAGTCTTTGTATGGGCAACACAGAACTCGCAGACAACATTCACAGCTATGGGGTTTATTAGAGAAGTAATAGGTTACAATTCATGTTCAGGATCAACTTGGAAGTAGCAGGAACAACTCAGCAAACAGTTTTTCAATCAGGACAGCTTCCTCTTGGCTGTGTGCATAAGCAGGCTTTGCCACTAGGCCCTACTTGGGCCTGGCCTCTATCCTCAGGTGCTACTCAGGCCTGGCTTCTGTCACTGGGACCCTGACTCTCAGCCTCTGTCCTGCTCAGGAAGGTGTTATAGCTATTTAGCTCTGCTATTAAGTGCTCAAAGCAGCCCGCCCCAAAAAGAAGCTTCCTTCCTGAAGGTGTTCACCTCTCTACACTCATGCATGGGTCAACACATGTACTCTAGCCACCCCAGTCCATGGACCAGGAAGCCCACCCTGCTGTCTTACACTGGCCTCCTTGTTCTGCTACCATCATTTCCCTGTTGCCACTTCTGGGTATCTGGATATCTCATGCTGTCTCTTAGTGCTCTCTATCTCCTGGGTTTAGGAGGATCTCAGTGCAGGGACCTGGGTCCGAAGGACATGGTATGCTACTGGCTTATTGTCTTGATGGTAGTAATGTCCTTTTCTGCTTCTGGGATGGGCTCCCTTTAAATCTAACTGGACAGCAAAATCACCAATCCCTTACAATGGTTTCACAAGCATCTTATTTTCATATCTCACCTAATCATTTTGTGGGAGTTAC
This sequence comes from Orycteropus afer afer, assembly GCF_000298275.1. Lineage (NCBI taxonomy): Eukaryota > Metazoa > Chordata > Mammalia > Tubulidentata > Orycteropodidae > Orycteropus > Orycteropus afer. The sequence continues at coordinate 8,524,444 of NW_006921591.1, forward strand.
CACATAATGATATATGTGGTATATAATAGGAAGGCCATATAATAGTAACTCAGTACACTACAGTATTTAACAGAACCTTCTTTTTTTAAAAAAATTAACAATGACAATGTGTAACTTCAAGAAAATCAATGAATGCTTTTGTTACCAGTAAAAATTTTGCACTTTCAAGTAAGCATTATAATTTAGAAAAACCTTGGTTTCTATCATCATGAGCTTGTCAGCTTCCTCACATTATAGAATTTTTCAGATGAGATTAGTGGTATATCAAGGAATGTAACTTTTGAATGTCACATGATGAAATGTGTTAATATTTGGAAGTTCTATATAACTTACATTTCTGAGACAAAAATGTTTGAAAACCAAAGATTCAGATTCCCTTTTCTTTGATGCTAATGCAGCTATCTTTCCTAATTTGAATTTTACTTCTAGCAATTTCTTTTAATTTGGAGGCTTCCTTGTAATGAAACTTTGATTTAGTTCATTTCGAGTTCCAGTATCCCAAAATAACTCAACACCATCTACTTTACCTCAGAAGACTTTGTTCCTTGGAGCCTTGAATGCCCTTTCCATTATCAGTGGATATTCTCACATTGCTCCACTGAGTGCCTATCTAATGAATTCCTATTGGTAACTGGTGACTTTCCAACTCTCATGGACTTCAAAGGCCCCTATTCCTTCCTTCTGCTTTATTCTACCCTACTGTTGGTAACAACCATGCAGGTCTGTTGTTATTTGTTTCATTAGCCTTTATTTTGATCATTATAGGACATATCTTGTCACCTAATTGTGTTCTAAATGTTGTCCATGAGTTATTGTTTTTCAATCTTAACTGATTTTTTTTTTCTTTATTATTGATTGTGAATGTTCAGAGTTATTCTAAAACTATGCTACTGCCATCTTCCCAACATTCCCCTACTTAAAGTAACATGTATTAGAGAAAATAGGTTTTGTTATGGGACCCAGCTGTTTGATGTCAATGATGGTGTTTTCATAATCAACCTCATTTCACTGAAGTCAGAGTGAATATTTAGTTGGTAATTACTGCTAGTTAAAAATGATGATATCTCTTATTTTGATCATATATTCTGACTAGTTTTCAGCCCTGCCTTACTTGTGATTAAATGTTTTAAATATTATTTCTGTAAAAAGAAATTACTTTGTACCAGTTTCTTTTCAATTTAAATTAGTTTAACACCCATGAGGAGGCTTGAAAAGAGAGCCAGGATGAAAAATTAAAAGTGGTTTTATGTATTGCTTTATTGCTGAGTTGTTGTTAGGTGCCGTGGAGTCGTTTCGACCCATAGCGACCCCATGCAGAGCAGAATGAAACACTGCCGAATCTCGCGCCAGACCCACGATCCCTGCTATACTTGAGCCCATCATCACAGCCACCATATCAATTCATCTTGTTGAAGGCCTCCCCCTCTTTCGTTGACCCTCCACCCTACCAAGCATGACATCCTTCTTCAAGGAATGGTCCCTTCTGACAACATGACCAAAATAGGTGAGATGAAGTCTGGCCATTCTCGCTTCCAAGGAGCATTTCGGGTGTACTTCCTTCAGGACAAATCTGTTAGTTCTTTTAACAGTCCATGGTACTTTCAGCATTCTTCACCAGCACCACAACTCAAAAGCATCAACTCTTCTTCTGTCTTCCTTATTCACTGTTCTGCTCTCACATGCATACAGGCAATTGGAAATATCATGGCTTCTGTCAGGGGCACTTTAGTCCTCAAGGAGACATCTTTGCTCCTCAGTACTTGAAACAGTTCCTTTGCGGTTCACTTTCCAATGCTACATGTCATCTAATGTCCTGACTGCTGCTTCTATTGGCATCAATTGTAGATCCAAGCAACATGAATTATTTGACAACCTCAATCTTCTCTCCATTTACTGTGATGCTACTCATTGGTCCAGTTGTGAGGATTTTTGTTTTCTTTATATTGAGACGTAATCCATACTTCACACTGCATTCTTCAAACTTCATCAGTAAGTGCCTTAAGTCATCCTCACTTTCAGCAAGCAAAGATGTATCACTGTGTATCTCAGGTTGTTAATGATTCTTCCTCCAATCCTGATGCCACATTTTTCTTCATATAGTCCAACTTCTCAGATTATTTGCTCAACATATAGATTGGATAAGTATGGGGAAAGGATACGACCCTGACACACTCCCTTTCTGATTTTAAACCATGCAATGTCCCCTTGTTCCATTTGAATGACAGCCTCCTGGTCAAGGTACAGGTTCCTCGTGAGTACAATCAAGTGCTTGGGAATTCCTATTCTTCTCAATGTTATCTGTAATTTGTCATGATCCACTCAATCAAATGTCTTTGCATAGTCAATAAAACACAAGTAGACATTTTTCTGGTATTTTTTGCCTTGAGCCAAGATCCATCTGACAACAGCTATGATATCCCTTGTTCCACATCCTCTTCTGGATCCAGCTTGCACCTCTGGAAGTTCTCTGTCAATATACTGCTGAAATGCTTTTGAATTATCTTCAGTAAGACCTTACTTGCATGTGATATTAATGATATTGTTCTATAATTTCCACAATCTGTGGGATCACCTTTCTTTGGAATGGGTATAAATATGGATCTCTTCCAGTCAGTTGGCCAGTTAGCTGTCTTCCAAATCTCTTGGCATAACTGAGTGAGTGCTTCCAATGAAGCATCTGTCTGTTGAAATATCTCAATGGGTATTTTGTCAATTCCTGGAGCCTTGTTCTTCACCAATTCTTTCATTGCAGCTTTGACTTCCTCCTTCAATACCATTGGTTCTAGATCATATGCCACTTCCTGAAATGGATGAAGATCAATCAATTCCTTTTGTACAGTGATTCTGTGTATTCCTGCCATCTTCTCTTGATGTTTCCTGCATCATTCAATATTTTGCCCATAAAATCTCTCACTATTGCAACTTGAGGCTTAATTTTTTTCTTCAATTCTTTCAGCTTGAGAAATGTTGAGTGTGTTCTTTCCTTTTGGTTTTCAAACTCCAGATCTTTCCACATTTCAATATAGTAATTGGTTTTGTCTGCTCGAGCTGCTCTTTGAAATCTTCTGTTCAGCTCTCTTATCTTGTCATTTCTTCCATTGGCTTTAGCTTTTCTCCACTCAAGGGCAAGTTTCAGCATCTCTCCTGTCATCCATTTTGGTCTTCTCTTCCTTTCTCGTCTTTTTAGATATCTCTTGCTTTCTTCATGGATAATGTTATTGATATTCTCCCACAATTCTTCTGGTTTGGTCTTTGGTGTCCAATGCATCAAATCTATTCTTTAGATGGTCTCTGAATTCAGGAGGGATATATTCAAGATCATATTTTGGCTCTCTTGGACTTATTTTAATTGCCTTCAACTTCAAGTTGAACTTGCATATGAGCAGTTGATGGTCTGTTCCACAATCAGCTCCCGGCCTGGTTTTGGCTGAAGATATTGAGCTTTTCCACTGCCTCTTGCCACAGATGTAGTCAATGTGATTCCTGTGTGTTCCATCTGGTGAAGTGCATGTGTAGAGCCTCCGTTTGTGTTGTTGAAAAAAGGTGTTTGCAGTGAACAAGTCCTTGGTCTTGCAAAATCCTACAATGCAAGTTCCAGCATTATTTCTGTCACCGAGGCCAAATTTTCCAACTACCAGTGATTCTTCTTTGTTTCCAACTTTTGCATTCCAGTCACCAGTGATAATTAACACATCCTGATTTCGTGTTCAATCAATTTCAGACTGCAGAAGTTGTTAAAATTATTAAATTTCCTCATCTTTGGCTTTGGCGGTTGGTGCATAAATTTGAATAATAGTCATATTAATGGGTCTTCCTTGTAGGCGTATAGATATTATCCTATCACTGACAGCATTGTATTTCAGGACAGATCTTGAAACTTCCTTTGTGATGATGAATGCCACACCATTCCTCTTCAAACTCATTCCCAGCATAGTAGATCACATGGTTGTCTGATTCAAAGTGGCCAAAACCAGTCCATTTCAGCTGAGTAATGCCGAGGATATCAATCTTTATGCATTCCATTTCACTTTTGACAACTTCCAATTTTCCTAGATCCATACTAGTTACATTCCATGTTCCGATGATTAATGGATGTCTGCGACTGTTTCTCTTCAATTTGAGTGGTGCCACATCAGCAAATGGAGGTCTCGAAAGCTTTACCTTATCCATAGGACTAAGGCTGGGTTTACTTCAATGATGCAACTCTTTCCCAGTCCTATTTTGAGAGCCTTCTAACCTAACCGGACTATTCATAAAGGTGTGTGGTAATGGATCAAACAGTGTTTCTTTGCTATTCCTAAGGTTTTTCCCAGCCAATTCTTTGGAAAGTGGACAGCCTCTTCCTTCTTCCTAGTCTGTCTCAGTCTGTAAATTGGGCTGATACCTGCACACCATGTGCATCCTGCTGGGTTAGAAACACAAGTGGCTCAGCCTCAAAACTCACATCAACACATCACCATGGTAGGACAAACCGACAGACAAGTTTGCCTCCCTGTTGGAAACCTCTCATACCACCCTTACCTGGGTCTCTGCAGCTGACTCCTCCTCTGTACAGATTCCAAGGTCTTTTAATCCCCTTTCTCCTGCTCTCCCACCCTGCTGCTTTGGGTGTGCCTGAGTTCCTCTCCTCACCTGGATCCCTGTGGCTGAGTGCTCCTCTGTCCAGGTTCTTGGCTTTTTTTTCCCCCTTTCTCCTGCTCTCCCACACTGTGGCTTTGGGCATTCCTGAGTTCCCTCTTCTCACCTGGATCCCTGTGGCTGACTGCTCCTCTGTCCAAGTTTCTGGCTTTTAATCCCTTTTTTCCTGCTCTCCTGCCCTGCTGTGCTGGGCGTGCCTGGGTTGTCTCTCCTCACCTGGATCCCTGCGGCTGGGTCCCTGTATTTCTCCATTGTCAATGAAATTAAATTATTATTAGATCTTTGTCTCTTCAACTCACTGTCATTGTGTCAATTCTGACTCAATTCTGACCTTATTGGGTTTATGAGGTAGTAAATCTTTATGTAAGGAGATTGCCCCTTCTTCCTTGCATTGGGTGGCTGATGGGTCTGGACCACCTATCTGCTGGTTATCAGTCAAATGCCTTAGGCATTGCACCATGAGAGCTCCTTGTCTCTACCACGGATTTTCATATATAAACAGAATTCTTGTCTTTTAAAAAAATAGTATTTCCCAATTGGACAAGATGAAAGAACTACTCAATTTGCAGTATAAATCTTACATTGTGAGAGCAGACCTTTTCTCTAGAGCTAAAAACACAACCTAGATATGTAAATACCACCTGTAAAATCCTTGAGTGAAGACATCATCTTTAAACATTTTTGCACCTCTGAGATTTAGTAAAATGATTGACATTCAGAAGGTACTTCATAAAGGTGTTTTGATGTACTGAAATGAGATATCTACTTAAACTAGTGAAAACTACATTTAAACACATGTACTGAAACCATGATTTATAATTCCACGTGCAATTGAACATTAAGAAGTGGAATAAGGAACTGCAATCTGCAACAGAGTAGCATTATTCCACATGTTGAAAATCTCAGTGGAATCTATTTAGTTCATTGATTATATGTGAGTAAAGAAGTCTCCCCACTTTTCAGTATCCAGATGTAATAATTTCATCAGAGAAAAAATGATTCATAATGTGAGCAATGATTCTTTTGAAAAGTAGATCAGTAAAAACAGATAATTTACTTCAACAGATGAGGTGTCAAAGAAACTAATTTAAGTCCAACCTTTTACAAAACAAATATTCATTAGTATAAACCTAAAATGTCAAAGAAAAAAATATTAGTATCACTATTAACATCTAGATGACTCTATATCTTATTTAATTTATGTTTTATATGCATCTCCATATGTCTAAATTTTTAAGCACATGCAAAATGTGAAAAATATGTAAGAAAGAACCAAGACTAGTAGCATATCTGCGCAGAAAATATTTAATTCAGATTCAGAAAAATTAAAAGAGGTTTTATATGGGAGAAATTTCATAGATTCTATGGTTGATTCTATACCTTGATCACCTCTTATCATGAGTACACAATGGGATGCCTGGAAACAATGTCTTTTCACTTTTACTCAGTTAAAACAACCTTTTCAAATACCACAGATTAAAAAAAAAAAATTGAAATGTATTACTTGCAAGTAAAAATAGTAATTTTAACTATATTTTCAAAATGTTCCCATATAGATATCTCTTTGTTGTTGTTGTTGTTATGTGCCGTCGAGTCAAACCCGACTCATAGCGACCCCTCCTTGGGTTTCCGAGGCAGTATCACTACGGAAGTAGGATTGCCCAACCTTCCTTCCGAGGAGTGGCTGGTGGTTTTGAACCACCAGCCGTCTGGTTAGCAGGCAAGTGTCTTAGCCACTATGCTACCAGAGCTCCCATAGATATCTCTAGGAGACTCCTTTTATGTAACAGATTAAAATGAGTGATAATTTACATATATGATACTTTAAGCAAATGAATATTTCTGATATCCTAATTAATTTGGTCTCCTAATGTAATTAAAAATTCCACTGGGACTGAGTTGTCAGTGAAGGCAAACATCGATATATGGGTGGATAGATGGGTGGACAGGCTCAACTATTGTGTATGTCTATGCAGGGGCAAGTGTGCCCTAGACCATGTATAAGATTGGTAAACAATGTTTCTACAAGTGTATTTGTATGTTCTGAAAGAATTCCCAGGTATATGGATAGAGAGGGAGAACAATGTGGAGCAAAATTCAAAATCATTTTGGGAAAAAAAAAAAAGAAAAAAGGGGACCAAGTTTGCTGGTCTGATAGAGCCTGGTGTAACCACTGAGACTATCGCCCCTAGCTGGCCTTCAGGTCTGGAACTGAACCCACACCTGTGGCTTCCAGCCAAACAAAAGTCATATGAGTTGAACATTTATCTCAGGTAGATGCACCCCTTGGAGAGAACAATCATGGGAGAAAAAGGGGCTGTTTATGCACAAGGAGACAGCTCAGGGGGCAGGAATTCATGGACAGATGAACACAGGGAAGAGGTAACTATTGGGAGGAAGTGGGAGGGGAGCTGTTGCATGGTTGTAAATTGTAGTCAATGTCATGAGACAAAGTATGTGAACTGCTGTATGGAAAGTGAATTTGCTCTGTAAATTTTCACACGAATCACAATTAAAAAAATTCATCTTACAATGAGATAAAAATTAAAAAAAAAAAAAAAAATTCCCAGGTATATAGTAGAGTTGACAAGGGACAAGATTGTAGTCACTTCTTGTAGTCACCAGCTGCCAAGTGGGAGTGAGTAGTTGGATCTCTGGGCTCAGGACCATCATCACAGGGGCATAGAGCTCAACTGGCATAACATACAACACAAAACATTATTCCACATCTTACTTTGGGGAGGAGCAGTTAGGATCTTGTAAATGGCCATCTAGATGCAGCAATGGATATCTTATTGTTTTTGTTCTCATTTGACTCAAGGGACTTTTTAATTTCCTTTTGTATTTCTTCTATTACCCAGTCATTTTTAAAGGAGGGTGTTATTTTTGTGGAAGGAAACACCTGGTGATTGGCTCCTATAAAGATTTGAGCCAATCAAACCCCATGGGGCAAGTCTATTCTGTCCTAATCTGTCATTATATGTCAGAATCAACTTGATGTCACAGAACAGTAACTAATCACGATGTATAGAGAATCAAAGAAAGTCAGCCAAATAAGTCCCTTTTTCTTTGTGTTGCACTTTCCATCTTTTTTCTTGACTTAGTTCTCTGGCAGCCACTGCCAACATGTAGATCTCCAGTTCAAGACTTATATCCCTATCACTTTAGCAACCCTAGTGGAAAGTGAATTCTTTTTGATTAGATTCAATAAAAGCCTGTGAATGAGCACCACTGAGCTCTTTGGGTTACTTACTTATCAGCAGCAGGTCAGCTTTTGTTTCCTGGTGACTTATAAGTCCTGAAGTCTTATAAGTCTTATTCTCCTTAACTCAACTTGAAATCAGCCATATATTAAACAGAAGGACTGAATGAGAGGAAGGAAGTGTTTACCAATGAAAATTCAAGGAGAATATATTAGAATTGGTAAGGAGTGATAGATAGCTAGACTCATTAATATTAATAAAATAATCCCCTCACTGCACTATTTTTGCCTTTAACTTTCTTAACAAAGACTTGTCTTGTTAACAGATAGGGATTAAAAAAAAAAAGAATAGAAGAAAAGAAAGAAGAAAGTTCAAACTTCTACTTAGAATCTTAGCTCAATTTATATCCCCATGACCTGGATCTTGCCTTGTCTGTTGCATCACCTTGGAGCTGGCACATTCATAATTTCAATAAACATGATTTCACCTTTCCTAGCATTTGGCCTCGTGACTTTATATCTTCAGTGTAAATGTTATAAGAATTGGACTGGCCATTTGCAAAGAGAAGAAGGTCTTGTAGAATGCACTACTGGAAGGTCAATTCTAGAAATAAACAGAAAGTAGCCACACCATGTTACCTTAATACTCCTGCAAATATCACACTACTTCTGAAGGCATATTACAAACAGGCATCTCTTCTCCATAGGAACCCTATCGAAGGTGAAAGGGTTAGAGGAGATTTCCATCATTACTTCATTTTTGTTAGTAGAAAATGTTGAGGAAATTATTACTTTCTTCCAGTTTCTACAATATAAAGTTTTGGTGAAATTTAGAGAAATGTATATATGTATGTATATATATATATAAAGGAGCTCTGGTAGCATAGTGGCTAAGGCACTTGACTGCTAATCAGAAGGCTGGCGGTTCAAACCCACCAGCCACTCCTCAGAAGGAAGGTTGGG
>NW_006921591.1:8533431-8564313 GCF_000298275.1 Orycteropus afer afer
ATATATATATATATATATATATATATATACACACACACACACACATATGATATAGAGGAAGGAATTATAAATTTGTGAGAATAAGCCAATCACTATCCTAGATCTACTGTAGTCTTCTCATGTATCTGTGTGCAAGATACTTTGAGAGTTGATATTTAATCTCTTCATCTTTAAAATATGATAATAATTCCCATATCTCTATGCTATGATTCTTATAAGGAAGAAATATTATCATGACCACCCACTGAAAAATTATAAACTACAATAAAAATGCAAGACAGAATTTTATTACTATTTCTATTATTCTATCACCTTCAATATTCTCTTACCTCTATATGTGGTAACACATGTATGTCTGTTTCCTGCAATCTTGTTGTTGTTGTTGTTGTGTGCCGTCGAGTCGGACCCGACTCATAACGACCCCTCCTTGGGTTTCCAAGGCAGTATCACTACAGAAGTAGATTGCCCCATCTTCCAGTAGTCATAAATTGCATGACACTGCTTCTAAATGAATTTTGATCACTCCTAAATTTACATTTTCAGCCCAAAACTCTTTCCTGATCTCCTGACGCTCATAGTCAACTGCTGATTTATAAGATCCACTAAGAAGTCTCATGAGCCTCTCAGATTTAGCATGCCCAAAGCAAAATTTGATGCTGTCTCTCCAATCTTTTTCTATGCCACTCTTCTCCTTTGTAATAAATTTTATTTCAAATGATTAATTGTTCAGGTAAAAAATTCTATCATCCTTTATTTTTCTCTTAATTTTATATCATTCATTTCATCAGCAAGATCCACAAGTATATCTAATACATGATGAGTTTTCACGACCTTTACTTAACTTTTGGAGCTCTGGTGGAGTAGTGCCTAAGGCATCTGACTGTTAACCAGAAGGTTGGAGTTTCAAACCCACCAGCCACTCCTCGGAAGGAAGATTGGGCAATCTACTTCCATAGAGACATCACCTCAGAAACCCAAGGGGGGGTCACTGAGTCCAATTGACTACGCGGGGCAGTGAGGTGTTTTTTTTTTTTTTTTTAATTTACTTAACTTTACATTGAGAAGGCCTATGGTCTTCCATTTCTCTCCCTCTCAGCAGGCCACTTCTAAGGAATGCAGGTTCAGATGGTTTACTTTGTTTTGATCATTATATTTTGCATACCAACCAACCTCAAATTAGCCATTTTGATACTTGGGTCAGGGAGTTAGAGGTGTCTAGAGCAAAATTTCTTCTCAACAAAATCACCCTATTATGACAAGCTAGATTAACACAATCAGAGACTTGCTCATGAGTATTACTGTGAAAGCAATTGCTAGTGTTTTAGAAATTGTGGTAAAAAAAAAAAAAAATCTAAGAACTCTATAAGGGAGAAAATAAATCAGAAGATGCTATCAGAAGGAGACAAGGAAGAAGGATTGGAAAATCTACTTATTAGAGATACTGTCTTGGAAACCCAAGAAGGGGTCACTATGAATTGGATCCAACTTCCTGCCAGTAAGTTTGGTTTGTTTTTTTTGGATCAGAAGGAGAAGTATGAAGTGGGTTAGCAGGATTTTGTAGACTATTCCAACAGAATCTATGAATAATTTAAGTAAATATGAATTTTATTTATCTCTGGTCAAAGCTCTCAACAGGTAAATATTATACTGAATTGATTGATAGTTTGCTGGTGAATGTGCATAAGGATATGACACTCTTTCACTATGTTAATGTGAGCAATAATCTATAACTTTAACATTTTGTAAGGTGAAACAGTGCAAACTTGGAATAAATGGTGCCTCACACTGCTCAACAATGAAGAAATAAAAGATTACCGATTATGGGAGGGAAGAAAGCTGGATTGCCTTTATCTTGTATATCTGGCTGACTCAACACTACTTTAAAGTCCTAAACAGGATCCACAGTAATTCTTCACCCTGACAGTCATTTAAAAGAAGCCCTTGAAGGTTAAAAGTAGCCCCTTTCTGATATTTCCATCTGAGTCAAGGACACAAATCAGGAAAAACTGAAATGATGCTGTTGACTATATTAGTGCCTAAGGCACTTGACTGCTAACCAGAAGGCTGGCGGTTCAAACCCACCAGCCACTCCTCGGAAGGAAGGTTGGGCATTCCTACTTCTGTAGTGATACTGCCTCGGAAACCCAAGGAGGGGTCGCTATGAGTCGGGGCCGACTCGATGGCAAACAACAACAACAATCTAAAAGTACAACTTCAGTCAGTACCATAAACAGTAAATTCCCAGGTTATGAACATCAGATTGGCGAACAACTCATGTTTGTCATTTAATATGCAAATTTGCCCTCAATTTAGAACAATTTAACCATCACCTATTTGCAACCATTCTTCATCACTATCATCATCACTTGCTACACATGTAGCTTTTAAATCATTGAAAAGACTGCAAGTCTTTTCTTGAATTAAAGTAAGGCTACGTAAAAATTATATGCACCTGTTCCAACTTACTAATAAATTTGACTTAAAGATATAGTTAGGAACTGATCTTATTCATAACTCAGATGTTGTCTGTATTGGCTATTTCATGAAACTATAGCAAATTAATCATGAAATACCAATGTATTAACACACCGAAGGTTTATTTTTCACTCAGGGTGTTTTACTGGGAAATAAGATAGAAAATTATGCACAGACTTTTACTAACTAAATCGTATGTGGCTTAGGATATTTTTGCTTGGAATTTGTAGGTTAGAACTATCACTTGGCTCTTTAAATTGCAAAAAGTCTAGAAATTATCGGGTGTAATGAAATACATCATTAACATTATTCTTTATACATGCTCAGCCATTCTAGTCATCAATTATCCTTTCCTTTTTTTATTTTCTAGAATGAACTTGATCTTTTCCAAAGGAAGACAATCCATACGTTTTCTAAGTATCCAGCTCAGAAAATGTTTAGGATAACTAGGTAATGTCTGGTGGTCTCTACATTGACCTTACAGTTGTTTTTTTCTTTTTCTGAATTAATTAATCTAAAAAGAGAAGTTATAATTCAGTAACCAATGTGCAAAATTAAGTAAGATTTAGGTAACAACAATAAATGTTTCTATCCACAAAGGAGAAAACTGGAAGTACTTAAATATTCTGAAATCCCACTAGGTAAATATTGTGAGAGCCACCACATTGGGAACACGGACGATTGATTAAGCCTGGATTTTTCAGCCTGGAATTTACTCCACTGTCCACTAATCTCCAATGCTCTGCCTTCTCTGATATTTTTCATTTTTTATTATCTATCCTTCTCTCTTATCTGTCATGGCCTCTTGGGAATAAGTTATCCTTACATGTTGAGCAACTTTCTTAACCTGCTTTTTCCCATAAAAAAAAAGTGATCCCAATGCTTATTAAGTCAGTCTCTTTTAGTGCAGACTTTAAAACCTTATTGTGCTTTACATGCATTCTATTTCATCAGTGTCAGGTGCCACTAGCGATGCTCACAGCTCTATTTGAAATATTTCTCAGGTTTAATATTATGGTTTACACTTTCTTATAATCATACCTCACCTTCCAATCTCCTTCCTTTTCACTCATTAAATGGACTTAATGGTGGATACCTTCATTTTATAGACTAGTTGAAAGAGCTACACCATTATTATAAACATTCCCCCTAATATTTTTATAACTAGAATGAATTTACTGGGTGACATGGCTTAGTCTGATATTTGCCTGAGGAAATGTAATTATGTGAAAACTTTTGGAAGATATTTGTTATTTTTATGTCTTTCTCATTCTAACATTTGACTCTTCCCAGTTGAAAAACTGCCTTTTCTAACACTGTAAGTCACCTCATTTCTGAGTTCTCTATTTCCTTTATTTTGTGCTTATAAGAACATTAGTTATTTTTTTTCCTTAGCTCAATTGTTTTCTATAGTTCTTTCTTAATAAAACTAAAATCAAGCAATGCTCACCACTAATTTTTTTTTTTTTTTTTTTGCCAAGGTCTTTTCCTACAGGTAAAAGTTCATTAATATATGACTTGCTTTACAAGTTTACACAAGTGACAGTATTACCTAATATGTTGCCATTCCATTACCTGAATTACCACCTTTTTAGCTTTTAATTTTCTTACCATTACTCCCAATTACTAAGCTTAATTCTTAAAATAAAGCTATATATTTCAGATTTTCCATTACTGAAACAATATTTAATTAATCATGGTAAGAAAGGCTATGCTATAATTACCTACAACACCAAAATGTCAGGGGCTTTACAAACAAACTAGTACATGACATTCATGATTGGCAGGGTGTCATTTTTGTTTGTTTGTTTTGCATTTGCTAGGATCATTATCTTGTAGCTCACCCCCATACACACACACATATTTGTCCTTTTTGGCTGCTGTATAAAGTAAAGAGAGAATAGAGGATCATTTAAGTCTGTTTGCTTGTTTTGAAGAAGCTCTGGTGGCATAGTGGATAAGGCATTTGGCTGCTAAACAGAAGGTCAGCGGTTCAAGCCACTAGCCACTCTACTGAAGGAAGATGGGGCGACGATCTACTTCTGTAAATATTTACAGCTTCAGAAATCCAGTGAGGGTCGTGATGAGTCTGAATCAACTCAGAGACAGTGAGTGTTTTTTTTTTTTTTTCCCCCGCCTGCTTAGCTTGTTTTTAATGCTTCAAGTTCAACCTTGCTCCACAGCCCAATGTTCAAGTCTCATTGTTCTCTAGGGGTTTGAATTTTTTTGTGCAAATGGAACATTTGATAAGCATTAAGATCTCTCTCACACTAGACCCTATGGTGCCTGTTAAATGACAAAGGACACCTTATCATGGTCATGTGCCTAGAACCTGAAAACCTCTGAATAACTAGGTATGAGTTAGTAGATAAACTGTATCTAGGTTTTTTTCATATATAGATCATTCTGTAAGGCACATATCAGATGCAGTTAACCTATTGGAGATCAAAATTTGAACGATAATCAAGAAAAAAAAATGTTAGTCCTAAGTTATAGTACATGACACCATAAGATTATTAGAGTTCTTTGGTCAGAGAATAGTCAAAGGTTGAAAGGTTGACATTTTAAGTGGACCATTCAACTGAAAAACGGTCTTATAAAACAAGAATAAATACTCTGTTGTGGTTGCTGTTGTTGTTATGTGCCATTGAGTCAGATCTGACTCATAGTGACCCCTCCTTGGGTTTCCAAGGTAGTATCACTGTGGAAGTAGATTGCCCAACCTTCCTTCCAAGGAGTGGCTGATGGGTTTGAACCACCAGCCTTCTGGTTCTGTTGTGGTTAGTCAAGCCAATTATATTACCTCTCAGGACATTTGAATAGTAGGCTGAGAGATCCCAACATCAGGAGATAAAGGAAGGAAACAAAGAAGTTAGCTGAATAGGGCAGAAATATTTTTGTGTTCAGTACATTAAAAGACATCAGGGACACCATGTTGTGTTCTGAGATATATCTTTTAATAAATCCCCATTTACTAAGCTAGTAAAAGTGCCTCTGTATTCCTTACAACTTAAAAGATCCCAATTCATACAGACTATAAAAGTATATCCATTGTTGTTTTTGTTAGGTTCTTTTGAGTTGATTATGATTCATAGCAAGCCTATGTAGTACAGAATGAAACACTGCCCAGTCCTGTGCCATCCTAACAATCATTGCAATCCTTGAGGACATCGTCACCGCTACTGTGTCAATCTATCTAACTGAGTGTCATTGACTTACTTGGAGCCTCTACTTTACCAAGGCATTTGACTGCTAAATAGAAGGTTGGTAGTTCAAACCCACCAGCCACTCCATGGAAGGAAGACAGGGCAATCTACTTCGGTAAAGATTTACCACCTTGGAAACCCAAAGCGGGTCTCTATAAGTCAGAATCAACTCTATGTCAGTGAGTTTGGTTCGGTTGCTTCTTTACCAAACATGATATCTTTCTCCAGGGATGGGTCCATTCTGACAACATAATCAAAGTATAAGAGATGAAATTTGGCCATCCTCACTTCTAAGGAGCATTCTGGCTGTACTTTCTGCAAGATGGATTTGTTTATTATTCTGGAAGTGCATGGTATTTTCAGTATTTGTGGCCAACACCACAATTCAAATACATCCATTCTTCTGTGGTCTTCCTTGTTCATTGTCCAGTTTTCACATATATATGAGACCACTGAAAAGACTATGTCTTGGACCAGGTCTACCTTACTCTTCAAAGTGACATCTTTGTTCTTTAACACTTTGAAAAGGTCTTTTGCAACAGATTTGTCCAGTGTAATATGTAATCATTTTCCTGACTGCTGCTTTCATGGGCATTGATTGTGGATTCAAGTAAAATTAAATCCCTGGAAACATCAATCTTTCTTCTTTATACCATGATCTCGCTTATTGGCCCAGTTGTGAGGATCTTAGTTTTCTTAGCAGTGTATGCATATTTATAATATTTAATGTGTCTTGGTATCAACACTATGCTTGCATCTTTTTTTTTTTCTTTTGTCTAAAAATCCTGGTTCCCAAGCTTTTGTGTTTCACAAAGAATTATTGAATATTTCCTTTTTGCTTTGATTTTCCACCTTATTGCAATATATTGATTTGAAGATCAACAAAGACAATACATAGACTTTTCAAATAAATGGCACTAAACAAATAAGAATACTATTAGCATACAAATAATGCTCATGGATGTCGGGATGGAAAATTTAGTTAATTACATTTTCCCTACTATCCCCAATACTTATAAGACATTTAATAATCAGTGTCTTACTATTTTTTTTGAAAACTTTTATTGATAAAATGTGCTTTAAAATAATAATATATTCCTACTTTAACAATAATGATGATATTTATATAAAAAAATTGAGCATTTATGATATGAGTCCCGAGATGGTGCAAATGGTTAACATAGCAAATGGTTGGAAGTTTGGGTCCACCAAGAAGCACCCTGGAAGAAGGGCTTAGTGATCTACTTTTGAACAATCAGCCAATGAAAATGCTATGGAGTACAATTCTACTTAGACACAATGGAGTCACCATAAGTCAGTCAATTCAGCACAGGTTTACTTTTTGGTTTACCATGTATTAAACACACTTCTAGGTGCTAAGGAATCATTAGTCAACAAAACAGACAAAAATATTTGCCCTCCTAAGGGTTGGTAAAAGGACCAAACAAACAAACAAACTCACTGTTGTCAAGTCAATTCTGACTCACAGAGACTCTTATTGGGTTTCTGAAGTGGTAAATAATTTTTTTTTAATTGTGTTTTATTGAAATATAATTTATGTACAGTGAGATACACAAAACTAAAGTGACATGGATCAAAGCATTTTTTTTGGGGGGGTGGGCAGTGTTCCATCCCCTCCCCTCCCATCCCTGGCAACCAACAAAGAAAGTTTCCCTCCATATATAAACCTTTCCTTGACCCTCCACAACAGCAAACTTACATTATATGTGTTCTTCTGCAATTGACTTATTTCACTCAGCATAATGCCCTCCAAGTTCATCCATGTTATGCAGTGTTTTTCAGACTCTACATTATTCTTTTGTGCTGCATAGCATTCCATTGTGTGTATGTACCATAGTTTGGTCATCCACTCTTCCATTGATGGGCACGTAAGTTTCCATCTTTCTGCTATTGCAAATAGTGCTGCAATGAACATGGGTGTGCATATATCTGTTCCTGTTCTGGTTCTCACTTCTTTAAGGTATATACCTAGTAATGGGATTGCAGGGTCAAATGGTATCTCCAATTCCAGTTTTGTAAGAAATTGCCATACTGCTTTCCACAGTGGTTGTATCACTTCACAGTCCCACCAGCAGTGTATGAGAGTCCCAATCTCTCCACATCCTTGCCAGAATGTGTTATTTTCTGTCTTGTTGAACCTTGCGATCAGTGCTGGGGTGAGATAGTATCTCATTGTTGTTTTGATTTGCATCTCTCTGATGGCCAATGATTGTGAGCACCTCTTCATGTATTTGCTGGCCACCTG
Source organism: Orycteropus afer afer (assembly GCF_000298275.1). NCBI lineage: Eukaryota > Metazoa > Chordata > Mammalia > Tubulidentata > Orycteropodidae > Orycteropus > Orycteropus afer. The sequence continues at coordinate 8,541,379 of NW_006921591.1, forward strand.
AATATCCTCCTTGGTGAAGGGTCTATTCATGTCTTCTGCCCATTTATTAATTGGATTGTTAGTTCCTTTGCTGTTGAGATGTTGCAGGTTTCTATAAATCTTAAAGATAAGTCCTTTGCTAGATATGTAATTATCAAGAAGTATGATTTTGTTGCTGTCCTTTTAGTTATGTGCTTCTTCATGGTGTTGATTTCTTTGTTCCATATCATTTTCTGTGCTGAGCTCATTTTGTTTATGAATTGTGTTATCACTTCCTTCATTGCTATTGCTTTAATATCTGCTAAATATTTGTGCTGGTTCTCTTTTTTATTTTGATGTGAAGGTTTATCATTTTTCTTTGAGGTTACCCTGTGATTTATAGTTTTCTTCTCAAGTTTAGAACATCCATTCTATCTTGTAGTTGTCTTCACTTCCCTACCCTTTAGAAGTCCTGTAACTACACAATTTTTTAGCTCTTTTTGGTTTGTAGTTGTCTCATTTGTCAGTCGATGTCTCTGCCTCTCTGTTTACAATCTCGTAGACTTATTTACTTTGGATACTTCCATTGCTGGGTTGCTTTCTGGATTATGTTACCATGTGTGTTAATGGTCAGTTGTTGCTTCTCTGTTCAAAGGACTCCCTTTAACATCTCTTGTAAGGTTGGTCTGGTTTTAACAAATTCCCTTAATTTCTGCTTCTCTGGTAATGTAATTTCACCATCACATTTGAGGGACAGTTTTGCTGGGTACATAATTCTTGGTTGGAATTTTTTTGCTTTCAGGATTTTACATATACCATCCCATTGTCTTCTCACTGCATGGTTTCTGCCAAGAAATCCAAGCTTTCTCTTATTGGTTTCCCCTTGTAGGTAACTTTTTGTTTTTCCTGAGCTGCTTTCAGGATTCTTTCTTTGTCTTTGGTTTTAGTGAGTTTGATGATGATTTGTCTGGGTGATTTTCTTTTGGGATCTCTCCTGCTTGGGGTTCATTGGACTTTTTGAATGGATATATTCTCATCTTTCATCATACCAGGAAAATTCTCTTCTAACAAATCTTTGACAATTTTTTTTCTGTGGTTTTATCTGTCTCTTCCTGTTCTAGAATTCCAAAGACACATGTTATTCCTTTTGGTGCTCTCCTACATGAACCTTAGGCTTTCTTCATTTTGTTTTGATCTTTTATTCTTATGATCACTTTCTAAAGAAGTGTTGAGGTATTTGCCTTCAATCTCACTAATTCTGTCTTCCATTGATTCAATTCTACTCCTTTGCCCACTCAATGCATTATCTATTTCTGAAAATTTAGTATTAATCCTCCGGATTTCTATGTCTAGATTTTGTATCATTTCTAATTTTTCATTTATTTTGAAATTTCATTCTTGGATTGTCTTTCAAAATTGTTCTAGGGTTTTCTCTGTGTTTTCCTCAGTTTTGTCAGTGTTTTCCTTGATCTCTCTCTCAATTCATTGAAGATACCTAAACATAATTCTTTTGATTTCCTTATCAGGGAGTGCCAATGCTGCGTCTTCCTCTGGGATGTGTTTTGGGTCTATATCCTTGTCCCTTGTTTTTCCTGCTTTATCTTGTTTTTGTGTGTGTACTGTGATGCTCTGTTGTCTTCAAGGCATTGTGACGTTTTTGTGTTTATATTTAATTGGTGATTGTATGTTGGAGTGACTTGCCTATGATTTTTGTTTTCTTTGTATGTTCTCTACATAAGCAGGGTACTGTGCTGTGCTCCTCTATTTGCTAGTTGGCAGCACTTATACACTCACCACCTCTCTCCTTTCCCATTTTCAGCCTCCTATATGTCCCTGCCATTCTTGGCAAACAGAGCTTATTCTTAGGCCCCTGGAATCCAAATGAGAGTGCTGTCATTTTAAATATACAAAATGGTCACCACTTGTAAACATTCAGAAATGGCTGCACCCTTGGTCACTTTAAACATTCAACATGGCCACCTCTTGTAAATGTTTAAAAGTACTGTGTCCTTGCTCATTTTGTATATCCAAAATGGCCACCACTTGTAAACAATCAAAATGGCTGCACCCTCTGGACAGGGGAAAGTCCACAGCTCAGGTTTTCTCCCTCTTTGCTTTTTCCCTTCCTAGTCATAGGTGACCAATGTAGTCATCCCTGCAGTCCTTGGGGACCTGGGCTGATCTTTAGGTGAATTATTAGGTTTCAATACCACCTGGAAATATTCAGGCTGTTGGTCCTGTCAGAGTAGCTGACAGTCTGCAGCTTTGACCGTCTCTGTACTCACTGTTTTCGGTCAGTTTTTCCCACTAGTTGATTTCTAATCCTTTTCTGTTTACTTCCTTTCAAAGCTTAGGGCTCCAAGATTATCTTCTGTATCTCTATCTTCTTTGTTGAAAAGGGTCTGTATAGTTTGTCTGCCTATTCCTCCATCTTACCAGAAGTCCTGAGGTGGTAAATCTTAACCAAAGTAGATTGTCTGGTCTTCCTTCTGCAGAGGGCCTGGTGCGTTTGAACTGCCAACCTTCTGGTTAACAGTCAAATGCCTTAGGCACTATGCCACCAGAGCTCCTTTGGTGAAAGGAGTTAGGCAATAAATATGATAAATAAGTTAAATATCTGATACACTATACCATGATATGTGTTATCACTTAGAAATAGGGGAATTTCACTCTAACTGAAAATGATTTGAATAGAAAAGTAAAGGGAAGTGTGGACAGCCATAAATATATCAGAGGTGAAGATCATTCAGGCAGAGGGAGGAGCAAATACAAAAATGTGAATTGAAAATGTGTAGTGTATATTTAAGAAGTAACAAGCAGGCCATTGTACTTATGGGAGTGTGTGTGTAGGAAAAGCAGTAGGAGATGAGATAAAAAAAAAAAAATGTATTAAGCAGTTGGATAACATGGATCCTTGCCTCTTGATGGACTCTGGTTTTCTTCTGGGGTAGATGGAAGCCCCAACTCTCATCTATCAGTATGTCATACTGTGGTGGCTTGCATGTTAATGTGAGGCTGGAAGCTATGCCACCAGTATTTCAAATACCAGCAGAGTCACCCATGGTGAACAGGTTTTGGTGGAGCTTCCAGATTAAGACAGACTTGGAAGAAGTAAGCGGCCATTCACTTCTCAAAGAATTGGCCAGAGAAAACACTATGAATAAAAAAAAAAATGCACTTCCATTAAGTCAGATCCAACTCATAATGACCTCTCCTTGGGTTTCCAAGGTGGTATCACTAAGGAAGTAGATTTCTTAACCTTCCTTCCAAGGAGTGGTTTGTGGGTGTGAACTGCCGGTCTCCTGGTTAACAGGCAAATGCCTTATGCACTATGCCACCAAAAAAACTCTTTGATATACTACTGGAAAACTTTATGAATAGTCCTGATACATTGTCTAATATGGTGCCAGACGATGAGCCCCTCAGGTTGGAGGGCACTCAAAATATGACTGGAGGTCAGCTGCTTCCTCAAAGTAGATTCTACCATAATGATGATGGAGAAAAGCTTTCTAGACCTCCATTTGCTGAAAAGCACAACTCAAATTGGGAAGACAAAGCTGCAAACATCCATTAATAATTGGAATGCAGAATGTATGAAGTATGAATCTAGGAAAATTGGAAGTTGTCACAATTTAAGTGACATGCATAAAGGTCAATATACTAGGCATTAGTGATCTGAAATGGACTGGTATTGGCCATTTTGATTGAGAAAATAATATGGTCTACTATCCACCTAAGGGGAGGGAGACAAGGCCCACCCAAAGAGGTAGGAAGCAGGGAAAGAGCTGTGGGATACAAGTAAGTGAAGGGCAGAGATGTTTTGACCAGCTAAGGGAGATAATCTTATTTGTCAGTTTGTCCTACTGTGGTGGCTTGTGTGTTACTGTGAGGTTTGAGGCTGTGCCACTAGTGTGTCAAATGCCAGCAGGGTTGCACTTGGTGCACAGGTTGCAATGCACCTTTCAGACTGAGAAAGACTAGAAAGAAGGAACAGGCCATCTGCTTCTCAAAGAATTAGCCAGGGAAAACCTTATGAATAATAGAGAAACGTTGTCTGATACATCACCAGGTAACTTTATGAATATCCTGAAAATATTGTTTCATACAGTACAGGAAGATGAGCCCGTTAGGTCAGAAGGCACTCAAGATATGACTGGGAAAGGGCTGCCTCCTCAGAGTGGACCTGACCTTAATGATACAGATAAAGTAAATCTCTCAGGATCCTCATTTGCTGATGTGGCATGACTCAAATTGAGGAGAAACAGTTGCAAACGTCCATTAATAATCAAAACATGGAATGTATGAAGTACGAATCTAAGAAAATTCAAGTTGTCAAAAAATGAAATGGAATACATGAAGATTGATAATCCTAGGCATTAGTGAGCCAAAATGGATTGGCTTTGGCCATTTTGAATCAGACAACCATGTTATCTACTATGTCAGGAATGACAATTTGAAGAGGAATGGCATGGCAATCATCATCAAAAAGGACGTTTCAATATTTGTCCTGAAGTACAATGCTGTCAGTAATAGGATAATATCCACATGTGTACAAGGAAGACAAGTTAATACTACTATTATTCAAATTTACACATCAAGCACCAAAGTCCAAGATGAGGAAATTGAAGATTTTCATCAACTTTTGTAGTCTGAAATTGACAGAACATACAATCAGGATGTTGAATTATCACTGGTGATTAGAATGCAAAAGTTGGAAACAAAGAAGAATCACCAATAGTTGGAAAATTTGGCCTTGGTGACAAAAATAATGCTGGAGATCACATGATAGAATTTTGCAAGATAAACAACTTTTTTTCATTGCAAATATGCTTTTTCAACAACATAAATGTTGGCTATACATGTGAACTTCTCTAGATGGAGTACACAGGAATCAGATTGACTACATCTGTGGCAGGAGATGAAGGAAGAGCTCAATATCTTGAGCCAAAACAAATCCAGGAACTGATTTTGAAACAAGACCATCAACTGTGCACATGCAAGTTCAACTTGAAGTTGAGGACAGTTCAACATCAGTTCAACTTCAATTCAACTGAAGATAATTCAAAAATGGTTGCAGCAGTATTTGACAGAGAACTTCCAGAAATGTACGCTGGATTCAGAAGAGGACATAGAATGAGGGATATCATTGTTGATTTCAGATGGATCATGGCTCAAAGCAAAGAATACCAGAAAGATGTTTACTTGTGTTTTATTGTCTATACAAAAGCATTTGATTGTGTGGATCATAGCAAATTATGGTTTACATTGAGAACTATGGAATGGGAATTCCAGAACAGTTAATTGTACTCACAAGGAACCTGTAAATAGATGAGGAGGCTATAGTTCAAACAGAACAAGGTGACAATGTATGGTTTAAAATCAACAAGGAAATGTGTCAGGGTTGTATCCTTTCATCATACTTATTCAATATGTATGCTGAGCAAATAATCCAAGAAGCTGGACTTTACGAAGAAAAATGTGGCATCAATATTGGAGGAAGAATCATTAATAACCTGTGATAGGCTCACAACACCACTTTGCTTGCTGAAAGTGAGGATGACTAGAAGTACTTACTGATGGAGATTGAAGAATCCTGTCTGTAGTATGGATTACGTCTCAATATAAAGAAAACAAATCCTCACAACTGGACCTATAAGCAGCATAATTAATGGAGAAAAGATTGAAGTTGTCAAAGACTTCACATTGCTTGGTTCTACAATCAACACCAATGGAAACAGCAGTCAGGACATGAGACGACATATAACACTGGGCACATTGGCTGCAAAGGACCTCTTTCAAGTGCTGAAGAGCAAAGATGTCTCCTTGAGGACTAAGGTGCACCTGACACAAGCCATGGTATATTCAATAACCTCATATGCATGTGAGAGCTGGACAAGGGAAAGAAAGACAGAAGAAAAGGTGATGTCTTTGAGTTGTGGTGCTGGCAGAGAATGCTGAAAATGCCATGAACTGCTAAAAGATCTAGCAAACCTGTCCCAGAGGAAGTGCAGCTGGAATGCTCCTAGGAGTCGAGAATGGCCAGACTTTATCTCACTTCCTTTGATCATGTTGTCAGAAGGGACTATTCCCTGGAGAAGGATGTCATGCTTGGTAAGGTGGAGGGTCAAGGAAAGAGGGGAAAGCCTTAAATAAGATGGATTGACACAGTGGCTGTGGCAATGTACTCAAGTATAGAAAGGATTGTGGTGGTGGCACAGTACTGGGCAGGGTTTCGTTCTGCCTTGCATACGGTCACTATGAGTCAGAGATGACTTGATGGCACCTAACAACAACAATACTATGCCAGGAATGATAAATTGAAGAGGAATGGTGTCACATTCATCAAAAATAATATTTCAAGATCTATCCTGAAGTATAATGCTGTCAGTAACAAGATAATATCCATATGCCCATAAGGAAGCCCTGTTAATGCTACTATTATTATACTTTATGAACCAAAAACTAAACCCAAAGATAAAGAAATTGAAGATTTTTACCAACTTCTGTAGCCTGAAAATGACCCAACATGCAATTTAGATGTATCAATAATTACTGGTAATTTGATTGCAAAAGTTGGGAACAAAGAAGAAGCATTGATAATTGGAAAATATGGGCTTGATGATAAAAAATAATGCTGGAAATCACTTGATAGAATGTTGCAAGACCAACAACTTATTTATTGCAAATACTATATTTCAGCAACATAAATTGTAGCTAAACCTGTGGACCTCAGCAAATGGAACACATAGGAATCAGATTGACTGCATCAGTGGAAAGAGGTGATGGAGAAGCTCAATATCTTCAGTCAAAACAAGGTTAGGAGCTGATTGTGGAACAGACCATGAATTTTTCCTAGCCAAGTTCATGTTGAAGCTGAAGAAAATTAAAACAAATTCACGAGACCCAAAATATGACCTTGATTACATCCCACCTGAATTTAGAGACCATCAAAGGAATAGGTTTGACACATTGAACATCAATGATGAAAAAGCAGACAACTTGTGGGATGAAATCAAGCATATCATACATGAAGAAAGCAAAATCTCATTAAAAAGACAGGAAAGGAAGAAAAGACAACAATGATTATCAGAAGAGAATCTGAAACTTGCTCTTGAATGGAGAGGAGCTAAAGTGAATAGAAGAAATGATGAGATAAAGAGCTGAACAGATTTCAAGAGGTAGCTCAAAAAGGCAAAGTAAAGTATTATAATGAAATGTGCAAGACCTGGAATTAGCTAACCAAAAGGGAAGAATACACTCAGTGTTTCTCAAGCTGAAAGAACTGAAGGAAAAATTCAAGACTTGAGTTACAATACTGAAGGATTCTTTAGGTAAAATATTGAATGGTGCAGCAAGCATCAAAAGAAGATGGAAGGAATACAAATCATCACTGTACTAAAAGAATCAGATTGACTGTATCAGATTGCAACTATTTCAGAAGATAGTATATGATCAAGAACTAGTGGTACTAAAGGAAGAAGTTCAATCTGCAGTGAAGGAACTGACAAAAAAAGAATTGATGGAATACACATTGAGATGTTTCAACAAACATATGTAGCACTAGAAGTTCTTATTCATTTATGCCAAGAAATTTAGAAGACAGTTACATGGGCAACTGCCTGGAAAAGATCCATATTTTGCCCATTCCAAAGAAAGGTTATCCAACAGAATGTGAATATTATTGAACAATAGGATTATTATTGTAAGCAAGTAAATTTTGTTGAAGATAATTCCAAAACCGTTTCAGCAGTATATGATAGGGAATTTCCTGTCAATTCAATCTGGATTCAGAAGATGATATGAAATGAGGGATATCATTGGTAATGTTAGATGGATCTTGGTTGAAAGCAAAGAATAACAGAAAAAAAAAAGTCTACCTGTGTTTTGTTGTTTATGTAAAGGCATTTGATTGTGTGGATTACAACAAATTATGGATAACCTTGCAAAGCATGGAAATTCTAGAATACTTAATTGTGCTCATGAGCAACCTGTACATAGACCAAGAGGCTGTCATTAATACAGAACAAGGGGAATAATGTATGGTTTAAAATCAAGAACAGTGTGAATCAGTGTTGTATCTTTTTGCCATATTTATTTATTCTGTACACTGAGGAAATAATTTGAGAAATTGGATTATATAAGAATGGTGCATCATGATTGGAGGAAGACTTATTAGCAAATTGTAATATGCAGATGGGACCATCTTGCTTGATGAAATGACTTGAAGCACTTACTAATGAAGATCAAAGACTACAGTCTGCAGTATGGATTACACCTCAGCATAAAGAAAGCTAGATCCTCACAACTGGACCAATAATCAACATCATGATAAATGGAAAAAGAGATTGCAGCTATCAGGGATTTAATTTTACTTGGATCCACAATCAACACCCATGGAAGCAGCAGGCAAGAAATCAGTCATCATATTGCAGTGGACAGATTTTTTGCAAAAAAACTATTTCAGGTGTTGAGAAGCAAAGATGTCACTTTAAAGACTAAGGTGTGCCTAACCCAAGTCATGGTATTTTCAATTGCCTTATATGCATGTGAAAACTAGACAATGAATAAGGAAGACTGAAGAAGAGTTGATGCCTTTGATTTGTGCTCTTTTCAAAGAATACTGAAAATACCATGGACTGACAGAAGAACAAACATATCTTCTCTGGAAGTGCTGGCAGAAAGTTCTTTGGAAGTGAGAATGACCAGACTTTATCTTATCTGCTTTGGTCATGTTGTCAAAAGGAACCATTTTCTGGAGAAGGATATCATGCTTGATAAAGTATATGGTCAGCAAAAAAAGAAAGACCTTCAACAAGATGGATTGACAAGTGGCTGCAATGACGGGCTCATGTATAGCAAGGATTGCTTTGTTCAGTTGTACAAAGAGTTGTTATGAATCAAAGTTGACTCATTATCACCTAACAATAACAACAGATGGAAGCCACTGAAGGGTGTGGAGAATGGAATAACATGACGTGATTTATATTTTAATAAGATCATCCTGACTGCTGCAGTGAGAACAGTCTCATGGAAGACAATTAAATAACTGAGAGACCAGTTAAGTTGATACTGTATTAAGTAACCAAATAGAGATGATTGTGACTTGATTCAGGATTTTGTAATGGCAGAGATACTGAAAATTCGTTGAGAGGTATTATGAAGATTGAAGCATTAGGTATGGTTGACATATTAGTTATAGAGTATGATAACAAAAGAAGAGGTAAAAGTTGACTCCTAGACTTTCAATCTGATCAAATGTAAGGAGGAGTTGCCATTAGCTGAGATAGGCTAGGTGGGAGGCTACATATATTTTGGAGACAAAGGGATTGACAATTTCCTTTTGGTAATGTTAAGTTTCTAATATTTAACTTGTATCTGTAGGGAGATGTCAGGTAGAACTCTCTAGTTCACTATTTGAGTCTGCATTTCACGAGTTGGGACATGAACATCTGGGAGTTTTTAGTTAATAGATAATATTAAAAATCATTATACAATCTGATATTATGAAGGAAGGTAGTGCATATAAGAAAGAAAAATTCCAAAGCATGAGCTTTGTGATAAAAATGGAGATTCTGATCATATGCAGCATTTTTTTAATACTATTGGAAATTCTTTAACTTCAATTTCTTGATTATATTCATATATTGATTATATTCATCCAAACTAACTTTTAGAAGAATGCAAATATGTATTTCTTTATATGTAAAATACGTTTTTATTGATTGCATCAAAAAGTGTGTGCTTTGAGGTTTAAGTTGAGTAAAATATGTCTTCCTTTTATGATTTGGTGGAATTTTATATCCTCAAGATAACTGATTTTGTAAACTTCCTAAAACACATTTTTTTTTGCTTCCAATTTTGGTGATTATGAGAAAATTGGGAGTTGTTAGTTAATATTATAATTAATGTTATAATATTATAATGCTTATTTTTGCATGGACATAAGTTTTCAAATCAGTTGGAGAACTACTTAGAAGTGGAATTGCTAGGTCATATGGTAACATTATATTTAGTTTTTTTAAGTGATTAAAAGTTTTATAAATAATTAAAAAAAAATAAAAAATAAAACCCTAAACAAAATGAACTTAGCATAGAAAAATATGTTGAACAAAGAAACCAGCAATGCCACACACATATGCACACACACACATACACACACAGCAAAATTCCTACCTCTTGTTAATCATACTAAACATAACTGTATGAAACTTACCAGTCATGAGACAGAGAGTAGCAGAATGGATAAGAAAACATGATTCAACAGTACACTGTGTATAAGTGACACACCTTACACCTTACACACAAAGACAGAAGTAAGCTACAAAGCAAAGGGTCAATATATATATATATATATATATATATATATATATACTAAATGGCAAACAAAAGTAGGAGTGGCAACATTAATTTCTGATAAAATAGACTTTAAACAAAAACCAGCATAAGAGTCAAGGAAGGACATCATATAATGATTAAAGTGTCAATTGAACAAGAGGACATAACCATAATAAATATCTATGTACCCAGTGAAAGAGCCCCAAAATACATAAATAAACGTTTAAAAGAATTTAAAGGACAAATAGACACTTCCACAATAATATTAGGATTTAATATACCTCTGTCAATGAAGGATAGAAAAATTAAAATGAAACTTAACAAAGATACAGAAGATCTCAACACAACGAACCAACTAGGTCTCATAGATACAAAACCCTACCCTCCACCCAACAACAGCACAATATACATCCTTTTCCAGTGCATATGGAACTTCCTTCAGAACAGACCATGTGTTAGGCTACAAAGCAAGCCTCAAAAATTTTAGACACATTGAAATACTGCAAGGCATCTTCTCAGATCATACATGATACTATAAAATTAGAATCCAATAACAGGAAAATCAAGAAAATAAAATCAAATACATGGGCACTGTGTAACACCTTGCTTAAAAGGTACTGGGTAATAGAAGAAATAAAAGTAAAATAAATAAATAAATAAATTCCTTGAATCTAATGAGAATGCAAACAAAGCATAGCAAAGTCTCTGAGACAGAGCTAAAGCTATGCTTAGAGGACAATCTTTAGCAATAGACACACCCATTAAAAAAGAAGAAAGAATCAAAATCAACACCTTAACCCAACATCTCCAACTATTAGAAAAAGAATAGCAAAATAAGTCTACAGTAACCAGAAGAACAGAAATAATGAAAATTTGAACAGAAATAAATGAAACAGAAAAATAATAGAAAGAATCACCAAGACTAGAAGTTGATTCTTTGAAAAGATAGATAAACTTTGAAAGGATTTAAAACACACTGGCAAATTTAACAATGGAAAAGAAGGAGAAGATGAAAACAATATGAATAAGAAATAAGTAATGTCACAATAGAACCTACCGAAATAAAAAGTATTGTAACGATACTATGAAGAACTGTACTCCAACAATTTGAAAAACAAAAAGAAATGGAAAATTTCTAGAAATACATGATCTTCCTAACCTACTACAGACTAAGGTAGAAAATTTGAATAGATCTATAATAAAAGTAGAAATTGAATAGATCATAAAAAAAATTCCCAAAGGACGGGAAAAATAATCTTGGTCCATATGGCTTTTCTGGAGAATTTTACTCACCATTCAGAGTAGAGCTGACACCACAGCTACTCAAACTGTTCCAGAACACAGAAAATGATAGAATATGACTGAATTCACTTCATGAAGCAAGTATCTCTGATGAGGCAAAGACATCCCTAAAAAACAATTTTATAGACCAATATCCCTCATGAACAGTGATGCAAAAATCTTCAAAAAAAAAAAAAAAAATCCTAGTCAATAGAATCATATATCATACCAAAGGAATAATACATCATGACAAAGTGAGATTTACACAAGGCATGCAAGTTTGGTTCAGCATTAGAAAAACAATGTAATCCACTACCTAAATTAAAAAAAAAAAAGAAGAAAAAAAATGATCATATTAATACAGAAAAAGCAGTTGACAAAATCTAGCACTAATTTGCAATTTTAAAAAATCTCTCATAAAAATAAGAATATAATTATGAGAAGACCTCAACATAAATAAGGGCATATAAGCAAATCCAATGGCAACCATCATTCTCATTGGAGAGAGAAGGAAATCATTCCTCCTTGAAACAGGAACCAGATGAAGATGTCCTCTATCACCAGTCTTACTCAACATTTTACTGGTTCTAACCAGTGCAAGAAGGTAAGAAAAGGGAATAAAAGGCAACCAAATTGATAAGGAAGAAGTAAAACTATCCCTGCTTGCAGATATAACCTATACATAGAAAATTTCAGAGGCTCAGCAAGAAAATGATTGAACTAATCAAAAGATTCAGTAAAGTGTCTGAGTACAATATCAACATAAAAAAAAAAATCAATCAGAATCCTCTACAACAAAAAAGAACTCTGAAAGGAAAATAAGGAAAACAAAGTTATTTACAAGACTTACCACAAAAGACAAAATAACTGGGAATAACTTATCAGAGATACAAAAGTCTTATATGAAATAAAAAATAAAACTGAAATAAACTAAAAGAGACCTACTAGTGGAAGAGTATACTCTGCTTCTAGAAAGGAACTTAAAATGTCAGTACTACCCAAAGTGACCTATAAATTTAATGCAATCTCAATTCAGAATCCATCAATATTCATTAAGGAGATGGAAAAACTATTCACAATTTTATATGGAAAGGAAATAGATGCCAGATAAGCAAAAGCACTATTGAACAAAAAGAACTAAATAAGAAGCCTCACACTTCCAAGTCTCAAAATCTACAATACAACCACAGTAGTCAAAATAGCTTGGCACCAGTGCAATGACAGTGACATAGACATATAGAACAATACTGAGAAGGCAGAAGTAAATCCATCCCCCAATGGATAACTGATGCTCAACGAAAGACCAAAATCTATTAAATGAGGGAATGACAATCTCTTTAATAAGTGGTAGTGGCAAACTGGTTACTTGCTTGGAGAAAAATGAGCCAAGATCTGTATCTAACACCATATACAAAAACTAATTCAAAGATCAAAGACCTAAGTATAAAGCTTGAAACTATAAAGATCAGAAAAGAAAAAATAGGAGGAAATTTAGAGGCACTAATTTATGACATAAATAGCTTATCAAACATACCAAAAATGCAGAAACAGCAGAAGATAAACTAGATTATTATAACTTCCTAAAAATGAAATTCTTATGCCTATTAAATGATATCTCCAAAAGAGTAAAAGGGAACCTGAAGATTGGAAAATAATATTTGGTAACAACATGTCAGACAAGGATTATTTCCCAAAATGTATAGAAAACATCACCACCTCAACAACACAAAAACAAACAATACAATTAAAAAATGGGAAGATAACATGAACAGAAACTTCACCAAAGAAGACATTCAGGTAGCCACCAAATATATGAAGAAATATGTATGGTCATTAGATATTCCAAAAACAAACTCACTGCCATCGAGTCAGGTCCACCTCAGGCACTACACCACCAGAGATCCTCATTAGATACTGTTGTTGTTATGTGTCGTCAAATTGGACCTGACTCACAGCGACCCTTCCTTGGGTTTCCAAGGCAGTGTCACTGCAGAAGTAGATTGCCCAATCTTCCTTCCGAGGAGTGCCTGGTGGGTTTGAACTTCCAGCCTTCTGGTTAGCAGTCAAGTACCTTAGGCACCATGCTACCAGAGTTCCCCATTAGATATATTAGAGAGGTGCAAATCAAAACAACAAGGATATACTATCTTACCCCAGCAATACCAGAAAAGTTCATTAAAATGGAAAGTAACAAATGCTGCTAAGGATGCAAAGAGATTGGAATTCTCATACACTATTTATGGTAATGTGAAATGGTGCAATCACTGCGGAAAATGTTGTAGTACTTCCTTTAAGAGCTGGAAATAGGAATACCATTTGATCCAGCAATGTCACTACTAGGTATATGTCCTAAAGAAATAAGAGATAGGACATGAATAGATACACATATGCTCATGTTCATTGCAGCATTATTCACAATCCCAGAGAAATAGAAGCAACCTAAGTGCCCACCAATGGATGAATTGATTTAAAAAAAAAAAAAAAAAAACTATGGTAAATACTGCCTCAGAAACCCAAGGAGGGGTCGCTATGAGTCAGGGCTGACTCGATGGCACATAACAACCACAAATGGTAAATACAATAGAACACACACAACATTAATTAATAATGAAGAGTCTGCAAAACACCTCATAATGGGGGATGATCCTGGAGGACATTATGGTGCATTAAGTAAGTCAATCACAAAAGGACAAACATTGCATGAGCCCATCATTAAAAAAAAAAAGTCAAGGAAATGTTTACATACAGAAAGAAAAAATTTTTGACAGTTACCAGGGATGGAATGGGAAGGGTAGAAAAAGTACTAACTAGATAATAAACTAGTATTAATTTGGGTCAAGGAAAAGGCAATAAACAAAATAAGTGATAGGCACCATACAAGTAATGAAAAGGAAGACATGGAGAGTTGGACAAGAGTCACAGACAACAAAAACACAAACCCACTGCCATCAAGTTGATTCTGATTCATAGCAACATCCATAGTGTTTCCACTATGTAAATCTTCACAGAAATAAATTTACCCATCTCCCTCTCATGGACCAGTTGGTAGGTTTGAACCATAGACCTCTGGCTAGCAGCCAAATGCTTTACCCACTACTCCACCAGATCTCCTTACACAAAATAAATATTGTTGTTGCAGTTAGTTTCCACCAAGTTGGCTCCAACTCATAGCAAAACTTTGTACAACAGAGCAAAGTATTGCCTGGTTCTGTGTCTTCCTCACAATCCTTGTTATACCAGAGCCCATCGTTGCAGCCACTATGTCAATCCATCTGCTTGAGAGCCTTCCCTTTCCATTGACCCTCCAGTTTATCAAGCATGATATCCTATGTCCCTTCTGACAACATGATCAAAGTAGATGTGTCAAAGTCTGGCCATTCTTGCTTCCAAGGACCATTTTGGCTGCACTTCATCCAGGACAGATTTGTTAGTTTTTCTGCCAGTCCATAGGACTTTCAGTATTCTTTACCAATACCACAATTCAAAATCTTCAACCCTTCTCCGGTCTTCCTTATTCATTGTTCAGCTTTCACATGCATGTGAGGCAATTGAAAATAAATGGCTTGGGTTAGGTGCACCTTAGTCTTCAAAGATACATTTTTGCTCTTCAGCACATTAAAGTGGTCTTTTGCAGCAGATTTGTCCAGTGCAATATGTCTTCGGATTTTTTGACTACTGCTTCTATTGCTGTTGATTATGGAACAAAGTAACATGAAGTCTTTGACAACTTCAATCTTTTCTCCAATTATTGTGATGCTGCTTATTTGTCCAGTTGGGAGGATTTTTGTTTTATTTATGTTGAGAGGTAATCAGTACTGCAGACTGTAGTCTTTAATCTTTATCAGTATGTCCTTCAAGTCACCTTCACTTTCAGCAAGCAAAGTTGTGTTATCTGCATGTAGTAGCCAGCATCTCAGATTATTTGCTCAATATACAGGTTGAATAAGTATGTTAAAAGTATAGAACCTTGATTCACTTGCTTCCTGATTTTAAACCAAGCAGTATCAGCTTGTTCTGTTCAAATGATAGCCCATTGGTCTATGCACAGGTTCTTCAATGAGCACAATTAAGTGTTCTGGAATTCCAGTTCTTCTCAATATTATTCACAATTTGTTATAATCCACACAATTGAATGCTTATGTATAGTCAATAAAACACAAGTAAACATCTTTCTGGTATTCTTTGCTTTCAGCCAAGATCCATCTGACATCAGCAATAATACCTTTCATTCTACTTCCTCTTCTGAATCTAGCTTGCATTTCTGGAAGTTCTCTTTCAATATACTGCAGCAACCATTTTTTAATTATCTTCAGCAACATTTTACGTGTGTGTGATATTAATGATATTGTTTGAAAATTTCCACATTATGTGGGATCAGCTTTCATTAGAATGGGTACAAATATGGAACTCTTCCAGTCAGTTGGCCAGGTCACTATATTCCAAATTTCTTGGCATAGACAAGTGAGTGTCTCCAGCACAGCATCCATTTGTTGAAACATCTCAGTGGGTATTCCTGCAATTTCTGGAGTCTTGTTCTTCTCCAATTCCTTCAGTGCAGCTTTGACTTCTTCCTTCAATACATTTGGTTCTTGATCATATGCCACCTTCTGCAATGGATGAACATCTACCAATGCTTTTTGGTACAGTGACTCTGTATATTCCTTCCATTTTCTTTTGATGTTTCCTGCATTGTTCAATATTTTGCCCATAGAATCTTTGACTTTTGCAACTCGAGGTTTGAATTTCTTCAGTTCTTTTAGCTTGAGAAATGCCAAGTATGTTCTTCACTTTTGGTTTTCTAACTCCAGATCTTTGCACATTTCATTATAATGATTGGCTTCATCTGCTCAAGCTGCTCTTTGAAATCTTCTGTTCAGCTTTGTTATCTTGTCATTTCTTCTATTTGTTTTAGCTATTCTCTGCTCAAGGGCAAGTTTCAGAGTCTCTTCTGACATCCAGGCTGGTCTCTTTTTTTTTTTCCCCTGTCTTTTTAATGACTTTTGACTCTTCTTCATGGATGATGTTCTTGATGCCATCCCACAGTTTCTCTAGTTTTTGGTCATTGGTGTTCAATAAGTCAAATCTATTCTTTAGATGGTGTCTAAATTCAGGAGCAATATAATCAAAATCATATTTTGGCTCTTGTGGACTTGTTTTAATTGTTTTCAACTTCAACTTGAACTTGCATATCAGCAGTTGATGGTCTGTTCCACAATCAGCTCCTGGCTTTGTTTTGGCTGAAGATACTGAGCTTTTCCATTGCCTCTTTCCACAGATGTAGACAATCTGATTCCTGTGTACTCCATCTGGTGAAGTCCAGCTGTACAGTTGCCATTTATGTGGTTGAAAAATGGTATTTGCAATGAATAAGACAACAAATGTAAATACTATTAAACATTCAATCTTGCATTATCAGAAATAACAGTCATGAATCAATGAGTGGATACACAGGCAGACAGGCAAGATGAACAGGTATTGGTAGGCAAACAGGACTATACACACAACCATATACATATATCTGTGCATATATACAAACAAATGGGGAAAAGTCATTAAAGTTCTTAGCCATAAGTAAACACCTTGAGGGAATGGGTTGCTGGGCCTGAAACTCAGAACCATAGTTACAAGGGAAATCAATGTCAATTTGCATAACATAGTCCATAAAGACAATGTTCTACATCATATTTTGGTGAATAGAGGCTGCAATCTTAAAAGCTTGTGAGTGCCATCTAAAGTGCAAGAGCTGGTCTCTCTCCATCTGAAACAAAGAGTAGTAAATAAAATCAATGATGCATGGAAACAATTAGATCAAATGACTAATGGACCACATGTATTGCAGCCATGACTCTGAGACCAGAAAAACTAGATGGTGCTTGATACCATTGCTGACCATTCTGAAAGAGATCACAACAGAAAGCCTTATATAGAGTAGGTGAAAAATTGAGAACAAAATTCAGAATCATAAATAATATCAGGCTTATCTGTCTGACAGAGACTGGGTAACCCCAATATGATGTCCTTTAGTAACCCTTCAATGTGGAAGTGAACTCACCCTCAATCTGGCACAACTTTTAACCAAGCAGTAGACAGGCCTATAAAGTATACTATAGCAGCAGGGATCATACACTCTTTAGAACACTCAACATGAGTTCAGAATGGAAACCTTTGCTGTGGGATACAGGTAAGAAGGCAGGAAGAGATAGGAAAGAAAGGTGAATGGAAACATTAAACACAATGGGGAGTGGGAAGAGTGATGTTACATTACAGGGATTACAATCAATATAACAAAATGCAATGTGTATGAATTGAATGGAGAACCAATTTGCTCTGTAAATTTTCACTGATGTCACAATGAAAAGTTAAAAAAAAAAGAGAAACATTTATAATTCTATAATGCTCCTTAATCATTAACTATGTCATTAGAAAGTTTTTTGAACCTTTGAAATAGGTAATAGAAGTATATAAAATATGTCATAACTGACTTCCCTAAAATGGACTGTATTTTCACACTCTCTGATAACAAACTTTAACAATAATAAAATATCTGTTATTTGTCTTGAAACAGAAATATATCACTAATGGATTATCATAATTTTTAACTAATCAACTAGGCCTTGCAACATATGTAGTAAACAAGAACATAAATATGTCATACAACAATTCCTTAGTGGGCAATAATTCAAATCTCTATTGATTAACAAAATATAAACATTGTACAACAATTTCTTAATTCAAATAAAACATACCAGTCTTGATTAAACATGACAGCATCAACATGTCTTATGACATCAAGATGACAAAATAGTATGTAAGAAAAGAATTTCACTCATTTGCTTGAGCAGAAGAGAGAAACAAAAGACTGAGGGCCTACTAACATACTACCCACCACAATCAACCTCAGATTCTAGCCATGGGGAATCTCTTCTGAGTTCAAGAAGTAGTGAAGTCTCAGGAGTTCTGGTAAGATGGCACCATGGGCAAAAAGATTGCACAGACCCTCTTCAACAAAGAAAAGGGGAACCAATTAATACAGATACAGAAGATCATTCTGTCCCCTGAGCTTTGAAGGGAAGGATATATAAGTGGACTAAACTCCAACTGGTAGAATTTGCATGAAAACACCAAAAAAGGAGACATACAGAGCTGTGGTCTGGCAGTGATCCTGATGGCACAAACAGCTTGGATATTGCTGAGTGGTGTTAAGATCTAAGAATTAACTTAAAAATCAGCCCTGTTGGCCAGGGACTACATGGAAGACTGACTGGTGGCTGGTAAATAAAAGGGGAAGCAGAGAAGAGGAAGGTAGGCTGAGCTGTAGACTTTTCCCTCCCTGGAGAGTGCAGCTATTTTGAATATTTACAAATGTTTGGACCATTTTGGATACTTAAAGCAACAGCATTCTCCCAGATGCCAGGGACTAAAGAACAACCTCCACTTGCTGGGAACCACAAGGACATTCCAGAAGCCAATGACTGGAAATGTGCAATAGTCCCCTTGTTACTCTTATACCTCACACCCTCTTGGTGAACGGAGGTGTGGCCATCACTCCCTCCCACCCACTTTTTAGGATGACAGGAATTCCATCCAAGTCTGTCTGTGTGCTTGGATGAAGCCTGGGTGCCCTGCTCCACCCTGCCCCAATTTTTTCTTTTACTTTGTTTTTGTCTGTTTTAAAATCACTATTATTATTATTATTGTTGTCTTTATTATTATTATTATTATTATTATTATTATTATATATTCTTCCCTTCCCAGGTTCTAGTTTTCAGCTTTCTCTCTCTTTCCTGTTCCTGATTCCCATTTTTTTTTTTTTTCCTTGTGGTTAACCCAATTCCTTGTTTTTTGTTTATTCAATGGAAGACAGAATTAATGAGATTGAAGACAAATACCTGAATACTTCTTTGGAAAGGGAAATCAGAAAAAAACTCAAAACAAAATGAAGAAAGCCTAAAGTTCAAATGGGATGCCCTCTAAAGGAATAACCTATATGTCCTTGGAATTCCAGAACAGAAAGAGAAAAATAAAACCACTGAGAAAATTGTCCAAGATTTGTTGGAAGAGAACTTCCTTGATATGGTGAAAGATGAGAGTATATCCATTCAGGAAATCCAATGAACCCAAAACAGGATAGACCCAAACAGAAAACCACCAAGACATATCATCAAATGCATCAAAACCAGAGACAAAGAATACTGAAGGCAGCACAGGAAAAATAAAAAGTTACTTACAAAGCACAATCAATAAGAATAAGGTCTGATTTCTCAGAAGAAACCATGCAAGCCAGAAAGCATTGGAATGGTATATATAAAACTGTGAAAGAGAAAAAAAATTCAAACCAGAATTATATATCCAGAAAAAAGTATATACCCAAGACAGTAAAAGCCTGAACTCTAAAGATTTGAACTCTACATTTAAACTAATATTGTAACTGTCAATTCTGATTTTCCAATGCTAAGTGAATGTGTTGATGCTTTACTTATGTGCCATGTCATGCTAACCTTTGCAATAAGGAAGTAAGTTTATTCATGACAAAAAATTGAAGTGATAGAATACAGTAAATATTATGATAAATATGAATCCAATTATGTCAATAATACTTTAAATTTGAACAGTCCAAGTATACCATTTAAAATATGTTCTTGTTGTTGTTAAGCATCATTCAGTCAGCTCCAACTCTTAGTGACCCTATATAGAACAGAATAAAACATTGCCCAGACCCGTGCCATCCTCACAACCCTGGCTATAATTGGACCCGTTGTTGCAGCCACTGCATCAATCCATCTTTTGAAGGTCTCCCCCTTTTTTGTTGACCCTCAACTTTATTAAGAAAGATACCCTTCTCCAGGGACTGGTTTCTTCCATATTTTAAATAATTTAACATATGTTCAATATGGATATTGTCAAAGTGGATTAACTACAAGACTCACCTATCCTTTGTCTACAAGAAATCTACTTTAAATATTGAAAACACTGATAATTTAAAAGTAATGGGATGAAAAAAGATATATCATGTTAACTCTATTATGAAAGAAACTGGTGTGGCTATATTAATTTCAGACTAAGTAAACATCAAAGCAAGAAAAATTGTTAGGGATAAAACTGGACATAGCATAAGGATAAAATTCAATCTCCAAAAAAATTTAATCTTTAATGTTTATAAAACAAATAACAGAGTATCATGCACACCTACCTCCTGAGCTTTCATTATATTCATACACAGCCCTTCTATTCTCCCATGATTGATCTTTCCAAGGAGTATATCTCCCTAGGGCAATTGTTCAGCTCATATGCTGGTCTTTTATTTGTTCAGATTCCATAGGAGTGGGTTCGATTCTAGACTTGAAGAGTAGCTAGGGGCCATAGTCTAAGTGATTCCACCAGGCCTTATCAGTCCAGCAAACCTGTTCCCCTCACATTTTTTTTTTTTTATGATTTTGATGTTTGTGCCAAATTACTCTCCCACTCTATCCAAGATCTCCTACATAGATCCCCCTTCAAGTGGTTGACTGTGGTAGCTGGGCACCTCTTGTTCTTCTGGTATCACAGTCATATAGGCTGAGGATTGTATGGTGTACCAGTTGCTTGGACTGATTATTTCCCATAAGTCATTGGTTTTCTTCATTCTTCATTGCTCTGTATGAGGAGAGACCCATCATTGAATCTAAATGGCAGCTTGTAAGCTTTTAAGATCCCAGTCACTACTCGCCAAAGTAGGATGTGGAACAAAGTTTTTGTGTTGTATGTTATGCCAGTAGAGATTGATGACCCCTGTGACCTTGGTCCCAAGCCCAGAGGTCCAACTATAGCTCCCTCTGGGTAGCTGGCTGTGCCCAAGAAATGACTACAACCTTGTCTCTTGTCAGCTCTACTATATACCTGAGAATTCTTACAGAACATATGGATACACTTGTAGAAACATTGTCTGCCAACCCTATACATGGTCATGGGCACATTTGCCCCTGTATAGACATACCTAATAGTTCAGCCTGTCCACCTAGCTATCCACTTGTATATCAATATTTGCATTCACTGACAACACAGTACTGTATGTGCAAAAAGGTTCACCTTTGTTGTCTGTATCTTCAGTGTACCTCTCTATGTCTTCCTCTTCCTTAATGCCACCGTGTTGATCACTCACATTTGGTTCATTGCCTTTCTTTTCACTCAAATCAATGCTTGTCTTTACCTATCTAACAGTGTTCTCTCCCCTCCTCTCACATTCTTGGTAATCAATAAGGTAAATATCTTTCCATATAAAAGCCTTTCTTTGACTTTTTACAATAATGGACAGCAATAGTTGTTTACTAATACAATAGTTGTCCTTCTGTGATTGACTTATTTTACTCAGTATAATGTCCTCCAAGTTCATCTATGTTATGTGGTGTTTTGCAGATTCTACTTTAATTCTTTAGGGTTGAATAGTATTCCATTGTGTGTATGTACCAGAGTTTGGTTATCCATTCTTCTGTTGATGGACACTTAGGTTGTTTTCATCTTTTGGCTATTGTAAATAGTGCTGTGATGAACATGGGTGTGCATATATCTATTCTTGTCTGGTTTTCACTTCTTTAGGATATATACCTAGTAATGGAATGGCTGGGTCCAATGGTATTTCTAATTCCAACTTTTTAAGGAACTCCCATACTGCTTTCTACAGTGGTTGTATCATTTGACAGTCCCACCAGTGTATGAGAGTCTCAATCTCAATCCTCACTAGCATTTGTTATTTTCTGTCTTGTTGAATTTTACTACTACTACTGGGGCAAGATGCTATCTCATTATTTTTTTGATTGGCATCTCTCTAATGGCTAAGGATCATGAGCATTTCTTATGTGTTTGTTGACCACCTGAATATCCTCATTGATGAAGTGTCGATTCATGTCTTCTGCTCATTTTTTAACTGGATTATTTGTCTTTTTGTTGTGGTGGTGTTGGAATATTTTATAAATTCTTCAGCTAAGTCCCTTGTCAGATATGTTGTTGCCAAATATTTTTTGCCAATCTGTAGGTTCTCTTTTGACTCTTTTGAAGAATTCTTAGAAGCACCTTTAATTTTCAGAAGGTACCATTCATCATGTTTATCTTCTGTTGTTTGTGCATTTGGGGTTATGCTTGATAGTATATTTATGCCATATATTAAAGCAAGCCAAACCAAATGTACTGCCATCGAGTCAGATCTGACTCTTAGTGACCCCGCCTTGGGTTTCTGAGGCTATATCACTATGGAAGTAGATTATCCAATCTTCCTTTCAAGGAGTGGCTGTTGGGTTTGAACCATCTACCTTCTTTATTTATTTATTTATTTATTTAATTTTATTTTGATTTGGGTGAAGATTTACAGAGTAAATTCACTTTTCATAC
>NW_006921591.1:8569333-8572644 GCF_000298275.1 Orycteropus afer afer
GCAGGTATTCTGGTTCTATAGAGTCTGGTGGAACCACTGAGACTATGGCCCCTAACTGCCCTGCAGGTCTGGAATTGAACCCACACCTGTGGTTTCCAGTCAAACAAAAGATAGGCATATGAGTTGAACATTTACCTCAAGTAGATACTCTCCTTGGAGATAACAATCATGGGAGAAAGAAGGGCTGCTTATGGACAGGGAGACAGCTCAGGGGGCAGGAATCCATGGAGGAATGGACACAGGGAAGAGGTAATATGGGGAGGAAGTGGGAGGGGAGCTGTTGCATTGTGGTGAACTGTGATCAATGTCATGAGACAAAGTATATATGAACTGCTGTATGGAAAGTGAATTTGCTCTGTAAATCTTCACTCAAATCACAATTAAAAAAAAAAGTTTAACATTCAAGTCTTTGATCCATCTGGAGTTAGTTTTTGTATATGGAGTGAGATTCAGATCTTGTTTCATTTTTCTTCAATTGGATATCCAGTTCTTTACCTGTGTTTTACTGACTACAAAAAGGCATTCAACTGTGTGGATCATAACAAATAATGGATAACATTGTGAAAAATGGGAATTTTAGAACATTTGATTTTGCTCATGAGGAGTCTTATATAAACCAAGAGGTAGTCTTCCAAACAGAACAAGGAGATACTGTGTGGAAAAATGTGTGCCAGGGTTATATCCTTTCACGATATGTATTCCATCTGTATGCTGAGCAACTAATCTGAGTACCTGGACTTTATGAAGAAGAACATGACATCACATTTGGAGGAAGACTCACTGACAATCAGCAATATCCAGATGACACAACCTTGTCTGCTGAAAATAAAGAAGGCTTGAAGTACTTACTAATGCAGATCAAAGACTGCCATATAGTTTACACCTCAACATATAGAAAATAAAAATCCTCAAAGTGCCCCAGCAAGCATCATGATAAATGGAGAAAAGATTAATGTTGTAAAGGATTTCAATTTACTTGGATCCATGATCAACTCCTATGGAAGCAATATTCAAGAAATCAAATCACGTATTACACTGGGGAAATATGCTGCAAACGATGTCTTTAAAATATTAATGACCAGAGAAGTCATTTTGAAGGCTAAGATGCCCTTGATCCAAGCCATGTTATTTTCAAAAACTTATTATGTATGTGAGACCTAGACAATGAATAAGGAAAACCATAAAAGATTTGGTACATTTGAATTGTTGTGTTGGCAAAAAAAACTGAATGCCCCATGGTCTACTAGAAGATTGGACAAATCTGTCTTGTAGGATGTACAGCCAGAATGCTAGTTAGAATTGAGAATGGCCAGATTTTATCTCAATTTTCTTGTCATGTTGTCAGAAGTGACCAGTTTCTGGAGAAAGATTCATGCTAGGTAAAGGGAAGGTCAGCAAAAACTGGAAAGGCCCTTAATGAGATGAATAGACACAAGGGCTGTGATGATGGGCTCCAGGATGGCAAGGATTGTGATGATGGCACAGGACCAGGCAGTATTTTTTTTCTATTGTACATATGGTTCCTACAAGTCTAAATGGACTCTATAGCACTTAACAACAACAGCATATTCATGAAGAATATTGGTCAATATGTGTGTGTGTGTGTATATATATATATATATATATATATATATATATATATACATTTTTTTTTTTTTTCTTAGTGGTGTCTTTGCCTGGCCTTGGTATTAGGGTCTTGCTCTCTTCATATAATCAATTCAGGTATATCTTCCCCTTTGCTATATTCTGTAAGAGCTTAAGTAGAATGTTTGGTAGAATTTTCCAGTGAGGACATCTGGGTCAAAAATTTTTTTGTTGGAAGTTTATTTATAAATTATTCAATGTCTTCTTTTTTTATAGATCTGTTCGAATTTTCTACCTCAGTCTGTGTCAGCTTAGGTAGGTAGTATGTTTCTGGAAATTTGCCCATTTCCTCTTGGATTTCAAATTAGTTGGAGTACAGTTCTTCAAAGTATCCCAATCATATATTCTTTTATTTCAATTGGTTCTTTTCTGACATCACCCATTCCATTTCTTATTTGTAGTATTTTCATCTTCTCTTACTTTTCCTTTGTTAAATTTGCCAGTGATTTGTCAATTTTATTAACCCTTTCAAACAACCAACTTCTAGTCTTGTTGAATATTTCTGTTCTGTGTGTTTGTTTGTTTGTTTTTATTTGTGTTCCACTCTTTATTATTGTTTTCCACTGGTACTTATAACTTTATGTTGCTGCACTTTTTTTTTTTTTTTCCTAATTGGTGGAGATACTGGGTTATGGTATTGATTTTGGTTCTTTATCCTTTTTTGATGTGTGTGATTCTTTTTGTGTGTGTGTGTGTGTGTGTGTGAGATTTGGGTGAAAATTTACAGAGCAAATACACTTTCCATACAGCAGATCACATATATTTTGTCTCATGACATTGACCACAATTTAGCACAATGCAACATCTCCTCGACCACTTCCTCCCAATAGGTACTGCTTCCCTGTGTCCATCCCTCCATGCACTCCTATCCCCTGAGCTGTCTTCCTGTGCCTGAGCAGCCCTTCTTTCTCTCTTCCTTGTTCTCTCCAACAAGTGTATCAACCTCAGGTAAATGCTCAACTAGTATGCCTGTCTATTGCTTGGCTGGAAGCCACAGGTGTGCATTCAATTCCAGACCAAAAGGGCAGCTAGGGGCCATAGTCTCAGGGGTTCCACCAGGCTCCATCGGGCCAGCAAACCAGTTCACCGTTTTTGGTTTTTTTTAAAATGATTTTGAGTTTTGTTACACATTGTTCCCCCTGTCTATCCAGGATCCCCTACAAAGATCCTTTTCCAAGTGGTTGACAGTAGTAGTTAAGCACCGTCTATTTCTTCTGGTCTTATAGTCATATAGGCTGCAGATCAGATGGTGTACCAGTCGCTAGGACTGATTGTTTCCATGAATATTTTGTTTTCTTCATTCTTTTTTGGCTCGGGACAAGGAGAGACCCATCGTGGCATCTATATGACAGCTTGCAAGCTTTTAAGATCTCAGTTGCTACTCGCCATAGTAGGAGGTGGAACAATGATTTGTATAGCATGTTATGCCAATTGAGCTTGATGTCCTCTGCGACTATGGTCCCGAGCCCACAGGTTCAACTACTTTGTCCCTCTGGGTAGCTGGCTGTGACCAACCAGTGACTACAACCTTGCCCCTTGTCAGCCCCATTATACACCTGGGAATTCAGATCATGCACATAAAGTTATTGGACCACTGTCTGCCAACCCTATATATGTTCTTGGGTGCACTCTCTACTTCATATTGTTGTTGTTGTTGTTGTTGTGTG
>NW_006921591.1:8573407-8610542 GCF_000298275.1 Orycteropus afer afer
CTTTTTTTTTTTTTTTCTAGTTTTTCCCTTCATTGAAAGTAGGATATTAAAGTCTCCTACTATTATTGTGGATTTGTCTATTTCTCTTTTTAACTCTGATAAAATTTGATTTATGTATTTTGGGCTCTTTCTTTGGGTGCACATATATTATTTTGGTAATGTCTTCTTGTTTGATTGTCCCTTTAATCATTATATAAGTCTTTCCTTATCATTTATGTTAGTTTTAGCCTTGAAGTCTATTTCATCAGATATCAATACTGTCATTCTTACTTTTTTTAATATGATTTGCTTCATTTTTTTCCACCCTTTGATTTTCAGTCTAGTTTTGTCTTTGTATCTAAAGTATGTCACTCATAGACATCATATTGATGGGTTATTTTTATGTTTTTAAATGTATTCTGCTACTCTCTGCCTCTTTACTAGTAAATTTAATCTATTTTCCTTCTTTGGAATTATCAATATATGTGAACTTATCAACATCAACTTCTTGTGTGTGTTTTTTTGTAGTGCTCCTGATTTCTTTGTTCCACTTAATTTTCTCTGCTGAGTTCATTTTGTTCATGGATATTCTTATTCCTTTTATTGATATTGTTTTAATGTTAGTAAATATTTATGACTTTCATCTTTTAGTTTGAAGAAAAGTTTCATTAATTTTCTTTGAGATTACTCTATAATTTATTATTTACTTCCCAATATTATAACAGTCTTTTCTATCTTGAAATCACCTTATCTTCTCCATTTGAAAGTTCTGTGACTACTCTTTATACACTGTTTTTGTTTGTCGTTATATTCATTTACAAACTAATGACTCTACTGCCTTATTTTCAGTACTTAAATAAACTTGTAGGTTTATTTTATTTTGGGTATTTCTTTATTAGGTTGGATTCTGGTTATGTTGTCATATTAATCTCAGGTTGTTGTCTGCTATTGCTGGTTCTATGTCCAAAGGGCACCCTTTAACATCTCTGGCAAGGTTAATCTGGATTTTACAAATTTCCTTAATTTCTGTTTATCTGGACATGTCATCATTTTACCATCATTTTTTTCAGGGACAATTTTGCTGTATATATAATGGGAAACAAAAAGGACTGATATCCTAGGCATAGGCACTCTGGTGGCACAGTGCCTAAGATATTTGACTGCTAACCAGAAAGTTACAGTTCAAACGCACCAGTCACTTTGCAGAAGGAAGGTGGGGTAATCTACTGTAAATATTTACCATTTTAGAAATCCTACAGGGGTTGCTATGGGTAGGAAGTGAGTTAATAGTAGTTAGTTTGGTTTGGTTTTAGCAACCTGAAATGGACTGGTGTTGACCATTTGAATCAGACGATTATATGGTTCTTGTTCAACTATTTCAAGAGGTAGCATGTGATCAAGAACCAATCATACTAAAGGAAGAAGTCCAAGCTGCACTGAAGGAAATGGCAAAATACAAATCTCCAGGAAATGATGGAATACCCATTGAGCTGGTTCAACAAGGAGATTTAGCACTGGGGGTGCTTAATCATTTATGCTAGTAAATTTGGAAGATGGCTACTGTGCCAAATGACTGGAAGAGATTGATATAATGTGCTTATTCCAAAGAAAGGAGATCCAATAGAATGTGGAAATTATTGAATAATGTCATTAATATTGCAATAAAATATTTCATTTTATTATTATTATTATTGCAATAATAATGCAAGTAAAATTTTGCTGAAGATACAAATGGTTGAAGCAGTATATTGACAGGGAAGTTTCAGAAATGCAAGGTAGATTCAGAGGAGGACCTATGTCAGAAGGATCTTGGCTGAATGCAAAGAATATCAGAAAGAGGTTTACTTGTGTTTTATTGACTATGCAAATGCATTTGACTGTGGAGACCATAACAAATTATGGATAACATTGAGAAGAATGAGAATTCCAGAGCACTTAATTGTGCTCATGAGGAACCTGTGCACAGACCAAGAGGCTTGTTCAAACAGAACAAGAAGATACTGCATGGTTTAAAACCAGGAATTATGTACTTCAGTGTTGTATCCATTCACAATACTTATTCAATCTGCATGCTGAGCATATATTCTGAGAAGCTGTACTTTATGAAGAAAAAGGCTGCATCAGGATTGGAGAAAGTTTGATTAACAGCCTGTGATATGCAGATGACACAATCTTCCTTGCTTAAAATGAAGATACTTGAAGTACTTATTGAAGATCAAAGACTATAGTCTTCACAATACATTATACCTTTATATACAGAAATTGAAAATTTTCACATCTGGAATGATAAGTAACATCATGGTAACTGGAGAGATGTTTGATATTGTCATAGATATTCTTTTACTTGGATCCATAATCACCACCTGTGGAAGCAGCAGTCAAGAAATCAGGGGTTGATTTCACTGGGATTATCTGCTGCAAAGGACCTTGTTAAAGTGTTAAGAAGTAAAGATATCATCATTTTGAAGACTAAGGTGCACTTTACCAAAGCCACAAAATACAAGGCTTCAGGAAATGATGAATACCATTGAGATGGTTCAAAAAACAGATCTAGCACTGGAGGTGTTTAATCATCTATAGTAGTAAGTTGGAAGATGGCTACTAGGCCAAATGACTGGAAGAGATCAATATAATGTGTTTACTCCAAAGAAAGGAGATCCAACATTTTCAATCATCACATATGCTTATGAAAGCTGGACAATGAATAAGGACGACCGAAGAAGAGTTGATGTCTTTGAATTGAGGCATTGACAAAGAATACAGAAAATGTCTTGGACTGCCAGAAGAATGCACAAATATGTTCTGTAAGAAGTGAAACCAGAATGCTCTTTGAAAGCGACAATAGCCAGACTTCATCTCACCTACTTTGGTCATGTTGTCAGAAGGGACCATTCCTTGGAGAAGGATATGTTGCTTAATAACGTAGAGGGTCAATGAAAAAAGGGAAGTCCCTTAACAAGATGGATTGATACAGTAGCTGCAATAATAGGCTCCACCATAGCAAGAATTGTGAGGATGGTACAGGACTAGCAGTATTTCATTCTGTTGTGTGCATGGGGTTGCAATTAGTGGGGGCTAAAGGAAATTAAATGGATCAAAATGATCCAATCTTGTTGTGTGCATGGGGTTGCTATGAGTCAGAAATGACTCTATGGCACCTAACAACAACAACAATAGAAACATAATTATTGAATGGCATTTTTCTTTTCTTTCA
This sequence comes from Orycteropus afer afer, assembly GCF_000298275.1. Taxonomy (NCBI): domain Eukaryota; kingdom Metazoa; phylum Chordata; class Mammalia; order Tubulidentata; family Orycteropodidae; genus Orycteropus; species Orycteropus afer. The sequence goes on from NW_006921591.1 coordinate 8,576,601, forward strand.
AGATTTTATATATGTCATCCTATTGCTTTCTCATCTGCCTGGTTTCTGCTGAGAAATCATAACTTAGTTTTATTGGTTCTCCTTTGTAGGTAATTTTATGTTTTTCCTGAACTGTTTTCAGGATTCTTTCTTTGTCATTGATTTTGTAAAGTGTGATGATATGTCTTGGCAATTTTCTTTTGGGATCTATCTTGTTTGGGGTTTCTTTGAGCTTTTTAAATGAATATTTTCTCTTCTTTCATGATATTGAAAGTATTCTTCCAGCAAATCTTTTCAGTAGCTTTTTTTTTTTCTTTTTCTGCTCAGGATTTCAAACACATGTAAGTTGTTTGTCTTAAAGTCTTTCTTCATTTTTTTTTTTTTTTCCTGATTGTTCCACTAACAAAGTAGAATTGAGAGACATGTCTTCAATCTTATTAATTCCATCTTCCATTGACTCAGTTCTACTTCTTTACCTTATCACTGAAATATTAATATTAAACTTCTGGATATTTATTTGCTGCTTTTGCATGATTTCTAATTCACTATTTGTTTGGTCAATTTATTCTTAGTTTGTTTTCTTGAATTCTTCCAGATTTTGTCTGTGTTTTCCTGATTTTACCTGTATTTTCCTTGATTGTATTGCAAACAATGACCTGAAACAATATGTGCATTAATTACTGAATGGAAATCTGAGTAGCTCTGAAACTTTCACCCAAACAACAATGAAAAATTAAAAAAATAAAATTATATCAGGGGAAAAAAAAAGAGAAATGTCATATTTCAGTGAGCAAATCTGCTGCATGTGTTAAAAAGCAAAGATGTCACTTTAATGACTAAAATAAGGTGGATTCAAACAACGGTCTTTTCAATTGCCTCATATGTCTGCAAAAGCTGAATGAAAAGAAAGATCTAAGGAGAATTGATACATTGGATTGTGGTGTTGGTGAATAATATTGAATGTGCTATGAATTTCCAAATGAATTAATAAATCAGTCTTGGAGGAAAAACAGGATGCTTCTTAGAAATGAGGATGGTAAGAGTTTGTATCACTTACTTTGGACAGATCATCAGGAAAGATCTATCGCTAGAGCTAGACATGATGTTTGGTAAAGCAGAGTGTCAGTGAAAATGAAGGAAATCCTTCAAGGGAAGGATTGGCACAATAGTTAATAAGAATAGGTTCAAATACACTAACAGTTATGAGGATGGCACAAAAGAGGTTAATGTTTTGTTGTCATATAGTCAGAGTTGAGACTATGGCAATTAACACTATGGGACTTTTAGATTTTAGTGAAGTATCAAACAGTAAACAATTAGGGATGTAAATATGTAGTAGAATGTTGTTGTTATTGTTATTTGTAGAATGTTAGGAGATGATAATTAGTACTAAGAAAAAGAAAGCATATTTATCGTATAGACTGAGCAACAGATTATACTATTTTATATGTAGTAGTCTCTGAGTAGTGTGAATGATGTAGTGTGCCTCATAAATATCCCAAAACATTCTAAGCAGAAAGAAATTTAATTATAAGGGCTCTAGATAGGAGCTAATCTGTTATTAAAAAAAAAAAAAAAAGAAGAAGTATTTTTGAACAAATAAGTTTGGAGAATAGATAGCTATTGGCTGGATCATAGAAGGTCATGAAACATGATTTCAAACTTCTCAATTATTTGCAGAATTTATTCAGTAATTATGTGACCTTGACTTATATCTTTCAATCTTAAATCCTTATCTAGAAAATCTACTAAATTACATCCTATTGTTAGAAGTCAAATATACCATACTTTTGGAGGAAAAGTAAAAGAAAAGGGATGTGAAGTGGGATCTGGAATGCAGTCAATATTCTGTTGCTTGATCTAGGTGATTTATGGATATGTTAACATTATGTGTGCCTATGATTTATGCATTTTCATGATGTATATTATACTTCAATAAAAAAGGTCAAAACATGTAACTATTTAGTAATATACTTGTTAAAAATAAGCAATATAAAATATATGTATATAGAATGTCAAGCAAATTAACTGCTATATATTAGCATATCAAATATTACTCCTGGCTCCTATTAACCTATTATCTCCTAGCTTAGAAGGAGAGTTTTTGAAGTTCTTTATTTTTCTTTTCAAAATAACAGATTATAAAAAAAAAAAAAATCAAACTAACACTAAGGGTAAAGGAATAAAATAGGCAATATATAATTATAAAAAAGGAAGTAAAATGTAACAAAAAACATTCTAGTCCTCTTTTTCATTTCTTACTTTCTTCCTCCTTCCAGTTATTTTTTCTATCCAATATTGGTCAGTTAAGGAGCTCTTGTGGCATAGTGCATAAGGCATTTGATTGCTAACCAGGAGGTTGATGGTTCAAACTCACCAGCCACTCCATGAAAGGAGATTGTGCAATCTACTTTTGAAAAGATTTACTGCCTCGGATACCCAGTGGGGTCACTATGAGTCAGAATCAACTTGATGGCAATGAGTTTGAGTTTACTGGCCAATTAAAAAAAAAAAAAAAAAAGCAATGGTAGCAATCAGAGCACAAATAGAATCTTCCAAAAAAATGAAGGTTGAGGGAAGATTATAAATTTAGAAGTTAATAATATCACTGTTGGAATACTCTGTTGCTTTCTATACTCAATTATTCCATGATCCTTAATATCTATAGTTTAATTTTCTTTTTCTCTTGCTACTAAATAATGTCATGCATTAGTTTCATTTTGATGCTTCTATTGTTTCAGAGAGATTTTGAATGTATAAGATAATTTTAATGAGTTGTTGTTGTTATATGCTGTAGAGTCGGACCCAACTCATAGTGACCCCTCCTTGGGTTTCCAAGGCTGTATCACTATGGAAGTAGATTGTCCAACCTTCCTTCCGAGTAGTGGCTGGTGGGTTTGAACTGCCAGCCTTCTGGTTAGCAGTCAAGTGCCTTAGGCACTATGCTACCAGAGCTCCTATTTTAATGAATAGCTTCATAATTTAAGAATAATTATAAAAAATTATATAGGAGTATAATTTCTACACAAAAAGTAAAAAAAAAAAAAATATGTCAGTGTAACTATACACAGGTAAAGAAGTGAGAAGCAGGAAATAAGAAACCATTGGCAACAGAAAGGTGGTAAAAAGTTTAAATCTGTTGTGTTTTTGTTATAAGCCGTTGAGTAGGACCTCACTCATAGTGACTGCTCCTTGGGTTTCCAAGGCAGTATCACTATGGAAGTCGATTTCCCAACCTTCCTTCTGAGAAGTGGCTGGTGGGTTTGAACTGACAGCCTTCTGGTTAGCAGTCAAGTGTCTTAGGCACTATGCTAAAAATATTCAAAGATAAGACAATGATTGCATTAAAAAATAAAATGCAGCTAAAATATATTGTAACAGATACACCAAATTAAGTAATAATAAAGATTGAAACTTTTTTTTTAAAAAAAGGAATAACCAAAATACCAGGCAATAGTGATACAAGAAAGCATGTGTCAATTTATCAGTACAGTACAAAATATGTACAATGTTGAAATCACTCAATATATGGGTATTTAATAAGAGATAATATTTAAATATGGACTCTTGGTTACAGAACTTCTTAATGTCCTAATGCTGCCAAAGGAAGCACCAGTGTTAAATATTGAAGCTCACTAAAAAAAAAAAAAAAAAAAATGGTGACAATGAAACTAAGAGAATCTCTCAATTCAATTATTGTGCCAGCAGGTATCATTTACAAAAGAAAGGGCACCATGATGTCTTCAAAATACAAAACATATCAGGAGTTCAAAAAACCCTTTATATAATCCAAAGTTATCATTGGAATCAAAGAAAACTAACAGAAAATCTGGCTGTAATTTCCATACAGACAATCTTTGACATTCCTAAGATGGTCACTTGATAATGCTAAAGGATTTCATGTGGAACTTGTTAAGCTTCTTCATGAAATTATGCACCCAAAAAGGACAAATTGGTCACCTTTCCAAACCCTCACTAGTTGGTGACAGAAATGATTAGTGAGTCATTTTGGAAAAATTACTTAGAGGTCTTGAGGGCATTCCTGACATAACAACAGCTCAATCATGGTAAAAAAAAAAATTAACATGGAGCATGGGTGAGAGCCAAAATCTCAGAGTGAACTTGAATACACATCAAAAAGTTTTATAAAATATATACCTGCTAAAGGATATTCTCCCACCACTCATCTGTAGGTTTGTCAAACTGTAGTGGCTTGTACATTGCTGTGTGGCTGGCAGCTATGCCACCAGTATTTCAAATACCATCAGGTTCACTCATGGTGGACAGAGCTTCCACACTAAGACAGATGTAGAAGAAGGAAGGGGCCATCCACTTCTCAATGACTTGATCAATGTAAACCTTATGAAAACCAGTGAAATACTGTCTGATATATTACTGGAAAACTTATGAATAGACCTAAAACATTGTCCAATAGTGCCAGAAGATGAGGCCCTCAGGTCAGAAGACACTCAAAATAAGACTGGGGAAGAGCTACCTCCTCAAAGCAGAGTCAACTTTAACAACATTGATGTAGTAAAGCTTTGGGGACATCCATACGCTGATGTGTCATGACTCAAAATGAGAAGAGACAGCTGCAAACATCCATTAATAATTGGAACATGGAATGTACAAAGTGTGAATTTGTAGAGAAATTGAAAGTTGTCAAAATGAAATGGAATGCATAAGATTCATATCCTAGGCATTAGTGAGCTAAAATGGACTCATTTGGGCCATTTTAATCAGAAAATGTTTTGATTGACTATTCCAGGAATGAGAAATTGAAGAGGAATGGCATAGTATTCATCATCACAAGGAATGTTTCAAGATCTATCCTGAAGTACAATGCTGTCAGTGGATAATATCCATACACTTGCAAAAAAGACCAGTTAATACTACTATTATTCAAATTTATGCACCAAAGACCAAAGCCAAACACAGGGAAATTGAAAATTTTACCAACTTCTGCAGTCTGAAATTGAATGAGCATGCAATCAAGATGTGTTGATTATTACTGGTTATTGGAATGTGAAAGGTGGAAACAAAGAAGAATTACTGGCAGTTGGAAAACATGGTCTTGGTGATAGAAATGATGCTGGAGATCATATGATAGAATTTTGCAATGCCAACAACTTATTCATTGCAAATACCTTTTTGTCAACAACAGAAGCACCAGCTATACACGTAGGCTTTGCCAGATGGAATACACTGGAATTTGATCAACAGTATCTGTGGAAAGAGGACATAGAGAAACTCAATATCTTCAGCCAAAACAAATCCAGGATCTAACTGTGGAACAAACCATCAACTGCTCATATGCAAGTTCAAGTTGAAGCTGAGAGAATTAACTCCACATGAGTCAAAATATTACTTTTCTGATATCCCACCTGAATTTAGAGACCATGTAAAGAATAGACTTGACACACTGAACACCGGTGACTGAAAATCAGAACAATCGTGGATTATGTCAAGAACATCATACATGAAGAAAGCAAAATGTCATTTAAAAAACAGGAAAGGAAGAAAAGTCCAAAATAGATGTCAGAAGAGAGTCTGAAACTCACTATTGAAAAGAGAGTAGCTAAAGCAAATTGGAAGAAATGACAAGATAAAAGAGCAGAAAAGATTTCAAACAGCAGCTGGAGAAGACAAAATAAATTATTTAATAAAATATGCAGAGACCTCAAGTTAGAAAACTTAAAGGGGAGAATATTCTTGGCATTTCTCAAGCAGAAAAACCTGAAGAAAAAATTCAATCCTTAAGTTGCAATATTGAAATATTCAATGGGCAAAATATTGAATGACATGGGAAACATCAAAAGAAGATGGAAGGAATAGAGTAAAAAAAAGTGGTCAATGGTTATCCATTTCAGGAGGTGTCATATGATCAAGAATCAATAGTATTGAAGGAAGAATTTGACACTGTACTGAAAGAACTGGTGAAACACAAGACTCCAGGAATCGATGGAATGCACATTGAGATGTTTCACCAAATGGATGCCATTCTGGAGGCACTCACTTGTGTATGCCAAGAAATTTGGAAGACAGCAACCTGGCCAACTTACTGGAAGAGATCCATATATGTACCCATTCTAAAGAAAGGTGATCCCACAGAATGTGGAACTTATAGAACAATGTCATAATATTGCACATAAGGAAAATCTTGCTGAAAGTAATTAAAAAACAAGTGTGTTTTCTTCACTGCAGAAGCATTCAATTGTGTGGATCATAACAATTTATGGATAACATTGAGAAGAACGGGAAATCCAGAAAACTTAACTATACTCATGAGAAACCTGCACATAGACTACACTATCATTCAAACAGAACAAGAGGATACTGCACGGTTAAAAATCAGGAAGGGAATGTGTCAGGTTTGTATCCTTTCACTATACTTATTCAATCTGTATACTGAGTAAATAATCTGAGAAGCTGGACTATATGAAGAAGAGCATGGCATCAGGATTGGAAGAAGACCCATTAACAACCTACAATATACAGAGGACACAACCTTGCTTGCTGAAAGCGAAGACAACTTAAAGCACTTACTGATGAAGTTAAAGATTAAAGTCTGCAGTGTGCATTACTCTTCAACATTAATAAAGCAAAAATCCCCACAACTGGACCAATAAATACCATCACAATAAATGGGGAAAATATTGAAGTTATCAAAGATTTCATAAAACTTGTTTCCACAATCAATACCAATGGAAGCAGCAGTCAAGAAATCAGACAATGTATTGGGCAAATCTGTTGCAAAAGACCTCTTTAAAGTGTTGAAAAGATGTCTGAGAACTAATGTGTGCCTAATATAAGACATGGTATTTTTAACCATCTCGTATGTGTGTGAAAACTAGACAATGAAGAAGGAAGACCCAAGAAGAGTTGAAGCTTATGAGTTGTGGTGTTGGTGAAGAATACTGAAAGTCATATGGACTGCCAGAAGAATTAACAAATCTGTCCTGGAAGATGTACAGCCAGAATGTTCCTAGGAAGCAAAAATGGGTAGACTTTGTCTTACCTACTTTGGTCATGTTGTCAGAAGGAACCATCCCCTGGTTAAGGATATCATGTTTGGTAAAGTGTAGGGTCAACAAACAGGGTGAAAGCTCTCAAGGAGATGAACTGACACAGTTGCTGCAAGAATGGGTTCAGGTATGGCAAGGATTGTGAGGCTGGTGCAGGACCTGACAGTGTTTCATTCTGTTGTACATAAGATCACTACAAGTAGGAGGTGACTTGATGGCACCTAACAACAACAACAACACAGGATATTCCTATGTTCTTGTTATTGGATGCTTTTAAGGGTAAGTCAAAGTCTTGGTCAGGAAGCTAAGATGCATAAGAAGAAAAGTAGCCATTCAATTTCATATTTCCTACTTGGGAGAACCCCATCTACCTGTCTACTGATAAGTTATTTATTTTACTGAGATTGGCATTAACTAGTTCTCCAAAGCAATGATGCTTATTCAAAAACTTCATTGTTCAGGTAAAGTAGAAAGGACAGCTAACATTCTTAAAGTTATGCAAACTTTCAGAGATACTTAAAGTTCTCTGGCATAAGTTTCTTTCTTTGGCAGTGATATAAATTTCTTTAGGGGTCCATTGATTCTCTCCTCATGAGTTCATAAAACGTCCCACCCTAATGCAACTAGAAGTATCTTTTCTTATCCCCACACTGTTGTATCATAAGTCAATCCAAATATTGCATGGGATTCTGCAATATTATCAAGCTTATCATCAACAACCAAGGAAACCCTTTCCTCAACTTGTTACCAAGTAACACCAAAAGTCTGGAGGCTTGCTTTCCTGGATAGGACAGCAGAGAAATTTAGTCCATAAGCCCTTAAAGAAAGGACCTTATTAGATACTTTTAACTGACACAGTGGTAAAACTCCAAAGAGTTAATCTTTGAATTTATGTCTCCTAAATAATTATCCTAGGATCACAGGTATGGAAACTGAAGATTCGTGAGAATTTTCTAGAATCTACCTGCTAACATGAAAATTTCTAGATGCTTCTGCTTCTTGTCAAGCTTATGGTTCCACTAAGTGGTCAGTTATTGTCAAAGATCTTCAAAACAAGACTGTCTAAATGCTTTGAGCAACAGATTAACATATTTTCTTTGTTTATACTATGATTTATTTTGCATATTCCTTTCCATTTGTCCCACTTTACATTCATCAATTTCTCATAGCAGAGCACTTTTGCCATGACCTTGCTAAAGGAAGTTTCTTTAACCATTGTTACACACCTTTGTCATTCACAAAAGAGATACAAGTTATTATCTGACTCTATGTTAGAGTCTCATAAACTGTGACTTATCAACACTACATTTTATAACCACTACCTGTACCCTGATATACTCACTACTAAACAAAAGTTGGAGGTTGGAGTCCAATCAGAAGCTCTTTGAAAGAAAAGCCTGGTAGTCTACTTCTGAAAAATTACCCACTAAAAACAACCTGTGGAGCACAGTTCTTGGGTGATATACATGGAGTTGTCATGAGTTTCTTGTTTCTGAAATTACTTGACATCATCACCACTATCCAATCCAGTCATGTAAAGTTGGACCTTAACCTTGGACAGAGAAATGTTTTTGCAAAAAAAAAAAAAAAGTGCAATATCATGCATAACTGTTAAGCATATAAAAACAATATTGGGGCTCTCATTTCCCGTGTTATCCACTTGTTTTCATTAAAGATCTCCAACATGCTGTATAGAAGTTATTCAATATCATCCAGGTAACTTTCTCTAGCCCAAAAAAGAACTAGAATGCTTGTGTTTAGTAACATGCATATACTTATATTCAACAAATTCTGTGCCCCACTAGGGTTCTGTTTTATAAAGAAACTCCAAGCCTTCATTTATTTTTAACTAGAATTTTGCTTGTGACAATGGAGCAAATAATAGACATTTTCAGTAATACAAGAACCCTACAATCCCTGTGAATCATTTCCCTTTAGGATGTGCCTGTTGTTGTTGTTGTTGTTATGTGCCGTCGAGTCATACCTGACTCATAGCGACCCCTCCTTGGGTTTCCGAGGCAGTATCACTACGGAAGTAGGATTGCCCAACCTTCCTTCCGAGGAGTGGCTGGTGGGTTTGAACCGCCAGCCGCCTGGTTAGCAGGCAAGTGTCTTAGCCACTATGCTACCAGAGCTCCCTAGGATTTGCCTAGGTACTTAAAAACTTAAAATGAAACCAATATTAGCTATGCTAGAGAACTGTCCAAAGGTGTTATTGTTCTTATTTTTGTTTGTTTGTTTTTTCAGGAACCATCACCATTTTTTTCAAACTTTTCCATCACTCCAAATAACAAATCTTTACCTATTAAGAAATAAGTCTCTCTTCCCCCACCCTATCCCCAATCAACTCTTGGTAAATAGTACTCTACTTTCAGTTCTATGTATTTGTTCTAGATAAAAAATTCCACATATAAGTGGAATCATATACTATTTATCTCTTGTGACAGAATTATTTTACTTAACATATGTTTTAGAAGTTTGTATATATCCTAGAAAATATCAAAACTCCATGTCTGGACAGAGGGGTTGAGATGGCAGCTATATTACATGCACCATAACCTGTGTAAACAACCAAGAAAAGACATAAAAGATCTGGTCTTGGACCTGTGATCAGAAGAAGGGTTGAAGAAACAGACTGAACAGCATTTGGATGGAGAGATAGAAAGAGGACAGTTTGACCATAGAGATTTGCACATTGCCTACACTTGCTTGATAGCCCTGAGCAATATAGGTATTTCAGGGAAGCTAGAAAATGCATTACTAAGTTAGAAGGCTAAGAGGGAATTATCACAAAGGGCATAGCCCAAAACAAAAATATTGTGTGAATAATACAAGAATGGAATCACAAGGTGTGTAAGCTATGCACCAGGATAGGTTACACCCAAGAAGAAGTGACAGGTAGGAGCCACATAGCTTTGCAATCAGGTAACCACTGAACTCCCCTCCACCATCCTACAAGTCCGAGCTTACAGGAAGGGCTTTCCCCACCCACCATGACTATGCTGCTCCACTATGCAGGCACAACAATCTGTGATTAACCCACAGGGCCACATCACTAGTTTGCATGAACATAAAGCAAAGTACAACACCTCAAGCACTGAGTATTGACCACCTGATACTTCACACCTCACCAAAGGGAATGGTGTTGCTTTCACTTCCATGCAAATATCCATGTGAAGTTCTTACATGTTTAATGACAAATGATCCTTATCTGTGCTCAACTACACTATCACTACACACAAAAGCTTTAAGAACCATAACAAGCCAACTAGTAGCTCCAAAAACATATGTGCATCAGTATCACAAGATGATGATAATTAAAATATTACAAAGCAAGAGAAGCAAACTAAAAAAGAAAGATGTTTTAAAGGAAGCAAACAAACAAAGCACCTTAATGTCTTCAAGACAACAGACAAGTACACATATATAAAGAGACAGAAAAGATGACCCAAACTGACAAATAAATAAATAAATAAAATAAAAAGACATATACAGTCTCTGAGGTAGGAAAATTAATAGAACTATTTGACAAAGACTTTGGAAAACTATTATTAAGTTTACTCAAAAAGGTAGAGAAAATGGAAAAAAAAATCTAGAATATTTAGAAAAACAAAACAAGAAAAATATAGATTCCTTAAAAAAAAAAGAAAAAGAAACTAGATTTTCTGAAATTCAATAAAATAATAACAGGAATTAACAAGTTCATGGAAGGACAGAGAAGAAGAATCAAAACATTGGAAGGAAGAATCAGCAACATTGAAGACAAAACTTTTGAAATTATTCAGTTAGAGGAACAAACAGACAAAGAATGAAAAAAAAAAAGAACAAAGGCCTAAGAATTATATGGGACATTGTCAAGAAGAACAATATATGCAAAATGGGACTTCCAGAAAAAGAAAAAAAAAAGTATAGAAACATTTTTTAAGGAAATAATGTGAGAAAACTTCTTGTATATCATGACTGATAAGAAAATTTTCATCTAAGAAGTTCAATGAACTCCATATAAAATATTCACCTCTAAGAAACACACTGTGACATATAATCAATTTTTTCCAGAACCAAAGACAGAGAAAGAATATTGAGAATAGAATAGGAAAGAATAATATCAACTACAAAGGGGACTCAATAACATTAAGTGCTGATTTCTGGTCAGAAAATATGCAGAAAGAAGGCAATGGATCATATATACAAAGTCCTGAAAGAAAAGAACTGCCAACTTAGAATCACATACCTAGCACAATTGTCATTTAAAAATAAGGGCAGAACTAGGACATTCCCAGATAAACAGAAATTTAGGAAATTTGTAACCACCAGAGCAGCCCTAGAGAAAATACTCAAAGGAATTCTTCAGAACATAAACCAAAGATATCAGACAAATTTGAGGTAACCATATTTAACAGCCACCTGAATACATATAACAATAAAATAATGTTAAAATTGTATTATGGAGAATCTGATTTAAACAGTTTTGATTAATGATAACATGAAAACAAATGATCAAGGCAGAAGAAGGCATAAGAAAGAGCACAAGTGTTAAAAAGCAACACATATAAATACTATTGCATGTACAATCTTGAAATAAAGGTAATAAGACTAATCCACAAGTGGATACATAGGTAGAAACTCAAGCTGAACAGAGGAAGGCAAATGGGATCACTTCCATGACTATATAAGAGTTTGACAGAGGATACTTCTGCATATGTATTTATAAGTGCTGCAAATACACCAATGAATATAGTAGAGTATACAGGAGCAAAGTTAAAAAAAATTCTTAGTCATAACTGAATACCTTGAGGGGATGAGTCAGGGCATGGGGAATCAGTACCACAGTCTTGGGGGACACTAAGGCCAATTGTCATATTATTCCACAAAGAAAACCTTATACATCCTAATTTGTTGAGTAGCAACTGGGGTCTTAAAAGCTTGTGAGTGACCATTTAAATTACAACTATTGGTGTTTCCCCTTCTGGAGAAAAGAAGAATGAAGAAAATAAAAGATACAAGGAAACAATTAGCACAGAGGACAAACGGACCACATAAACCCCAGCCTCCATGACCCTGAGACTAGAAGAACTAGTTGGTGCCTGGCTCCCACTGCTGACTGCTCTGACAGGGATCACCACAGATGGTCCCAGAGAGAGTAGGAGAAAAAAGTGAAACAAGACTCAGAATTATATATATAAAAAAAAAAAACAGGCTTACTGGTCTGATGGAGATTGGTGGAACCCCATAAGACTATGGTTCTTAAGTACCTTTCAAGCTGGGAAGTGAACTCACCAACATAGCTCAAAATTCAGGCAAACTATAGACAGGCCAACGATGTGAACGATAATATCAAGAGGGTATACACTCATTAGAATTATCAACTATATGAGTTCAAAAGCATAGCATTTGGCCAGGGATAAAGCTAAGAAGGCAAGAAGAAATAGGAAATAAAGACAAAGGAAAATGGTAAACAGAGAGGAAGTGACAAGAGTGTTATTATATTGTGATGATTGCAACAAATGTCACAAAAGAAAATATGCATGAGTTGTAGAATGGGAAACCAATTTTCCATAAATTCTTTCACCCAAATCACAATAATAAAAGACAAAACAAAAAGAAAGGAAGGAATAAATTGTACAGATAGAGAATTCCTATATATTAAGGAAGTTAATCTGGTTTCAATGTATAATAGATTGTTTTAACTGTAGGATGTTAAATGTACACCACATGGTAATCATAAAGACAATAAATCTATTTATCATAATAAAGAAGGAAAACAAAAAAACAGTAATCACAAAATAGCAACAAAATAAAAATATCAGAAAATCTATATACTAAAAATCTCAACACTTAGAGGAACAAAGAAGCCATTAGCATCACAAAAATGTACAACAAATAGCTGAAGTAAATTCTTCCCTGTGATTACAGTGAAGGTAACTGGCTTAGACATTCCAGTCATAAGAAAGTTGCAGAATGGATAAAAACATGACCTATTTATATGTTGTGTATAAGAAACATGTGTTAAACAGTTTAAACATCAAATAATGAAACAAACAAACAAACATCAGCCAAACAGTAACCAAAAGAGAAGAACAGTGACAGTATTTGTATCTGACAAAATAGACATTAAGTCAAAATTCAAAATTCAATATAAGAGACAAACACACAGAAATACTGCTGTGAAGTTGATTCCATCTCATAGTGACCCTACAGGACAGAGCAGAACTGCCCCATAGAGTACCCAAAGTGGTAAATCTTTTATGGAAGAAGACTTCCATAGCTTTCTTCTGTGGAGTGGCTGGTGGATTTGAACTACCAACCTTTTGCTTAGCAGTGAAGGACGTTAGCCACTGTGCCACCAGTGCTCGCTCCTTCTAAGAGACAAGAAAACATTATATAATAATATGTGTCGATTCACCAAGAAGACATAACAACTAAAAATTTCTATATACCCAACCTAAGACCCTCAAAATTTATAAAATTATTCTAACAGAAATAAACAGAGAAATAAATAGATTTATAATAATAGAAGACTTGAATACATAGTTTCAGTGAAAGTAGAACAACTAGAAAGAAAATGAATACAGAAATAAAAGACTTGTTAACCAGCTGGAGTGTATTGCATATAAAAAAGCACTACCAAACAGCAAAGCAATACACATTCTTCTCAAATACACAATGACCGTACTCCAGAATAGACCATATTTTAAGGGACTAAGCAAATATCAATAAATTTAAAAAGACCAAATTCATACAAAGTATCTTCTCTGATCATTACAGAGTTAAGCTAGAAATTTGTAACAGGGACTATGAGGAAAAATATATGAAAACATGCAACTACAAAACTATCGGGTCACAGAAGAAATTGAGAGTGAAATTAAAAAGTACTGAGATTTAAATGAAAATGAAAACACAATGTACCACCACCAGAGGGGTGCAGCTAAAACAGTGCTCACTGGGAAATTCATAGGAATAAATGACTACCTTAAAAAAGAAGACAGATCACGATCAATAGTTTAACCCAACAACTTTCAGAAATAGAAAAGGAAGATCAAAATAAGCCCAAAGCTACAAAAAGAAAGGAAATAATAAACATTACAGCAGAAATAATACAACCAAAAAAAAAAAACAAACAAACAAACTCACTGCCATCAAGTCAGTTCTGACTCATAGCGACCTGTCCATGGGTTTCTGAGGCAATATCTCTATGCAAGTAGATTGCCCAGTCTTCCCGAGGAGTGGCCGGTGGGTTTGAACCGCCAGCCTTCTGGTTAGCAATCAAATGCGTTAGGCACTATGCCACCAGAGCTCCTAAATAGAGGAGAAAAAATATGGGGAAAAAGTAAATAAAACCAAAATTTAGTTCTTTGAAAGGATCAATAAAATAGGCAAACCACTGGCTAAACTGACAAAGGAAAAAAGTGAGAAGATGCAAATAACCCAAGTCAGAAATTAAATAGATTCAAGTAAGAAAAAAGAGGATTATAACAGAACATCACAAAAAATTGTACTCCAAAAAACTTGAAAACTTTAGATGAAATGGATAAATCCTAGAAAAATACAATCTATCTAAACTAACACTAATAGATGTAGAAAATCTAAACCTATACATAACAAAAGAAGAGATTGAATCTGTCATCAAAAAACTCCCGACAAACAAAAAATCCTGACCTAGATGGAATTTTCCCAAATGTTCAGGAAAGAATTGATACAAATTATATTCAAATTTTTCCAAAACATAGAAAAGGAAAGAATATTCCCTAACTCATTCTATGAAGCTTCTATGTCCCTGATACCAAAGCCAGATCAAGACACAATAAGGAAAGAAAATCAGAGACCGTTATCCTTAATAAACATAGATGTGGAAATTCTAGCAAACAGAATTCAACAACATACTAAGAAAATTATACCAGGACAAAGTGAGATTTATCCCAAAAGTGCAATGGTGGGTCAATAATTAGAAAATTAATCAACACAATATACCACATTAAAAATGAAAAAAAAAAAAAAAAGAAAAGGAAAAGAATCACATGATAATTTCAGTAGATGGAGAAGAAAGGACTTGATAAAATCTAATATCATACCTGATAAAAACTCTTAGGAAAAAATATGAATAGAATGGAAATTCCTCATCATGATTAAGAGCATATATGAAAAACCAACAATCAGCATTGTACTCAATGAAGAAAGATTGTGAGCCTTTCCCTTGAGAATGGGAGTAAGATAAGCATGTCCACTGTTATCAGTTCTATTAAATATTGTACTATAAGTCCTAGCCAGAGCAATAAAGAAAAAAATGCTACCCAAATTTGAAATGAAGAAATAAAACAATCTCTATTTGCAGATGGCAAGATCCTATACACAGAAAATAGCCAAGTCTTCACTAGAAAGGGGCTGGACCTAAAAGAATCAAGCAGTGTGCCATAGTACAAGATCAATACACAAAAATCAGTTGCTTGCTTTACAGCAACAAGTAAAAACAAAACAAAACAAAACAAAACAAAAATACCATTTATAATAGCCCCTAAAACATTTCTAGTTTTTTTTTTTTCTTTTCTTATATAGTATATACATTTAACCAGGGATGTAAAGACTTTTACAATGAAAATTATAAAATCCTACTACAACAGACTAAAAGAGACCTACATTCCATGCTCATAATTGAAAAACTTAATATCATGAAAATGTCAATACTATTCAAAAGAATCTATAGATTCAATGAAATCTCAAAATTCCAACAGGATTCAATAGTGAAATGGAAAAATGAATCACCACCTATATGGAAGGAAAAGATGTTCCACATAGCCAAAACAGTTCTGAAAAATAAAGTGGGAGGCTTCACAATTGCTGATCTCAAAATATACTATGTTGTTAAGTGCTGTTGACTCTATTCCTACTCAAAATGACCCTATATGACAGAGTAGAAATGGCCAATAGGTTTTTCTAGGTTGTAATACTTATGGGAGCAAATAACCAGTTATTCCTCCCAAAGAGCAGCTGGTGGATTTTAACCACAAACTTTTCAGTGAGCAAACAAGTACTTAACCACTGCACCACTAAACCAAAAAACGAATCCCAGTGGCACTGAGTTAATTCCAACTCACAGCGACCCCCAATGGTCTTCCAAGATGGTAAATCTTTGCAGAAGTAGATTGACTCAACTTTCTTCCATGGAGCACATTGTGGTTTGAACCACCAAATTGTGGTTAGCAGTCAAATGCCTATTGCACCACTAGGGCCCCATAAAATATGTTATACAACTACAGTAATCAAAATGGCTTTGTACTTTTTCAGCGATAGACACATAAAACAATGGAACAGAATTTTGAACCAAAAAATAAATCCAGCCAACTATGGGCAGTTGATTTTAGACAAGGGGTCAAAAACCATTCAATGAGGAAGAAAGAGTCTCTTCAAAAACGATGCTGGCAAAATTTGATATTCACATGCAGAAAAATGAATCAGGAGCCAATTTACATGGATGACAAAGTTGTGGAACAGTAAGACTAAGTAAAAGGGAATGGAATAGCTAAAAGGGAAATAATAACAATGGTAATACAAGTGAAGAATTTAACCAATGTCACTGAACAATGTGTGGAAATTGTTCAATGAAAATCTATTTTACTGTCTACGCTTTCACCCAAAATACAATAAAATACTTAAAATAAAATAAAATAAAATATAAACAAAAATAAAAGTTCACTTTTCATTATGGCTGAATAATATTCCATGATATCTCTTTCCACCTCTCATCTGTCAGGTTGTCATATTATGGTGGCTTGCATGCAGTTCTGATGCTGAAAGGTATTCCAGAGTCATCCATGGTATACAAATTTCACTGGAGCATCCACCTGATATAGACTAGGAAGAAGAATGTGATAACATCCACATCTGAAAGGAAAATGGCCACTGAAAACCTTTGGATAACAGGGAAACATTTGATATAATGTTGGAAGATGAGCCCCACAGGCAAGAAGGCACTCAAAATATGACTGAAGAAAAGCTACCTCTCCAAAATCAGGTTGATCTTAATGACATGGATGAAATAAAGCTTCCTGGAATTTCATTTGATGATGTGACATGATTCAAAGTGAGAAGAAACAGCTGTGAATATTTGTTAATAATCCGAATGGTACAATGTATGAAGTCTGAATCTAGGAAAAAAAGGAAATTGTAAAAAAAAAAGGAACACATAAAGATCGATATCCTAAGCCCTAGTAAGAAGATTCAATAGTTGGAAAATATAGCTTTGGTGTTAGTAACAATGCCAGAGATCTCATGACAGAATTTTGCAGGACCAATGACTTAAATATTACACAGTAGTTTTACAACAACATAAATGGTGACTATACACTTGGACCTTGCCAGATAGAATACACAGGAAATAAATAAACTTCATCAGTGCAAAGAGATGATAAAGAAGTTCAATATCATCAGTCAGAACAAAGTCAAGGACTAATTGTGGAACAGACCATCAATTACTCATTAGCAAGTCCAAGTTTAAGTTGAAGAAAATTAAAACAAGTTCACAAGAACCAAAATTCATCCATAAGCATATCCCACCTGAATTTAAACACCACCTGAAGCATAGATTTGATGCATTGAACATCAGTGACTGAAAACCAGACAATTTGTGGAATGACATCAAAAACATTATATGTGAAGAAAGCAAACAAACAAATAAAAAAATACCCAAACTCACTGCTGTCGAGTTGGATCTGACTCAAACCAACCCCTCCTTGGATTTCTGAGGTGGTATCACTATGGAAGTAGATTGCCCCATCTTCCTTCCAAGGACTGGCTGGTGGGTTTGAACCACCAGCCTTCTGGTTAGCAGTCAAATGCCTTAGGCATTATGCCACCCAGAGCTCCTTGTGAAGGAAGCAAGTGGTCATTAAAAAGACAGTAAAGGAAGAAAAGACCAAATAGATATCAGTAGAGACTCTCAGACTTGCTCTTGAATGGAGAGTAGCTAAAGCATATGAAGAAATGATGGCATAAAAAAGCCAAACAGAATATTTAAAAGGGTGGCTTGAGAAGACAAAGTAAATTATTATAATGAAATGTGCAGAGACTTTAGAATTAGAAAATCAAAAGGGAAAAACATGCTTGGGATTTCTCAAGCTGAAAAAATTGAAAAAAATAAAAATCAAGCCACAAGTTGCAATATTGAAGGATTACATCAACAAAATATTGAACAATGCATGAAGCATAAAAATAAGATGGAAGGAATATGTAGAGACACTATACTAAAAAGTATTGGTCAATGTTCAACCTTCTCAGGAGGCAGTATATGATCAGGATGATGGTACTGAAGGAAGAAGACCAAGCTGCACTGAAGGTATTTGCGCAAATTATAGCTTCAGGAATTAATGGAATACCCATTGAGATGTTTCAATAAACAGCTGCACCACTGGAGGCACTTACTTGTTTATGACAAGAAATTTGGAAAACAGCTACTTGGCCAATTGACTGGAAGAGATCCATATTTGTGCCCACGTCAAAGAAAGGTGATGCAACAAAATGTGGAAATTATTGAACAGAATCATTAACATCTTACACAAGAAAAATTTTGCCAAAGATAATAAAAAATGATTGTAGCAGTAGATTGACAGGAAACTGCCAGAAATTCAAGCCAGATTTAGAAGAGAATGTGGAACAACAGGTATCATTGTTGATGACAGATAGATCTTGGTGGAAAGCAAAGAATACCAGAAAAATATTTACCTGTGTTTTATTGACTATTTAAAGTCAATATGTGGATCATAACAAATTATGGATGATATTGTGAAGAATGAGAATTCCAGAACACTTTGTTGTGCTCATGAGGAATCTGTACATAGACAAATAGGCAATCATTTGAATAGAAGGGGATGCTACATGGTTTACAATCAAGAAAGCTGTGTGTTAGGATGTATCCTTTCACCACACTTATTCAATCTGTATGCTGAGCAAATTATATGAGAAGCTCTGAACAATATGAAAAATGAACATGGCATGAAGTGTGTAGGAATATTCATTAACAAATTGCAATATGCAGATGACACAACCTTGTTGCTGATAGTGAAGCAGACTTCAACATGGATTATACCTCACCATAAAGAAAACAAAATTCCTCACAAGGGGACCAATAAGCAAAGTCATGACAAATGGAGAAAAGATTGAAGTTGTCAAGGATGTCATTATACTTGGTTCTATATTCAATGCCCATGGAAGTAGCAGTCAAGAAATCATAAAATGTATTGCATTGGGAAAGTCTGCTGCAAAATACCTCTTTGAAGTGTTATAGAACAAGAATGTCACTTTAAAGATTAAGGTGCACCTGATCCAAACCATGGTATTTTCAATAGCCTCATATGCATGTGGCATATCAGCACCAATGGTGTTGCAGCAGTCAATACATCAGATGACATATTGCATTGGGCAAATCTGCTGCAAAAGACCTCTTTCAAGTGCTGAAGAGCAAAGATGTCTCAATGAAGACAAAGCTGTGCCTAACTCAAGTCCTTGGTATTGATGTCCCATGCACTGCTAGAAGAATAAACAAATCTGTCTTGAGGGAAGTGCAACTAGAGTATTCCACAGAAGTGAGAATGTCCAGACTTCATCTCTCATACTTCTGTATGTTTTCAGAAGGGACTAATCCCTGGAGAAGTATATCATGCTTGGCAAAGGAGAGGGTCAGTGACAAAAGAGAAGACCCTCATTGAGATGGATTGACATA
This sequence comes from Orycteropus afer afer, assembly GCF_000298275.1. NCBI lineage: Eukaryota > Metazoa > Chordata > Mammalia > Tubulidentata > Orycteropodidae > Orycteropus > Orycteropus afer. The sequence continues at coordinate 8,596,314 of NW_006921591.1, forward strand.
GTGGCATAACATTAGGCTCATTCATGGCAAAGTTGTGAGGATGACACAAGACCAGCCATTGTTTCATTCCATCATACATAGGGTAACTATGAGTCAGAACCAACTTAATGGCACTTAAAAACAACAACATCATCTGTCTATCTCTCTATATTTATATCTCTCCCTCCAACCATCTATCAATCCATTTATCCATCTGTCCAGATATTTCTCAAATCCAATTCTTTTGACAGACTTGGGTTGTTTCCATCATTTGGCTACTGTAGATAATGCTGAAACGAACATAGATTTACAAATGTCAGTTGTAGTCCTTGCTTTCAATGTTTTGGGCACAAATATAACTCAAAAAATGGGATTGTTGTAGTAATTCTATATATAACTTATGGAGAAATTGCACACTGTCACCCACAGTGGCTGTACCATTTTACATTTTCAACATTAATAGATAAGAATTCCAATTTTTGCACATATTCACCAACACTTGTTATTGTTTTTCTTTTACATTTTTTAAATACTGTTCATTTTTGTTGTTGTTTTTAGGTGCTGTGACATCAGTTTCAATTCATAGTGACCTTTTGTATGACAGAATGAAACATTGCCTAGTTCTACACCATCTTCACAATTGTCACCATGCTTGAGCTCATCATTGAAACCACTGTGTCAGTCCATCTCATTGAAGGTCCTCCCTTTTTATGATAACCCTGTACTTTACCCAGCATGATATACTTCTCCACTGACTAAGGCTAGGCAATACAGCTCCTGATGACGTGATGAAAGTATGAGGGACAAAGTCTGGCCAGTCCTGTTTCTAAGGAGCATTCCAGCTGTACTTCTTCCAAAATAGATTCATTCATTTTTCTGACAATCCATGATATATTTAGTATTCTTCACCAATACCGATGTTCAAATTCTTCAATTCTTCTGTGGTACTCCTTATTCATTGTCTAGCTCTCACATGAATATGAGTCTGTTGTAAAGACAATGGATGGTTGATCTTCAATGGTATCCCATTAGGGCTTCAATTTGCATTTTCCTAATGCATAATTACCTTGAGCAACCTTTCAAGTACTCATTGACCACATATACATCTTTGGAGAAATGCCTATTTATGTCCTTTTTCCATATGTGAGGTTTTTGCCTTTTTGATGGTATCAGTAAGTGAAAATGAATATACCCTTGACCATAAATAGATATGGCAGATGATATTCCTACATATATATTTGTATGTACTATAAAAATATCCATATGCATATATGTAATAGAACTAACAAGGGGAAAAGTTAAGATAACTTTTAAGCTGTTACCAAGTACCTTGAGGGAGTGAGTCTCTGGGCCTATGGGTTTAGGGCCATGGTTGTGGGGGACATTGAGCTCAGTTGGCACAACACAGACTAGAAAAACAGTGTTCTACATCCTACTTTGACGTAGTGACTGGGATCTTAAAAGCTTGCAAGCAGACATCTAACATGCAACTGTCTAGATCAAAGAAGAGTGAAGAAAATCAAAGATACATGGAAACAATTAATCCAAGGAATGAGTGGACCTTGAGTTCTTCAGTCTACATGGCCCTGAGACCAGAAGAATTAGATGGTGCTCAGATACCTATGCCAGGCACTGAGAATGGGATCAAAATTGGAGATGCTAGATAGAGTACGAGAAAAATGTGGAACAAAATTCAAAATCATACACAAGACCAGGATTACTGTTCAGATAGAGACTGATGAAACCTCTGGGACTATGGCCCTTACTGATCCTTTGGGCCTAGAATTTAACTCACTATTGTGGCTTAACTCTCAGCCAAACAGGCCTGCAAACTGAACAATTACCCAAGGGAGATTAAGTCCTTAGAAGAGTCAACTATGGGAGATAAGAAGGGCAATACTTGTGCAAGGAGAAAGCTTGGGAGGCAGAAATGCATAGGGAAGAAGGTCACAGGGAAAGAAAAACCACAGAGAGGAAGGGGGAAGAGAGTTGTTACTTTGTGGGGATTGTAATCAGTGTCATGAAACAAAATACGTAAGGACTATTGAATGAGAAACAAATCTGCTATGGGAAATTTTGCCCAAATCACAAGCACAAGTGTTTTAAAATCACTGATTCAGTCTCTTACTTGCTAAATATTGGCTTACATTTTCTATTCCTTGTTAATCAATTTAGGTAATTTGTGTGATTCCAGGAATTTGTTCATTTCTTTTAGATTACCAATTTGTTGGTGTACAATTGCTTACAGTATTCACTTACAGTCTTAGTTACTCTTACATGATTGGTAGTAATATCCCCACATTCATTTATTATCTTTGTCTTAGCTGATTTTTTCTCAATTTTATTGATCTTTTAAAGAATCAATTTTTAGTTTTGTATCCATTACCTCTATTGTTTTTCTATTCACTATTTTATTTCTACACTTTTTTGTTTTAATTTTTACTCAATTTGGGTAAAAGTTTACAGAGCAAATTCATTTTCCATATAGTAGCTCACACACACCTTGTCTCATGATATTGACTGCAATTTCCCACAATGCAACAGCTCCACTCTCCCTTCCTCCCCATAGTTACCTCTTCCCTCTATCCTTTTCTCTCATGCACTCCTGCTCCCTGAGATATCTCCCTGTACATACACTATCCCTCTATTCTCCCATGATTGATCTCTTCAAGGAGTGTATCTACCTAATGCAGATATTCAGCTCATATATCTGTCTTTTGTTTGGCTAAAAGCCATAAGAGTGGGTTCAATTCCAACCCGAAGGACAGTTAAGGGCCATAGTCTCAGTGGTTCCACCAGGCTCTATCAGAACAGCAAAACTGGTCCCTTTTTTTTTTAAAATGATTTTGAATTTTATTCACATTGTTCTCCCCCTCTATTCAGGATCTACTACATAGATCCCTTTCTCAGTGGTTGGCAGTGGTAGCCAGGCATCATCTATTTCTTCTGCTCTCATAGTCATATAGGCTGAGGATTAAACGGTATAACAATCACTTGGACTGATTGTTTCCATGTGTCTTTGGTTTTCTTCATTCTTCTTTGCTCTGTATGTGGAGAGACCCATTACTATATCTAGATGGCCGCTTGCAAGCTTTTAAGATCCCAGTCACAACTCGAGAAAGAATGATGTGGAACAATGTTTTTGTATAGCATATTGTGCCAATTGAGCTTGATGTCCCCTGCGACCATGATGCTGAGCCCACAGGTCCAACTACTCACTACCTCTGGGTAGCTGGCTGTGACCAAGAAGTGAATACAACCTTGTCCCTTATCAACTCTGCTGTATACCTGGGGATTCTAAAAGAATATACAAATAAACTTGTAGAAACATTATTTACCAACTCTATACATGGTGATGGGTACACTCCCTCCTGCATAGATATACCTAATAGTTCAGTCTGTCCCCCATCTATCCACCTGTAGATCAATGTTTGTCTTCACTGACAATGATGTATTGTATGTGAAAAAGGGTTCATCTGTGTTGTCTGTACCTCCCATGCACCTCTCTCTGTCTTCCTCTTCCTCAATGCCACTTTGTTGATCACTCACATTTGGTACATTGCCATTGTCACCCAAATCTCTACCTATTTGGTGGCATAGTGCCTAAGACATTTGACTGCTAATCAGAAGGCTGGAGGTTCAAACTCACCAACCACTCCTCAGAAGGAATGTTGGGCAATCTATTACTGTAGAGATACTGCACATCTAACAGTGTTCCTTTCCCTCCCCTCTAACTTCTGGTAACCAACAAAGAAAATTTATTTCCATATATACAACTTCTGTGACTTTTTATTATAATGCATTAATACAATATTTGTCCTTCTGTGATTGTTTTATTTCACTCAGCATAATGTCCTCCAAGTTCATCAATATTCAGTGTTTTGCAGATTCTACATTATTCTTTAGTGATACATAGTATTCCATTGTGTGTATGTACTATAGTTTGGTTATCCAGTCTTCTGTTGATGGGCACCTACATTGTTTCCATCTTTTTGCTATTGTAAATAGAGCTACAATGAACATGGATGTGCATATATCTGTTCTTGTCCTGGCTCTCACTTTTTTTAGGATATATGCCTAATAATGGAATTGCTGGGTCAAATGGTATTTCTAATTCCAACTTTTTAAGGAACTGCCATACTGCTTTCCACAGTGGTGTGTCATTTCACAGTCCCACCAGCAGTGAATTACCCAAGGGAGTCCTAATCTCTCCACATCCTCACCAGAATTTATTTTCTGTTTTGTTGAGCTTTGCTACTAGTGTTGTGGCAAGATGGTATCTCATTGTTGTTTTGATTTGTATCTCTCTAATGGAGCACTAGGAGCTCTGGTAGCATAGTGGCTGTCACTTGCCTGCTAACCAGAAGGCTGACGGTTCAAACCCACCAGCCACTCCTCGGAAGGAAGGTTGGGAAATCCTACTTCCGTAGTGATACTGCCTCGGAAACCCAAGGAGGGGTCTCTATGAGTCGGGGCCGACTCGAGGGCACATAACAACAACAACAACAATGGAGCACTGGTAGCATAGTGCCTAAGGCCCTCGACTGCTAATCAGAAGGTTGGCAGTTCAAACCCACCAGCCACTCCTCGGAAGGAAGGTTGGTCAATCTACTTCCATAGTGATACCACCTTGGAAACCCAAGGAGGGGTCACTATGAGTCAGGGGCCGACTGAATGGCACATAACAACAACAACAATGGCTAATGATTATGAGCATTTTTTCATGTGTTTGTTGGCCACCTGAATATCCTCTTTGGTGAAGGGTCTATTCACGTCTTCTGGCCAGTTTTAATTGGATTATTAGTCTTTTGGGTGTTAAGGTGTTGGAGTTTTCTATAAATTCTGGAGATAAGTCCCTTGTCAGATATGTCATTGCCAATTTTTTTTTTTTTTTTTCCCAATCTGTAGGTTCTCTTTTGACTTTTTTTGAGAAGCCTTTGGAAATACATACAAATATTATTTTTAGAAGATCCTATTCATCTAGTTTATCTTTTGCTGTTTGCACATTTTGGGTGTGCTTGATAGTCTATTTATGCCATATATTAGGGCCCCCAAATTTCCCCCAGATTTTCCTTAAGGGACTTTATAGTTTCAGATTTCACATTTAAGTCTTTGATCCATCTCTAGTTAGTTTTTGCGTATGGTGTAAGGTACAGATCTTACTCATTTTCTGCAAATGGATATCCAGTTTTGCCAGCACCATTTGTTAAACAGACAATCTCTTCTGCATTTAAGGATTTCAGCGCTTTGTCAAATATCAGCTGACTAGAGTTCAATGGATCTATTTCTGGGTTCTCAATTCTATTCCATTGGTCTATGTGTCTGTCATTGTAACAACAGCAGAAAGTTTTGACTACTTTGGCTGTATAGTAGGGTTTTGAGATCCAGGAGTGTGAGATTTTTTTTTTCTTCTTTAGTAGTTCTTTGCTGATCCAAGCTATCTTTCCTTTCCATATAAAGTCAGTCATTGGCTTTTCCATATCCTTAAAGAATGTTGATGGGCTCTGGATTGGGATTGCATTGAATGTATAGATTGCTTTGTGTAGAAGTAACATTTTCACAATGTTCAATCTTCCCATCCATGAGCCTGATATATATTCTTCCATTTATGCAGATCTTTTGAAGTTTTCTTTTTACAAGTCTTTTGTGTTCCTGGGGTGGCGTAGTGCCTAAGACTTTTGACTGCTAACAAGAGGGCTGGGAGTTCAAACCCACCAGACACTCCTTGAATGGAAGATTGGACAATTTAATTCTGTAGTGATACTGTCTCAGAAACCCAAGGAGGTGTTGCTATGAGTCAGGACAGAGCCGATGGCAATGAGTTTGATTTTTTTTTTTTTTTTTTTTTGAGGGGGGAGTATTTAATTTTTTTGGTAGCTATTGTAAATGGTAGCATAGTGACTAAGACACTTGCCTGCTAAACAGACTAGTGACGGTTCAAACCCACCAGCCACTCCTCGGAAGGAAGGTTGGGCAATCCTACTTCTGTAGTGATACTGCCTCAGAAACCCAAGGAGGGGTCGCTATGAGTCTGGGCCGACTCGACGGCACATAACAACAACAACATTGTAAATGGTATTAATTTTCTTATTTCTTTTTCAGCATTCTCTTTGCTGGTGTAAAGGAATCCGACTGATTTTTGTATGTTGATCTTATATCCTGCCACTATGCTAAATCTCTCAATTAGTTCCAGTAGTGTTTTTTTTTTTGTTGTTGTTGTTGTTTGTTTTTTACTGAGTCTTTTGGGTTTTCTAGGTTAGCGTAGTGCCTAAGGCACTTGCCTGCTAACCAGAAGGCTGGCTGTTAAAACCCACCAGCCACTCCTTGGAAGGAAGACTGGGCAATCTACTTCCATAGTGATACTGCCTCAGAAACCCAAGGAGGGGTCGCTATGAGTCCGGTCCAACTCAATGGCACATAACAACAACAACAGGTTATTGTCAACAAATAGGGATAGCTTGACTTTTTCCTTACCAATTTGAATGCTTTTTTTATTTCCCTTTCTTGCCTTATTGCACCAGCTAGGACTTCCAATACAATGTTGAATAGAAGTGGTGATAAAGGGCATCCTTATCTGATTCCTTTTCACAAGGGGAATGGTTTCATTCTCTGTCCATTGGGAATAATGTTGGCTGTTGGTTGTGCGTATATGCCCTTTATTATGTTGAGGAATGTCCCTTCTGTTTTTATTTTGCTGAGAGTTTTGATCAGGAATGGGTGTTAGATTTTGTCAAATGCCTTTTCTGTATCAATGTATAAAATCGTGTGGTTTCTTTCTAGTTTCATCCTATTGTAATTGGAGGAGATAGTATGTATGATTTCAATTTTATAAAAAATATTATTGAAACTTTCTTTGTGATCTAACATATAATTTCACTTTGAACATAATCCGTGCACACTGGCAAAACATATACACCCTGATGTTGTTGTGTGGCATATTGTCTATATGTCTATTATGTATAATTATACTGTGGTTCAATTCTATCTCTTTATAGATCTATCTAGGTTATCTGTCTTTTTTCAGAAGTGGGTTATTAAACTGCCCAACTATTGTTGCACAACTTGTAATTTCTCTCTTCAATTATGTCAATGTCTGCATCATTTGTTTTGTGGCTCTGTTGTTAGATACATACATGTAATTATATAATACCTTCCTTATGCTCTTACAACTGTTTTTAACATAAACTCTATTTCTTTATTCCATATTAGTTTAGCCAACCCACCTCTCTTTTGGTTACTATTGGCATGTATTATTTCTTTCTTATTCTTCAACTTTCAATATTTTTGTGTCTTTGAAGCTAAAGTGAGTCTCTTTTAGACAGTAAATGGTTGAGTTGCATAATTTTTTCCTTTTAAAATCCATTCTTGAAATTTCTGGTTTCTGGGAAGTGTTTAATCCATTTATATCTAAAGCAATTTCTGATAAGGAAAGGCTTTCTTCTGACATTTTGCTATTTTTTATCCATGCCAATTTTACAATTTTGTCCTTCATTTTCTCCTTTACTGACTTCTTTTATGTCTAGTAGATTTTTTATAGTGAATAGCTTTGGTTCTTATTCACTTGTGTATAATTTTTAATATTTTTTTCATCATTTCCATAAGGATTACATTTAACATCCTAACTTTATAGCAATCTAGTTTAAATGAATAACAACTTAACTATAATAGTATATGAAACTGTTTCTATACAGCTATTTTCCCTCCTTTATTTTCTTGTTGACATGCATTATGTCTTTACATATTTTGTGCTAACTAATATAAATTTGCAATTATTTTTGTGCATTTTTTTAAAATCACTTGTAACATAACAAGTATATACGTATGAGCCAAAATGTATAAAACGTGTCTTTACATTTGCCTATTGTTTTGATTACTTTGTTGTGCTTTAACACAAAATACCACAAATGAGTGACTGTACAAACAAGAGTTTATTCTCTTACAGTTTTGGAGTTTAAAAGTCCAAGTTCAAAGTGCCAGACTCAAGGGGCTGGATGAAAGCCCCTCAACCTTGGGCTTCAGCTCTGCCTCTTGCTCCTAGCCCATTGAAGCTGGAAGCTTTCTTCATTCAGGCAGCTGCTGGCTGCTGAGGCTGACAAACTCAAGATTGAAAAGTAAAAAGGCACATTCCTGATGTTACCAAACCGCACAGCAAACCATTGATTCAAGTCCATTAAGAGTCCCAAGATTGGCAGACAGTATGGCAGGCTGCTGAATAACAACTCAGCTACATGAAGGATTCAAGTGTGTCCAAAGCTACAGATCATTCCTAAAACTTCTCCTTATATACGGGAAACAGACCACATCCTTAAAGCAGCTACTCAAGTGCTCATGGCAGATTCTTCCAGGAGATGATTATCAATCTCACCATGAGGAATAACATCCAGCTGCCCAGCCACTCAAAACCAGGCCCACCCAACTTGACACATAACCTTAACTATCACACTTATGGAATTATCTTTACTGGATATTTTTATCATTTCATATGGCTTTGAGCTAATGTTTAGAACCTTTAATTTCAATCTTTAGCATTTCTTACAGGGAAGTTCTGGAGGTAACAAATTATTATCAATTATTGCTTATCTCAGAATGTTTTTATTTAACTCTCATATTTGTGGAGAGCTTTGAAAAATATAAAACTGCTTTTTTTTTTTTTTCCTTTCAGAATTTTATATTTGCCATTTCACTATCCTCTGGTTTTCATAGCTTCTGGTGGTGAACCAGTTGTTAATATTCTTGAGAATAGCTTCTGTGTGATGATTCTTGTTTCAATTCCCTCTTTGTCTTTAATTTTTGAATGTACCTTATATTTTGTCTCATTATGAATATCTTTGAGTTTATCCTGTTTGTAATTAGTTGAGATTCTTGGATAGGCATAGTCATGCTTCATTTAATTTGGGAGGTTTCAGCCATTATTTCTTTACAAATTGTTTTTGCCCATTTATCTCTCTTTTTCCTCCTGGGAATCCTATAATGCATATATTGGTTTGTTTGATAGAGTCCCACAAATGGCTTAGGCTCTGTTCACTTTTCTTCATTCTTTTCTCTTTATGTTTCTCTCATTTTATAATTTTAATTGTTGAATCACCCATTTTGTTCATTTTTTTCTGCCTGCTCACATCTGCTATAGAACCTCTCAGGTGAATTTTTCATGTCAGCTATTGTACTGCACAACTCCATCATTTTTGTATACTTATTTTTAATCATTTATCTCTGTATTGATACTTTCATTTTATTCATGCATATATTTCCTTAATGAGCATATTTCAGACAAATTTCAAAAAGTCTTTCTCTGGCTTTCATAGGGACAACTTCTGTCACTTTAATTTATTCTTTGAACTTACCATCTTTTTCTGTTTCTTTTATGTCATGTGATATATTTGTTATTGTTGAAAACTGTTGTTGTTATTGTTGTATGCTGTCAAGTAGATTCCAACTCATAGCAACACTACAGAACAGAGTAGGAATGCCCATATGGTTTCCATGGCTTTAATCTATTTCGTGAGAATAGATCTCTAAATATTTTTTCCTGAGGAGTCACTAGTAAATTTGAACCACAAACCTTTCAGTTAGTTATTGATTGCTTAACCATTACGACACCAGGACTCATTTGTGGAAGAGTAAATTTATAGAAGAGACGCTCTGGTGGCATAGTGCCTAGGGCTTTTTACTGCTAACCAGAAGACTGGCAGGTCAACCCATCAGCCACTCCTCGGTAGGACACTGGGTGATCTACTTCCATAGAAATACCACCTCAGAAACCCAAGGAGGGGTCTCTATGAGTCAGAATTGACTCAATGGCAGTGAGTTAGATATATAGATATAGATACCTTCAGACCTTCAGAAAGGTCTAGCCACGTACCTTTTCTCATTCCTCCATGTTAACAATTTTCCAATCACGTTCTTTCCAAGTACTTAAATTCCATCCAAACAATTGGCCAAAGCCTATCAACCAGCATACAATCACATAGCTGGCCATTTCTCCTTCCAAAAAAAGTGAACAAGATGTTCACTTGTTCAAAATTATGTCCATTGGGAAGATTTCCATTCACCACTGCCCTTCAGGGAGCTCCAAAAAGGGGCTGAAATGTTGCTGCTGTCCACTTTTGAGTGGTGCCTCCATATACTATAGAGGCATCTGTAAACCAGGCATGAGCTTATCTTTTTCAGTCAACTGATTATAAAGAATTCTCCATGAGGCCATAGTTACAGACTGGGAGAGGGAAGTAATTGTGACTGGAATGGAGACCATGGTCTTTTTGGAAACTTCCTCATGCAACTTACTTGTGCTTTCAGGTCCTGCCTAAGCCTAATCTCTTATTTACTGCTCTCATTTAATGATGGTGTGCTGCTGTTCACATCTAACTTTATGACTCTATGGGTCAGACAACACCCAGTTCATGATGGGCACCTTAGTCTGCATGGTGATTTAGTAATCTATGGTTAGACATTCAGTCTTTACTAAGACCCAGTAACAAGACAAAAATTGTTTCTCAATAGGAGAGTAGTTATATGCAGAGAATGGCATAGTTTTGCTCCAAAATCCTAAGGGTCTTCCCTATGATTTACCAGTAGGAGCCTGCCATAGATTACAAACAGCATGCATAAAAGCTGGACCTTTAGAACATACCTCTCCCTCACTGCTGTTGAGTTGGATCTGACTCATAGAGGCCCCTCCTTGAATCACCATGGAAATAGATTGCCCAACCTTCCTTGCAAGGAGCAGCTGGTGGGTTTGAACTGCCAGGCTTCTGGTTAGCAGTAAAATACCTTACCAGCCTTTTGCTGATTCTTCCAAAATATTCCAATATTCCAAGCCATGCAGATAAATCTAGACATGCATCTTCATAAACAAAGATAGCTCTTAATACATATTCACAGATTATCAGATTCCTGACTTGTCACTAAAAAAGATAAAGAATTTTAGTTATGGAATATGTGAGAAGAAGGAAATATTTTATGTTCCATGGAATCATAAACATGAAAATATTACTTAACAAGAATATTTGAGATCATTAGACAACACTTAGATGAGCAATGTTGAGCAATGTTTCCACAGAAAGTAATAATAGGCTTTTCTCTTCTCCTTTCACAATTATCTTAAATTTTGAGATTTGTATGAGAGAGAGCAAAAGTATTTAAAAGGAATCCTGTTTATTTATATTTACTTTTTCGTTTCTTAAATATTGGCACTAACTATAATTTTGTGGGAGCTCCGGTAGCATAGCGGCTAAGACACTTGCCTGCTAACCAGATGGCTGGCAGTTCAAACCCACCAGCCACTCCTCAAAAGGAAGGTTGCCTCAGAAACCCAAGGAGGGGTCACTATGAGTTGGGTTTGACTTGATGGCACATAACAACAACAACAACAACAATAATTGTGTGGTAGATATTAATCCACTGCTTGGCTATAATAATTTCTATAAAGGTCTACTGTCCCATATACAAAAACCAGTAACCATTTGTGGTCACTAACATTAAATGAATTATGTTTAAATAACATTAGAAGTTGACTTCCTTGGATTAGCTGCATTTCAAGAGCTCTGTAACCAGAATACAGATAGAATTTTCATTTACATCATCACAAAAATTTCAGAGAAGTACTAGAGGTAGATTTCAAGATATGGTTATGGCCCAGAAATATTGCTAATTTATTTTTAACTAACTAAAACATAATTACTTAATTTATTATTATATTCCATTCACACAAAGTCCAAGGCATCTATTTCTTCTGTGATTATGATATAAACATTTACAATAATATCTTACTTGGTAATGAAACATTAAAATTATTCTGTTTGAGATTAGAAATAATATAGGGTAGCTTGCAAGTATAAATGTAGTTTACATTTTCTAATGAACAATTTTGAGTCTCTAATTTGCAGATTATGGAAGGAAAATTAAATAAATATAATTAGAAAGAATAAAATAAAGTTGCTGTTCACATATGTCATGCTATGTATGGAGAATATCTAAAGTAGCCCACAGTTAAATGTTATATTTAGTTAGATAATTTGACCAGAATATAAAATCAGTACATTAAAAAGAAAACTATCGTGTTTCCATTAAAAGGGGAAAACAGAAAATAGATCATATTTCCAATATCAAACTATAAAATACATAGAAATAAATCTAAACATATAACAAAAAATGAAAAGAAAAAAAAAATATAAAACTTTGTTAAGAATCATTAAAGAAGACCACTCAATTCAAGAAACTCCCTAGTATTTTGTGTGCTCGTGCAGAGTTGTCACTAAAATTAATTTCACTGCAAAAATAATTTAGTAGGGACATTTCACCACCTCTAATATCACAAGGGAGAGAGGATCACAAAAAGCATTAGCGCTATCTACTTCTATAGCCTCCTAAGCTGTAAGAGAATAAATTCTTGTTTGTTAAAGCCAGCCACTTGTGGTATTTCTGTTATACCAGCACTAGAGAACCAAGACAAAGGGCATTCATCTATGTGCATCATAACAAATGACGGATACCATTATAAAGAATGGGAATTCCATAACACTTAATTGTGCTCATGAGGAACCTGTGCATAGACCAAGAGGGAGTGATGCAAACATAAAAAGAGGACATTGTCTGGTTTAAAATCAGAAAAAGTGTGCATCAGGGAATATCTTTTCACCATATTCAATCTGTACGCTGAAAAAATAATCCAAGAAGCTGTACTATATGAAGAAAAATGTGACACCAGGATTGTGGGAGGATTCATTAAAAACCTGTATATGTAGATGACACAAACTTGCTTGCTGTAACTGAAATGGAATTGAAGCTCTTACTGATGAAGATTAAAAACTACCTCCTTCAGTATGGATGATATCTCACAATAAATAAAACAAATCCTCTCAACTGGATGAATAAGAAAAATGACAATTAATGAAGAAAAGATAAAAATTGTCAGGGATCTCATTTTACTTAGATCCACTATCAACATCCATGGAAACAGGTGACAAGAAATCAGAGGACATATTACACTGGGCAACTCTGTGGCAAAAGATCTCTTTGAATTCTCAAAGAGCAAAAATATCACTTGGAGACTAAGATGTGCCTGACTCAAGCCATAGTCTTTTCAAATAGCCACATACTCATGTGAAAGCTGAACAGTGAATAAGGAAGACTGAAGAATATATGTATTTGAATTGTGACATTGGTGAAGAATATTGAAAATACCATTGACTGCCAGAAAATGAACAAGTCTATCTTGGAATAAGCACAGCCTGAATGTTCCTTAGGAGTGGAAATGGCCAGACGTCATCTTACATTCTTTGGTCAAGTTGTCAGAAGGGACCAGTCCCTGGAGAAGGACATCATGCTGGGTAAAGTAGAGGGTCAATATAAAGGGGAAGACCTACCAAACATTAAAAGAAGAACTGTCACCAGTCCTACTCAAACTATCCCAAAACATAGAAAAGGATGGAATTCACCCTAACGCATTTTATGAAGCAAACATAACCTTGATGCTAAAACCAGGAAAACACATCACTCAAAAGGAAAACTACTGACCAATATCCCTCATGAATATAGATGCAAAAATCTTCAACAAAATCCTAGCCAATAGACTCCAAAAACATATCAAGAAAATCATTCATTATGACCAAGCGGGGTTCATATCAGGTGTGCAAGGAAGGTTCAACAGTAGAAAAACAATCAGCATCATCCACTACATAAATAAAATAAAGAAAAAGAACCACATGATTATATCAATTGATGCAGAGAAGGCATTTGATAAAATCCAACACCCATTCCTGATCAAAACTCTCAGCAAAGTAAGAATAGAAGGGAGAGGGAATTCCAGCAAGATGGTGGACTAGGCAGAAGGATTGCAAAGATCCTCTTCAACAAAGAAAAGGGAAACCAATTAACACAGACACAGAAGATAATCTTGGACCCCTGAGCTTTGAAGGGAAGGATACAGAATTGGACTAAACCCCAACTAGCAGAAGAATTTGCGTGAAAATATCAAAAAAAAGGAGACATACGGAGCTGTGGTCTGACAGCGAACTGAGTGACCCTGACAGTATAGGTGGTTATGAGATTCCCGACTGGTGGTAGAACCTAAGAATTAACCTAAAAATCACCCTGCTAGCCAGGGACTGCCCGGACTGTGCAAGGTGGCTGGGGAACAAACAGAGAAGGTGAAGAGAAAGGTGGGCTGAGTTGTGGATTTTGCCAGTCCATAGGTTGCAGTCATTTTGTAGGTTTAAAAAGCGGCTTGACTATTTTGGATATTTAAAGAGACAG
>NW_006921591.1:8633240-8643314 GCF_000298275.1 Orycteropus afer afer
TCAGTTGGATTCCTCTACACCAGCAAAGAGATTGCTGAAAAAGAAATAAGGAAATCAATACCATTTACAATAGCTACCAAAATTGTAAAATACCAGGGACACAAAAGACCTATACAAAGAAAACTATAAAAAACTATTTTAAGAAACCATAAGAGATCTACATAAATGGAAGAACATGCCATGCTTGTGGTTAGGAAGATTGAACATTGCGAAAATGTCAATTCTACCCAAAGCAATCTATACATTCAATGCAATCCCAATCCATGTGCCATCAACATTTTTAAGGATATGGAAAAACCAATCAGTAACTTAAGATGGAATGGAAAGAGACCCAGGATAAGCAAAGCATTATTAAAGAAGAACAAAGTAGGAGGTCTCACATTACTGGATCTCAAAACCTATTGTATAGCCACAATAGTCAAAACTGCCTGGTATTGGTACAATGACAGACACATAGACAAATGGAATAAAATTGAGAACCCAGAAATAGATCCATAGAACTATCCTTAGCAGATCTTTGACAAAGGGCCCAAATCCATTAAATGGGGAAGAGAATATTTGTTTAATAATAGTGCTGGCAAAACTGGAGATCCATTTGCAGAAAAATGAAACAAGATCTATACCTCACACTATACATACAAACTAACTCCAGATGGATTAAAGACTTAAATGTGAAACATAAACTGTAGAGTTCCTCAAGGAAAAACTAGGGGCAAATTTAGGGGCTCTAATATATGGTATAAATTGACTATCAAGCATAACCCAAAATACACAAACAGAAGAAGATAAACTAGAGGAATGGGACCTTCTAAAAATTAATTTTTTATATACTTCCAAGGACTTCTCCAAAAGAGAACCTGCAGATTGGGAAAAAATATTCAGCAATGACATACCTGACAAGGGAGTTATCTCTAGAATTTATAGAAAACTCCAACGCCTCAATAATAAAAAGACAAATAACCCAATTAAAAAATGGGCAGAAGACATGAATAAGCACTTTATCAAGGAGGATATTCAGGCAGCCAACAAACATATGAAGAAATGCTCACAATTATTAGCCATTAGATGCAAATCAAAACAACAATGAGATACCATGTTGCCCCTGCACTAGCAGCAAAGTTCAACAAGACAGAAAATAACAAATGCTGGTGAGGATGCGGAGAGTATGGAACTCTCATACACTGCTGGTGGGACTGTAAAATGGTACAACCACTGTGGAAATCAGTATGGCAATCTATCCAGAGGAAGTGGAAGGGAAGCTGTTGCATTGGCGTAAATTGTAGTCAATATTATGAGGCAACATGTATGTGAACTGCTGTATGGAAAGTGAATTTCTTCTGTAAACTTTCACCCAATTCGCAATAAATAAAAATTAAAATTAAAAAAAGGGGGGGCAGGGGAGACCTTCACTGAGATGGATTGACACAGTGGCAGCAATGTTGGGTTCAAGCATAACAAGGATTGTGAAGATAATGTAGAATGGGGTAGTATTTTGTTCTGTTGTGCCTAGAGTCACTATGAGTCAGAATTGACTCAATAGCACTTAACAATAACAATAAAAATGGAATGCAGAAACTCTGGTGTCATAGTGATTAAAGCATTTGCCTGCTAACCCAAACATTGGCAATTTGAACCCATTAGGCACTTCTGTGGCAGAAAGATGAGGTGATAAGCTTCTGTAAAGACTTACAGCCTTGGAAACCCTATGGGGCAGCTTTACTCTGTCCTATAGCATGTCTAAGAGGCAAGATTGACTCCATGGTAATGGATTTCTCTCTCTCACTACATAATCACCCCATTTGTTCTATCCCACCATAGAAAGATACTCAAGCTCTCTTGGTGAAGTATGTCGTCATTGTTGTTGTTGTTGCTGTTGTTATGTGCCATCGAGTGAGACCTAACTCACAGCAACTCCTCCTTGGGTTTCCAAGGCAGTAACACTATGGAATTAGATTACCCAGCCATTGCAGATATGGATCCTATTGAGCTAAGAATACATGTTATTTATTCTTCACACACTTATTGTCCCATTGTATTTTACAGATAGGATAATGAAAACATATACTGCTGTATAGAACAAAGAACACACATAATTCTTTAGTTTGAAGTAATTATAAAGTTATTTTGAACAGATATTTCAAGGAATCCTTGCCGTGAGGTTAGAAATATCCTTTTGTAGGATCTGGTGCCACTCAATTCAAGAAACTTCCTAGTACTTTGTGTGCTTGTGCAGAGGTGTCACTAAAATTAATTTCACTGCCAAAATAATGTAGTAGAGGCATCTCACCACCTCTAACATCACAAGGGAGAGAGGATCACAATCAGAAGTGGCCCAAAGCTGATTCTTATGAAATGGTGAGCAGATATATCTCTTCTCTGCACCCTTTTCACTAACCTTGACACCAGTTGTCACTCCTGTGGTGCCATCTGCTTCTCTACTTGTTTTAAGAATTCATTGCAATAACAACAAAATTCACAGACCATAACCACAGTTATGGGGTGTGGTAGTTAAGGTTTTGTGTCAAATTGGTTGGGCCAGGTTTTGAGTGGCTGGGCAGCAGGTTGTAGTTATTCCCCATGATGAAACTGGGAATCAACTCCATGGTGGAAACTACCAGAGCAGTTGAGTAGCTGTCTTGGGGATGTGATCTGCTTCCATCATATAAGGAGAAGCATTGAGAAGTCTCTGGGCTTTTGGTACACTTGAATCCTGCATGTAGCCGAGTCTTTATTCAGCAGCCTGCCATGTTGTCTGTCAATCTTGGCAGACAATCTGTCTGTCAATCATGAACTTGAATCAATGGCCTGCTGCATGGTTTGGTAATACCAGGACTGTGCCTTTTTACTAGTCAACACTTGTGTTTGTCCGCCTCAGCAGCCAACGGCTGCCTGAGTGAAGAAAGCCTCCAGCTTCAGTGAGCCAGGAGCAAGAAGCCGAGCTGAAGCCCAAGTTGGAGGGGCTTTCACCCAACCTCTAGAGCCTAACATCTTGAACTTGGACTTCTAGCCTTCAAAATTATAAGTTAATAAACTGTTGCTTATTAAAATCACCCATTTTTGGTATATTCCTGTCAGAGTGGCACTAGGTAAGCAAAACATGAGGTTTATCAGTGAAGTAAGGGGTTGCAATTTAGGATCAGAAGCAGTTCACAGATCTGGCCAACTTCTTCTCAGATATGCCCACAGGAAGGTCTCTCCCTGGCTCTCAGCCTCTCTATCCTGGGTCTTTCTGGACTCTAGAGCTACCCTGACCTCTGGCTTGCTTGATCAAGTGTTAAAATGCTCGTTTAGCTCTGCTAATATGTGCTCAGAGGCACCTCACCTCACCCCACCAGTAAGCCTTAGCCTCAAGGCACTCAGATCTCTAGCTCCCTGAATCTCCAAGCCTAGCTCCACCAAAACAAGCACCCAGAAGCACCTCACTGTGCCAGCCAGTCTCCTGCCTGAAGGCATTCATCTCCCTGGATCAATAGGTCTGTGAGTCTAGCTACACTAAGGGGCTGAAGGCACTCCACTCTCCCAACAAGCCTGCTATGGGAAGACATTCAGTTTTCTTACTGTACCACCCTGTGCTGTTTCTTGCAGGTCTCCTGGTTCTGCTGCTGCTGGCTTCTTACTATCTCTTGCGATCTCCAGTATTACAGCTCTCTTTGCTCCTGGAGGAACTCTGGTAGCATAGTGCCTAAGACATTTGATTGCTAATCATAAGGCTTATGGTTCAAACCCACCAGCCACTCCTTGGAAGGAAGATTGGCCAATCTACTTCCGTAGTGATACCACCTTGGAAACCCAAGGGGGGTTGCTATGAGTTGGGTCTGACTTGATATCAGTGAGTTTGGTTTGGTTTTGGTTTTATCTCCTGGGTCTAGTAGGTTCTCAGTGCAGGACCCAAGGGGCAAAGGATGCACTCTACTTCTGGCTCTTCTTTTCTGATGGTCATGAAGTCCGCCCTGTTCACCTCTAGTACGGTTCATTTTAAGCCTAGTGGGATGGAAAAACTGGCCAATCCCCTAATTAGGGTTTCATACACATTATTTTCATGATCCCACCTGCAAAGTATGTCATGCATCTTATTCTCATTATTAGCAGGTTATCCAATCTCCATGGTGAACCACAATCAATCACCTCATTTACATGGTTCCAACTAGTTGTTTGGTCAGAGTTACAAAAATCTATGGCTGTTGTTATTGTTGTTATGTGCTGTGGAGTCAGATCTGACTCATAGCGACCCCTCCTTGGGTTTCCGAGGCAGTATCACTACGGAAGTATATTGCTCCATCTTCCTTCTGAGGAGTGGCTGGTGGGTTTGAACCGCCAGCCTTCTGGTTAGCAGTCAAGTGCCTTAGCCACTGTGCTACCAGAGCTCCCAATCTATGGCTAGAAGGGTCTTATTAAGTAATTCATCACACAGCAGTCATCCAGTATGGTAGGTAAATCATGGTGTCATCTTCCCATGGATCTCTTTCCATACAAAACTACATAGTAAAGTTTATTATCAGTTTTTATCATAGAATAATATGTGAATAATATGTGATAAAATATATTAAAATAATGTGATATACTTGTAAATTGCTTAAATGTAATATTTCTTAAATTATATGAATACTAACAGCAAAATTGTTTTTCTAAACTCTTTCTACATTGAATTACATTATTAGTTATAACTTTATTAGTGAGAGGAATCCTTTTTTTGCATTTTTTTCCTTTTTTCTCCTTTAATTACTACTTCCTTCTCAGAAAAGTTATTTATATATGTTCACAAATACTAATTACCACAGTACTGCAGCAAAAACATCAGAAGTAACTAAAACTACAACAACATGCTTGTAGAGAATGCAGACAAAACCATATGGTTTTAAGCATCATTATAATTAGGTAATGATGACAGCTTTGACTGGAGTGCATTAGAACATTCAAAAAGTAAATCAACATAGAGAGTTAGCTTTGTAGGTAGGTTGATAAATGTAAGCTAGGTTTATGAAACATGTTTTTGCTATAATTAACAGGGGTTAACTTTTATACAGGGATATTTTTATAAAAAAAATAATTATTCTGAAACATACTGCACAAAAGTTTTATAGATAATCTTTTTGGTGTCCCTATCTCTCAGAGTCATGCCACTCTGTGTGTGTGTACGGGTGAACATATATGCTTGTGTTGTTCCTGAGTTCACTCTCTGTGGTCCTGCCTGTCAAAAACTACAGAAGGATCCAAGATATTACCATACTTGTCAACAATTTAGCCTGCCATAGTTTCATACCTGCTGACAGAAAACACAAGACTCCTAGACAGAGACAGTGACTCTTATTATTTACAATAATGTCATTAGACACATTATCAGCCTTTTTATGCCTGTTTCTAGAGCTCCGATTCCTACAAAGTAATGCAAAGGGAACTGGATGATCCCTGCACACACAGTAAAGAAGAAAGAAGAACCTTAAGCTTAATGTACCAAAATTGGTGTTAAGCATGTTTTTTATTATGCTGTGTAATAAGCATTCTTTCTTACTGCCTATTGATACATTATTTCTATTTTACTAAGCTGTTTAAAGTCTTTGAAAAGATTAAAAAAAAACAAAACTTCACTGCTGTTGAGTCCGATTCATAGCAGCCTCTCCTTGGGTTTCCCAGGCAGTATCCCTATGGGAGTAGATTGCCCAGCTTTCCTTCCAAGGAGTGGCTGGTGAGTTTGAACTGCCAGCCTTCTGGTTACCAGTCAAATGCCTTAGGCACTACACCACTAGATAGTACAAAACAAAATCAAGTAGTAACTCTGCTATCAAGATCAGGAGAAACATGAGAAAACCATGGAGAATTGTCTCTCAATACTTGATTTTCACTCTCTGCCTTGGCTGCATCTGAAGTAGGTATTGGAGATTAAGGCCTTCATAAAAGGAGTCAGGGTAATTTGAAAGACTGTTTAGCTTTTTTTCTGTTTGTAAAAGGTTGTTATACTGAGTGCCTTTTACATCTCATGTAGCAGTTCTTGCTCATTGTGTCTTTGGTAGACAAACTCTTCAAAATTTTAGATTCAAAACAGCTTCTATTATAGTTGATGTTGCATAATCTTGGCTGGGCTATGGTTCTCATTGCTTTAGCAGTTATGATGTAGTCATCTCCCAGGGTGATATCTGATAACATGTAATCACCTCCATGATGAGATCTGGAATAAGCAGCCAATCAGTTGAAAGGGAGTTTCCTCAAGGGTGTGGCCTGCTTCCAAGATAGATAGATAGATAGACAGACAGACAGATAGACAGACAGACAGAATGATGTCCTTCAAAGTTCTTTTTTTTGCTTTTTGCTCTATCTGAATTCTGAATCTGGCACATCATCATCTGACTTCTAGTTCTTGAACTTCAACCAATGGCCTGCTGTATTGCCTGTTAATCTTGTGATTGTTGCCCTCACTGCCTGTGAGCCAGCAGCCTATCATCTTACTTGCTAATACTGTATTCATCTGTCTCCACAGTCAGCACCCTGCTGCACTATCTGCTGATCTTGGGTGTGTCAACCCTACAGGTATATGAGACAGGAGAAGCCTCCAGCCTGATGTTTGACCCACAGATTTGGAACTTTGCCTGCCCTTACAACTACATGACCCATTTTCTTGAGATAAATTTATCTCTCTCTTCCTCTCTCTCTCTCTCTCTCTGTGTATATATATATATATATATATATATAATAGCCAGTTTTTTGCTTCTGTACAGAACCTAGTTAAAACCTAAATGTTTTAAAATTTGCTATCAGGAGTAGTTCTAGAGAAAGAATACTATAAGGATGAGTTTTCTAAAATGATTCTCAGGTCTGACTAATGTTAAATATGCTGATGACTCTTGTCTCCACTGCTAATGCATGGTGTGAAATGGCAATATTAATACACAAAATGGCACCAGCAAGATCAAGTATTGATGAAAAGTGACGCTCTGGGTGATTGCCTTTGACACTTTTTAGTAATTTTGTCAGATGAAGAAGTATAAGGAAATTGGTTGGTTGTTCCTACTTATGTTAGGTAAAATGATGAAAGAAAGAGATGAGCCCTGGGCTTTGGATTCACAAGCCAAGCACCACATAAAAGACCTCATTTTTTCTTTTTTCCACATGTGCCCTGAAAGAAAGCCTTGTTTTTTGTAGTAACAGAGCTGATATTGCCAAACACTAAACTCAAAGCTTTATCATATGAGTGGCTGAATCACAATGTCAATTGACTTGCCAACTTCAAATGGTGTCTGAAGTTAAAGTAAGGTCATTGATTAGGAAGAAATGGGATTCTGAAACTTGGGATGGGGGCAGATAGGCAGATAATCAGGAAGTTGGGGACATTGAGCCCCTGATTCCACAGAATCACAGCTGCCAGCAGAACCAGCCTTCTTACCCTCTGGCTGAGACTAACCCAGCTGTGCCTGTTGTGTCATTGTCTGACATATTACCTGGGGTGGTGCCTATGACATTGCATTGTCTATGACATTTTCTGAGGAATCTGCCTTACAAGACATTGCTGGATGTTCTGAGTAAGCACCCCTTCCACCAATTTTTTGCTTTTAGACATATAACTAGATTTAAGTCCTAATGAGCCTCCAAATGTGGAGTACAAAGTATGACACAAGAAGAAGTACACTAAACTCCAATGGAATGCTTGATTTTTCTAATATGTACAAACTGAAACCTGGAGAATATGTGTGGGAATGGTGATTAAATGTGTAGGATAATGAGGCAAGAAATGTAAAGTTGGATTAGTTTGAATTTATTTATTTTGGACCACTAACCACAGATTCTTCTTTCAATATTTCAACTTGAGAGGTTAGGAACATTTATTTGGTTGGTTTACTGAAGCCTGGATGATACAGTGGCCTACATTAAGTCAAGTTGAGGTACCTGACTGCCCTTGGTATACTGTAGAAGAGGGTATCCAAAGGCTTAGGGGTATTGGCATGTTAGAGTAGATTTATCAGATAAGACCTATAGGTCTCATATGGAGTACCCAGAGGGCACAACTTTTTCCACAACAGGGAGAAACAAATTTGTAAAGGGATCCCATCATCCTAGAAAACTGCTGTGATTGCTATTTTATATAAGTCATAACTGACCATCAGAACTGCCCTAATTGAGTTAAGGCATTTGACTACAATGGAGCTGATTGGACTTCCTGATAATAGGAGCCAAGTCACAGCATTTAATCAACAAATTCAAGGTGGATATGGTTATTGTAATGGATAGCAGAGTCAGAACAGTAGTCAGAATAGTATGACTCATATGGATTTATGGCTTTGGCTACTTAGGTATGGTATCCCTAGGAGTGAAATAGAAGAGAAATAAACTGAATATTTTTCAGATCTGTATGTTGTTGTTGCTGTTATGTGCCCTATGGAAGTAGATTGACCCATCTTCCTTCTAGGAGTGGCTGGTGGGTTTGAACCACCAGCCTCCTGGTTAGCAGTCAAATGCCTTAGGCACTATGCTACTAGAGCTCCCTCAGATCTGTATAAGCAAGATAATTCCAGGTCAAGTGAACAACACTTTAACTTGAATTGCCAGAAGAATCATTGCCCTTCAATCAATTCCCAGGCTTGAGCCTGTTTACAGACTGTGTTAGGCTGGGTTCTCTAGAGAAGCAAAACCAGTAAAGCTTATATATATAGACAGAGAGAGAAAAAGGAATTTATCTTAAGAAAATAGCTCACACACTTATAGAAGTTGGCAAGTCTCAAATTCTTGGATCAAACGTCAAGCTGGAGGCTTATTCTGACTCACACAGCTGCAGGGGCTGAGGAGCCCAAGGTAGGCAGGCAGTACCAGCTGTTGACTACAATGAATGACAAATCCAAGATCTCCAGGCCAAATGGTGGGTTGTTCACTCATGGACAGCTGTAGGTAGCACAACAGGATCCCAATCCACAGAAGTGTGTCTCTTTTCCCAGGATGTCCATAAATATACTGGAAGCAGGTCATACCCCTCAGGAAACTCCTTTTAAGTGGATTGGCTGCTCAAAACATATACATCTGATCCCATCATGGGACCAACCCACATCACAATTGCTTAAACCACACAGAATTGTGGTCTAGCCAAGTTGACACACAGCTCCACCTATCACACAGACATGCAAATGCTTGAATGAAGAGGAGACAAGATTCTCTTGAGGAAGAACCATGCTACAGGGCCACAAATTTATACTGTTAATCTTTTTTCCAGCCTTCTTCATAGATATCTATGGCCTTTTATGACTGACTGTTCATTTGGGAAAATGAAATAATCAGAATTTTAAGGAATTATTGGACACTGGTTCTAAATTAACATTAAAGCCAGGAGATCAGAAACATCACTGTGGCCCACCAGTCAATGTGACAGCAATTTATTGATATAGTCATAGCTCAGGTCTGTTTCACAGTGGGTCTTGTGGTTCTCCACACAGTGATTTCCCCAGTTACAGAAAGCATAATTGGAATAGAGACATTCAACAATAGGCAGAATACCCACATTTGTCCCTAACATGTGAAGTGAGGGCTATTATGGGAGGAAAAGTCCAGTGGAAGCTATTAGAACTGCCTCTACCTACCAAAATTGTAAAACAAAAGCAATATCACATTCTTGGAGTAATTGCAAAGATAAATACCACCATCAAGGACTTAAATGCCACCACATCCCCATTTAACTTGTCTATATGGCTTGTGCAAAAAATAGACGGATCTTGTGGGTCTCCAAACAGTATTGCTTCTAAGTTAACTAGGTAGTGAATCCAATTGAAATTACTGTTCCAGATGTGGATTTGCTGCATAAGCAAATTAATACAACTCTTGGTAACTTTTATGCAGCTATTGATATGGCCAATACCTTTTCCTCAATTCCAATTTTGAAGGATCACCAGAAACATTTTGTCTTCAGCTGGCAAAGCCAGCAATATTCCTTTAGTGTTCTACCTTAGGACACTAATAGGAGAGTATATCAGTTCTCCAGCACTATGGCATAATCTAACCCACAGAGAACTCAACCACCTTTCACGTCAAGATGCCACAATGGTTCATTTCATTGGTGGCATAATGCTGATGTTGTTGTTGTTGTTAAGTGCCGTCGAGTCG
>NW_006921591.1:8645662-8655802 GCF_000298275.1 Orycteropus afer afer
CAGTGATAATTAACACATCCTGATTGCATGTTTGGTCAATTTCAGACTGTAGAAGCTGATAAAATTCTTCAATTTCCTCATCTGTGGCTTTGGTGGTTTATAATGCTGATAGGACCTACTAAAAAAGAAGTATCAATGACTCTAGACATATTGGTGAGACATTTGCAGGCTAGAGGGTGGGAAATTAACCTGATAAAAATTCAGGAACTTTCAACTTCAGTGAAATTTCAAGTGGCCTAGTGGTATGGGGCATGTTGAGATATTCTACCTTATTGTATCTGGCCCCTCCCACAATCACAAAGAAGGCACAATGCCTGGTTGGCTTTATTCAATTTTGGTTGGAACATATCATTCATTTGGGTGTGCTATGCCAGGCTATTTATGAAGTGAGTCAAAAAGCTGCTAGTTTGAATGGGGAAGAAGACTGTGCAACAGGTTCAGGCTGCTGTGGAAGCTGCTCTGCCATTGGTACCATATGATCCAGCTGATCCAATGGGGCTTAAAGTGTCATTAGCAAATAGTGATTCTATTTGGAAGCTGCTACTGGTAAATCACAGAGATAATCCTTCGGGAAAGGTTTTGGTCACCTCACCAGGCAATGAATCATGACCATCTGAGGTACTTATTGAGGGAAAATGGAATTCAGAATGGGTGGTGAAATAAGTTAGTTGTAAATATCAGCTATGATCACATGACCAGTTGTATAAACAAGGACTGCGGCTGTTATGAGTATTTCTTCCTTGTATGAGTGCATCTGATATTTTTGCTTTCTTCAGTCATAAAATATAAGATGTAAATGGGGCTAATATGATTTTAATGGTATGCCTGTTAGTTGTTTCATGTTAGGTGTATGCATGAAGTGTCATCAGTGCTGCTGGAAGTACTCCTAAGAATCAGAGAAAAGTCATGACATTACAAGAAAAAATTTGAACTGCTTGATATGAGATTGAGGGCTGTAGTTGCAGTTGCCCACAGTTTTACAATAAATGAATCCAGCATAAAGACAATTGTGCAAAAATAAAAAGGAATTTTTAATGGTGTCGCTGAACTTTTGACACCAGGAAAGTACACTTTTCACTTCATGCAACATACTTTTTTAATCTTGTTTTGAAATGCAGCTTTCATATGGGTGTAAGATTGTTATTAAAATAGGCATACCTATAGATTCTACCATGATTCAAGAAAAATCAAGGCCTTTATATGAAAACTTAAATCAAAAGGAAGGTGAAGCATATCCAGGAGAGTTCCAGTAAGATGGTTGAATAGGCAGAAAGACTGCACAGACCCTCTTCAACAAAGAAAAGGGGAACCAATTAACACAGATACAGAAAATAATCTTGGACTCCTGAGCTTTGAAGCAACATAAAATGGTAAAAACAAGGGAGCATGATACAGACCCAGAACATATCTCTGCAGAAGAAGCAGCATTGGACCTCTCTGATAAGAAATTCAAAAGAATTATATTTAGGTATCTTCAAAGGATTGAGAGACAGATCATGGAAAACACAGACAAAATCCTAGAAGAAATTTGGAAGAAAATACAAGAGCAAAATGAGAAAATCAATGAAAAATTAGAAATGATTCTAAATCTGCAGATAGAAATCAAAAAGATTAATACTAAATTGTCAGAAATAGATAACACAATGAAAGGGCAAAGAAGTAGAATTGATGCGATGGAAGACAGAATTAATGAGATGGAAGAAAAATACCTGAATACATCTTTGGAAAGGGATCAATCAGAAAAAGATCAAAACAAAATGAACAAAGTCTAAGGTTCATGTGGGATACCATCAAAAGGAATAACCTGTGTATTATTGGAATTCCAAAACACAAAGAGACAAATAAAACTGCTGAGAAAATTGTTCCAGATTTGTTGGAAAAGAACTTCCCTGATATGATGAAAGATGAGAATATATCCATTCAGGAAGTCCAAGGAACCACAAACAGGATAGACCCTAAAAGAAAATCACCAAGACACATCATCATCAAACTCATCAAAACCAAAGACAAAGACAGAATCCTGAATCAGCATGGTAAAAATGAAAAGTTACTTACAAAGGACAACCAGTAATAATAAGCTCTGATTTCTCAGCAGAAACCATGCAAGTGAGAAGGCAGTGGGATGGTATATATAAAACCCTGAAAGAGAAAAATTTTCAACCAAGAATTATATACATAGCAAAATTGTGCCTCAAAAATGATGGTGAAATTAGGAGATTTCCAGATAAGCAGAAACAAAGGGATTTATTAAAATCAGACCAATATTGCAAGAGATACATAAAATTGCGCAGTAATGTATCAGACAGTGATTCTCTGCTATTCTTAAGGTTTTCCCTGGCCAATTCTTTGAGAAGTGGATGGCTTCTTCTTTCTTACTAGTCTGTCTCAGTCTGCTACTGGGATGATACCTGTGATCCATGTGCACACCACAGGATTTGAAACACCAGTGGCACAGCCTCAAGACTCACAGCAAAATGTCTCCAAAGTAGGACAAAGCAACAGACAAGTTTATCTCCCTTAGTTGTTGGAAACCTCTCTAACCACCCTTACCTGGATACCTGTGGCTGACTCCTCACTGTGACCCAGTCCTCTTGGTCTTTTCTGTCCTTTCCCTGCTTTCCCATCTTGCTGCTTGTGAGGCGTGGCCTGGTTTCCCTCTCCTCAACTGGATCCCTGTGGCTGACTCCTTTATGCCAACATTATGTCATCATAATGCTGCAGGGATTCAGGTAAGAAGAGGGAACCCAGGCCATGCCTCACAATTGGCAAGGCGGGAGAGCAGGGAAAGGACAGAAAAGGCAAAGGGGACCAGAAAAGATCGAGGAGTCAGCCACAGGGATCCAGGTGATGAAAGGGCACTCAGGCCATGCCCCACAAGTGGCAAGGCGGGAGAGCAGGGAAAGGACAGAAATGGCAAAGGGGACCAGAACAGATCAAGGAGTCAGCCACAGGGATTCAGGTGAGGAGAGGGAACCCAGGACATGACAGACACATAGACCAATGGAATAGAATTGAGGACCCAGAAATAGATCCATCAGCTATGGTCAGCTGATCTTTGACAAAGGGCCTACATCCATTAAACGGGGAACAGAATGTTTGGTTACTAAATGGTACTGGCAAACTGGATATCCATTTGCAGAAAAAATGAGATCTGTACCTCATGCCATACAAAAAAACTAAGTCCAAGTGGATCAAAGACTTAAATGTGAAACCTCAAACTATAAAGTTCCTCAAGGAAAAACTAGGGGCAAATTTAGGGCCCCTAAGATATGGCATAAATCGATTATCAAGCATAACCCAAAATGCACAAATAGCAGAGAGAAACTACATGATTGGGACCTTCTAAAAATTAAATTTGTATGTGCTTCCAAAGATTTCTCCAAAAAAGTCAAAAGAGAACCTACAGATTGGGAAAAAAATATTTGGCAATGACATATCTGATAAGAGACTTATCTCTAGAATTTATAGAAAACTGCAGCACCTCAATAACAAAAAGACAAATAATCCAATTAAAAAATGGGCAGAAGACATAAATAGACACTTCACCAAGGAGGATATTCAGGAGGCCAACAAACATTTGAAGAAATGCTCATGATCATTAGCCATTAGAGAGATGCAAATGAAAACAACAATGAGATACCATGTTGCCCCAGCACTAGTAGCAAAATTCAACAAGACAGAAAATAACAAATGCTGGTGAGGATGTGGAGAGATTGGGACTTTCATACACTGCTCGTGGGACTCTAAAATGGAAAGCAGTATGGTGATTCCTTGAAAAGTCAGAATTAGAAATACCATTTGACCCAGCCATTCTACTACTGCGTGTTTATCTTAAACAAGTGAGAGCCATGACAAGAACAGACATATGCACACCCATGTTCATTGCAGCACTATTTACAATAGGAAAAAAGATGGACATAACCTAGGTGTCCATTAACCAAGGAATGGATATCCAAACTATGTTATATAGACATAATGGAATATTATCCAACCCCAAAGAACAATGTAAAATCTACAAAACACTGCATAATGTGGATGAACTTGGAGGACATTATGCTGAATGCAAAAAGTCAATCACAGAAGGACATATATTGTATTAATGCATTATTGTAAAAGTCAAGGAAAGTACCTATGGAAGGAAATTTTCTTTGTTGGTTACCAGGGGTGGGAGGGGAAGTGAGGGAACACTGTTAGATAGGTAAAGATACGTATTGATTTGGGTGAAAAGAAGGACAGTGTACCAAGTGTGAGCAATCAACATGGTGGCATTGAGGAAGAGAAAGACAGAGAGGTACATGGGAGGTACAGACAACAAAGATGAACTCTTTTGCACATACAGTACTGTGTTGTCAGTGAAGGAAAACATGGATATATGAGTGCACAGATGGGTGGACAGGCTGAACTATTTGGTATGTCTATGCACCGGGGATGGAGGAGTTTTGGGGGGAAAAGCTTTGGTAGCATAGTGCCTAAGGTTGACTGCTAACCAGAAGGCTGGAAGTTCAAACTCACCAGCCACTCCTTGGAAGGAAGATTGGGCAATCTACTTCTGTAGTGATACCACCTTGGAAACCCAAGGAGGGGTCGCTATGAGTCGGGTCTGAATCCACAAAACATAACAACAACAACAACATGCAGTGGGGAGTGTACTCAAGTCCATGGATAGGGTTGACAGACAATGGTCCTACAAGTGTATTTGTTCTGTAAGAATTCCCAGATGTAAAGTAGAGCTGACAAGGGACAAGATTGTAATCACTTCTTCTTTTTTTTTTTTTTTAATGCATTTTATTGAAATATAATTTATGTGCATATAATTGAAATATAATTTATGTGTGTGAAATATACAAAACTAAAGTGACATGGGTCAATGCATTTTTTTTTTTGCAGTGTTCCTTCCCCTCCTCCCCCCACCCCTGGTAACCAACAAAGACATTTTCCTTCCACATATAAACCTTTCCTTGACTTTTTACAATAATGAACTAATATTATATTTGTCCTTCTGTGATTGACTTATCTCTCTCAGCATAATGTCCTCCAAGTTCATCCATATTATGCAGTGTTTTGCAGATTCTGCATTATTCTTGATTGTTGCATAGCATTCCATTGTATGTATGTATCATAGTTTGATTATCCATTTTTCTGTTGATGGGCAAGTAGGTTGTTTCCAAATTTTTGCTGTTGTAAATAGTGCTGCGATGAACATGGGTGTGCATATATCTGTTCTTGTCCTACCTCTCACTTTTTTAGAATATATAGTGATGGGATTGCTGAATCAAATGGTATTTCTAATTCCAGCTTTTTAAGGAATCACCATACTGTTTTCCACAAAATCACTCATATGTCTATGCTTTAGAAATTAACAGTGTGAAAAGAAAGTAAAGAAAAAATCAATTGACAACAGCATCTAAAATAATGAAATACTTGTTTTTATTGTGTTGTTAAGTGCCATCAAGACATTTCTAACTCATAGTGACTCTATGCACAGCAGAACAAAACACTGCCCAGTCCTGAGCCTCCTCCACGATTCTTGCTACACTTGAGCGCATTGCCACCACCACCTTGTCAATCAAACTCGTTGAGGGACTTCCCCTTTTTCATTGACCCTCCACCGTACCAAGCATGACATTCTTCTCCAGGGAATGGTCCCTTCTTCTGTCAACATGACCAAAGTATGTGAGACAACCTCTGGCCATTCTCACCTCCAAAGAGGATTCTGCCTATACTTCCTCCAGGACAGACCTGTTAGTTCTTTTAGCAGTCCATGGTACTTTCAGCATTCTTCCCCAACACCACAGCTCAAAAGAATGAACTCTTCTTAGGTCTTCCTTATTCATTGTCCAGCTCTCACATGCATATGTGGTCATTGAAAATATCATGGCTTGTGTCAGGCACACCTTAGTCCTCAAGGAGACATCTTTGCTTTTCAGCACTTGAAAGAGGTCCTTTGCAGCCATTTTACCCAGTGCTATAGATTGTCTGATGTCCTGACTGCGGCTTCCATTGGCTTAGATTGTAGAACCAAGCAAGGTGAAGTCTTTGACAATTTCATTCTTTTCTCCATTTATCGTATGCTGCTTATATGTCCAGTTGTGAGGATTTTTGTTTTCTTCATATGGAGATGTAATTCATCCTGCAGACTGTATTCTTCTGTCTTCATCAGTAAGTACTTCAAGTCATCCTCACTTTCAGCACGCAAAGTTGTGTCATCAGCATATTGCAGGTTGTTAATGATTCTTCCTCCAATCCTGATGCCATGTTCTTCATATAGTCCAGTTTCTCAGATTATTTGCTCAACATACAGATTGAAAAAGTATGGTGAAAGATACAACCCTGACACACTCTGTTCTTCATTTTAAACCATGCAGTGTTCCCTTTTTCTGTTTCAATGGCAGCCTCCTGGTCTATGTACAGGTTTCTCATGAGTACAATTAAGTGTTCTGGAATTCCCGTTCTTCTCAATGTTATCCACAATTTGTTATGATCCACACAATCAAATGCATTTGCATAGTCAACAAAACACAAGTAAACATCTTTCTCGTACTCTTTGCTTTGAGCCAAGATTCATCTGACATCAGCAATGATTTCCCTTGTTCCATATCCTCTTCTGAATCCAGCCTGCTACTCTGGAAGTTCTCTGCAATATACTGCTGCAACCATTTTTGAATTATCTTCAGTAAGATTTTACTTGTCTGAAATATTAACGATATTGTTTGATAATTTCCACAGTTATCACCTTTCTTTGGAATGGGTACAAATATGGATCTCTTCCAGTCAGTTGGCCAGGTAGCTGTCTTCCAAATCTCTTGGTATAATCAAGTGAATGCCTCCAGCAGGGCATCTGTACGTTGAAACATCTCAATGGGTATTACATCAATTCCTGGAGCCTTGTTCCTCACCAATTTCCTCAGTGCAGCTTCGATCTTTTCCCTCAATACCATTGGTTCTTGAATATATGCCACCTCCTGAAATGGATGAAGATCTAGCAGATCTTTTTGGTACAGAGACTTGGTGTATTCCTTCCATCTTCTTTTGATGTTTCCTACATAATTCAATATTTTGCCTATAGAATATTCCACCTCAAGGCTTAAATTTTTTCCTTAGTTCTTTCAGCTTGAGAAATGCCAACTGTGTTCTTCGCTTTTGGTTTTCTAACTCCAGGTCTCTGAAATTTCATTATAGTAATTGGCTTTGTCTGCTCGAGCTGCTCTTTGAAATGTTCTGTTCAGCTCTTTAATCTTGCCATTTCTTCCATTTGCTTTAGCTACTCTTTGCTCAAGGGCAAGTTTCAGAGTCTCTTCTGACATCCATTTTGGTCTTTCTTTTTTTCTCATATTTTTAATGACTTCTTTCTTCATGGATGCTCTTGATGTCATCCCACAATTTGTGTGTTTGGTCATTGGTGTTCAATGTATCAAATCTATTACTTAGATGGTCTCTAAATTCAGGAGGGATATATTCAAGATCATATTTTAGCTCTAGTGGATTTGTTTTAATTATCTTCAACTTCAAGTTGAACTGGCATATGAGCAGTTGATAGTATGTTCCACAATCAGCTCCTGTCCTGGTTTTGGCTGAAGATATTGAACTTTTCCATCACATCTTGCCAGAGATGTAGTCAATCTGATTCCTGTGTACTCTGTATTGTGAAGTACATGCATATAGCTGCCCTTTGCATTGTTGAAAAAAAGGTATTTGCAATGAATAAGTCATTGGTCTTGCAAAATTCTATCATGCAATCTCCCGGATTATTTCTTTCACCAAGGCCAAATTTTCCAACTACCAGTGATTCTTCTTTGTTTCCAACTTTTGCATTCCAATCACCAGTGATAAGCAATACATCTTGATTGCATGCTTCATCAATTTCAGACTGCAGAAGTTTATAAAAATCCTCAATTTCCTCATCTTTTGCTTTGGTGGTTGGTGAATAAATTTGAATATTAGTAATATTAACTGGTCTTCCTTGTAGGCATATGGATATTATCCTGTTACTGACATCATTGTACTTCAGGACAGATCTTGAAACATCCTTTGTGATGATGAATGCCATGCCATTCCTCCTTAATTTGTCATTCCTGGCATAGTAGGTCATAGGGTTGTCTGATTCAAAATGGCCAAAACAGGTCCTTTTCAGCTCACTAATGCCTAGGATATCAATCTTAATGTGTTCCATTTCATTTTGGACAACTCCCAATTTTCCTAGATTCATACTTCATACATTCCATGTTTTGATTATTAATGGATGTTTGTAGCTCTTTCTTCTCAATTTGAGTCATGCCACATCAGCACACGGGGGTCCTGAAAGACTTACTTAATCCATATCATTAAGGTTGGTTCTACTCTATTGAGGCAGCTCTTTTCCAGTCCTGTTTTGAGTGTCTTCCATCCCAAGGGCTAGTCTTCCTGCACTGTGACAGACAATGTTTACAAGGTATTCATAAAGTTGCCCAGTTATGTATCAGACAGTGTTTCTCTGCTATTAATAAGGTTTTCTCTGACCAGTTTTTGAGAAGTGGATGGCCTCCTCCTTCTTCTTAGTCTGTCTTAGTCTGTAAGCTTGTTGAAACCTGTGCACCATGTGCAACTCTGTTGGCATCTCTAACACCAGTGGCACAGCCTCAAGCCTCACAGCAATGTACAAACTTCAAAGGATGACAAACTGACAGACAAGTTTATCTCCCTTAGCTGTTGGAAATGTCTGAACCCTTCTCTTACCTAATTTCTACCTGAAACCTGCCACTCTGTGGTCCCCAGCCTCTCCTGGACTCTCCCTTTCTTTGCTCTAGGGGACTTGATGCCTAGCCTTGCCTCCCACACCTTTTTACCGGCATATCCTGCCACTCTTGATGTTCCCAAGGCCATTCCTGGGTTCTCCCTTTCCTGGCTGTAAGGGGCTTGGGGCCTAGGCTTGCCTCTCACCCTTTTTTACCTGGATATCCTGACACTCCTGAGGTCCCCGAGGCTGCTCCTTGTTCCTCCCTTAATGAAATACTTAGAAGTAAATTTAACAAGGAAGGTGAAAGACTTGTGCCATAAAACTATATAAACTGAAGATTTAACCAAATAGAAAGGTATACCATGTTCATGGGTCAGAAGACTTAACATTGTGAAGATGTCAATAACACGGAATGCGGTCTACAGCTTCAGGGAGCTCTCTGTCAAAATTCCAATTCCAATTCCAGCCTTTCTTTTTACAGATATGGAAAAAAATCACTCCTCAATTTTTTTTTTTTTTTTTTTTAAATTGTGATTTGGGTGAAAATCTACAGAGAAAAATTTTCCATATAGCTGTTCACATACACTTTGTCTCATGATATTGACTACAATTTACCACAATTCAACAGCTTTCCTCCCACTTCCTCCCGATAGTTACCTCTTCCCTGTCTCAATTCCCCCATGCATTCCTGCCCCCTGAGCTGTCTCCCTGTGCATATACAGCTCTTCTTTCTTCCATGTTGTAGTCACTTCTTGGTCACAGCCATATACTCAGAGGGAGTGAATAGTTGAATCTGTTGGCTCAAGACCATAATTACAGGGGACATCAAGCTCAATTGGCATAACATCCTTCACAAAACATTTTGGCGAGTAGGACCTGAGATCTTAAAAGCTTGCAAGTAGCCATTTAGATGCAATGGTGGATCTCTCCTCATCCAGAGCAAAAAAAAAATGATGAAAACCAAAGATTCATGGAAAAAATTAGTCCTACCAACTGGTACACCATTTAATCCATAGCCTATATGACTATGAGACCAGAAGAACTGGATGGTGCCCAGCTACCACTGTCAACCACTAGGAGGAGGATCTATGTAGGAGATCCTGGATAGAGAGGGAGAACATGTGGAACTAATCTCAAAATCATTAGAGGGGAAAAAAAAAAAAAAGGGACCAGGTTTGCTGGTGTGATACAGCCTGGTGGAACCACTTAGACTATGGCCCTTAGATGCCCTTCAGGTCTGGAATTGAACCCACACCTGTGGCTTCCAACCAAAAAAGAGACAGACATATGAGTTAAACATTTACCTGAGGTAGATACATTCCTTGGAGAGAACAATCATGGGAGAAAGAAGGGATGTTTATGCACAGGGAGACAGTTCAGGGGGCAGGAGTGCATGGAGGGATGGACACAGGGAAGAGGTAACTATT
>NW_006921591.1:8656257-8658615 GCF_000298275.1 Orycteropus afer afer
AGACGGCTGGTGGTTCAAACCCACCAGCCACTCCTCGGAAGGAAGGTTGGGCAATCCTACTTCCGTAGTGATACTGCCTCGGAAACCCAAGGACGGGTCGCTATGAGTCGGGGCCGACTCGACGGCACATAACAACAACAACAACAATAGCAGCTTTATCTCATCTCTTGCTTTCATGAATTTGTGAGAAAATAACCTCGTTTTCATCTATTAGTCAGTTCTGAGGTATTAGATGGACGACTAAGCATGAGAACAGATATGAATTTGGCTCTTGACTAAGGAAGGATTTTCCAATAAGCTAGGTAAGCACATGCTTAAGGCATCAACAAACAGGGTGTGGTACTTAAGGTTGTGTGTCAACTTGGCTGGGCTTTGTTGAGTGGCTAGGGAGCTGGTGGTAGTTATTCCCCATGATGAGACTGGCAATCAACTCCATGGTTGGATCTACTACAAGCAGCTGAGTAGCTGCTTTAGGGATGTGGTCTGCTTCCTGTATACAAGGACCAGCTTTGGGAATGGTGTCTAGCTTACAGTGAGCTTGAACCCTGCATGTATGTGAGTCGTTGTTCAGTAACCTGCCATGCTCTGCTGATCCTCAGACTTTCAATGGACTTGAATTAATGGCCTGCCGTGTGGTTTGGTAATATCATGACTGTGCCTTGTTACTTGTCGACCTTGTATTTGTCAGCCTAAGCATCCAGCAGCTGAGTGAAGAAAAGACTCCAGTTTCAGTGGGCTGGGAGAAAGAGGGAGAGTTGAAGCCCAAAGTTGAGGGGCTTTCACCCTGCTCCTAAAGCCTGGCACTTTGAACTTGGGGTTAAAGCCTCCAAATTGTAAGAATAAACTTCTGTTTATTAAAGCTAAAACTAACTAACTAAATAGATAGATAGATAGGTAGATAGATAGATAAATAGATAGATAAAGAAAGAAAGAAAGAAAGAAAGAAGGGGAAGGATCTAAAGCTGCAGAGTTTAATGCCAGAAAAAAATGGTTTGATAATTTTAGGAAGAGGTTTGACTTAAAAATTTGAATGATAACAGGAGAAGCTGCTTCTGCTGAGCAAGAGGCAAAAGACGAGTTCCCAGGTTCTACTAAGAAAATTATTGAGAAGCAAGAATATCTACCTAAATCAGTTTTTAATGCCTATGAAAGTGACTTACTCTGGAACCAAATGCAACAAAGGCCATTTGTTAATAAGAAAGAAAGGTGAACATCAGTAAGTCAGGAAGGGAAAGGCTAACTCTAATGTTTTCTGCAAATAGTTCAGTTTATGATCAGGAATGTTTATGTTATTGGTAAGGCTCTGGTCAACAGCAGGCTATTTGTTAAGTTTTTGGAGAGTCAATTTTTATTCTGGAACTTTTTACTCTGTGGGTGCTTCCATCCTAACCTTCATGTTGTTCAAGGTTCAATTGTGGTTCCATTTGTCATTCATCACACTGACAGCTTTTTATTAGACTTGCATTTTTCTTTGTGGTATCCTAGGCCTATCACTTTGGAAGAGAGCAATATTGTTTTCCTAAAATTTTTGTTCTGCTGTTAACATTCCTGATAATTCTAACCCATTCAGAGATTTTAAACCATGGATATCTGGATATACCCTAAATTTATATTTGACATTAGGCTGTGCCTTAATTACTATTTTTTTCCTCATGTATTTCTTTATTGTATCTTTTACTTTTTGGTGTTTAGAAGTCACCATATTCAACTTCCCAGCATTTACATTTCTAGAGTCTTTCTGTTCCCTTTCATTCCTGATTATAATTGGGAGATCTATTTTAGCTTGGGAGATCTGGTGGCATAGTGCCTAAGGCATTTGACTGCTAGCGAGAAGACTGGTGTTCAAATCCACCAGCCACTCCTTGGAAGGAAGACTGGGCAATCTACTTCCATAGAGATACCACTTCAGAAACCCAAGAAAGTGTCACTATGGGTCAAAATCGACTCAATGGCAGTGAGATTGTTTTTTTTTTTTTGGTATCTTTGCTTAGAATATCTATATTAAATGTAATAAAACTAAAGTCGGCGCGCACCATTAGTATTCTGCTTTCCAATCTTTATCCTTAAAATTATAGTATGTTCAATGTTGTTCTAAGATGCCGGACTAGGCAGAAGGACTGCACAGACCCTCTTCAACAAAGAAAAGGAAAACCAATTAACAGAGACACAGAAGATAATCTTGGACCACTGAGCCTTGAAGGGAAGGATACAGAAGTGGACTAAACCCCAACTAGCAGAAGAATTTGCGTGAAAATACCAAAAAAGGAGACATGTGGAGCTGTGGTCTGGCAGCGACCTGAGTGACCCTGATGGCACAGATGGCTTGGAGATTCCCAAGTGGTGGTAGGACCTAAGAAT
>NW_006921591.1:8663455-8680901 GCF_000298275.1 Orycteropus afer afer
AAACATGGGTATATGGATGGATAGATAGGTGGACAGGCTAAACGATTAGGTATGTCTATGAAAGAGGGAGTGTATCCAAGATCCTATATAGGGTTGGCAGACAATGGTCCTATAAGGTTATGTGAATGATCAGAATTCCCAGGTATATAGTAGAGCTGACAAGGGGCAAGTTTGTGGTCACTGCTTGGTCACAGCCAGCTACCCAGAGCTAGAGTGGTTGAACCTGAAGGCTTAGGACCATAGTCACAGGGGACATCAAGCTCAATTGGCATAACATACTATACAAAACATTGTTCCACCTCTTACTTTGGCGAGTAGTCACTGGGATCTTAAAAGCTAGCAAGCTGCCATCTAGATGCAATGATGGGTCTCTCCTCGTTAAGAGTAAAGAAGAAAAAAGAAAACCAAAATTAATGGAAACAATCAGTCCTAGTGACTGGTATACCATCCGATCTGCAACCTATACAACAATGAGACCAGAAGAACTACATGGTGCCTGGCTACCACTGTCATCCACTTGGAAGGGTTGTAGGAGATCCTGAATAGAGAGGGAGAACAATGTGGAAAACAACTCAAAATCCTTTGGAGGAAAAAAGAAAAAAAAAAAAAAAAGATGATGGGGACCAGGTTTGATGGTCCAATAGAGCCTGGTGGAATCACTGAGACTATGGCCCCTAGCTGCCCTTCAGGTCTGGAATTGAACCCATACCTGTGGTTTCCAGCCCAACAAAATCCCGGCATGTGAGTTAAACCTTTACCTCAAGTAGACACACGCCCTGGAGAAGAGAATCATGGGAGAAGGAAGGGCTGCTTATGCACAGGGAGACAGCTCAGGTGCCAGGAGTGTATGGAGGGATGGACACTAGGAAGAGGTAACTATGGGCAGGAAGTGGGAGGGGAGCTGTTGCATTGTGATAAACGGTGGTCAATGACATGAGACAAAGTATATGTGAACTGCTGTATGGAAAGTGAATTTGCTCTGTAAATCTTCACCCAAATCACAATAAATTTAAAAAAAAAAAATGTTCTAAAAAAAATTTATAGTATGTTGTTGTCTGTTATTAGAGGCCATCGAGTCAGCTCCAAGTCATAGAGTCCTTATGTACAGCAGAACAAAACACTGCACTGTCCTGTGCCAGCCTCACAATTCTTGCTACTCCTGTGTATGGTCAGTGATTGCAACATCCCAAAAATGATCTCAAACCCCATCTCATTTACCTGCACTTGTAAGATACTGCTCGCCATTCCTTTCTCCCTCCTTATCATGTTTCAATCACCTCCTCTATATTAGGGATTAACCTGTTCTTTAGCCAGCCCTGGGCAATTAAAGCCATAAACTGGCAGTGCCTTATCAAGGCAAATACAGGTGATTCTGAAAGTGCTGCCCAGGACCCCCTCCCAAGTGGCTCCGGTGCCACGAAGCATGGAAACCTGTCAAGTAGCCTTCCTCTCCTGGTCTTCAATCCCCCAGACTCAGGCATAAACATTCCCAAAAGATGGGTGGGTTTATGTGGATATTCTTGGATCAATTCCACCCTGGCTGCCCACAGGAAGAAGCTTCTAACAAGTAGTATAAGCCTGTGTCTACCTTTTATCTATCACTTTGTAAACTTTTTTTCTCTCCCTCTCTCTTGATTTTGTATTTCCCCTCTTATTCTTAATAAAACTCTTGCTGGTAATGGGACCCCTTGACAGATTCTTCAGTTTCTCCAAACTCATCTGAAGAGAAATTTCAAACCCCCTGGGAAATTCCCTGGACAGCTGGCCAGGTGAGCCAAGAGAAACTAGGGAATCTGTCCAAAGGGTAACAGAAAGCATGAGTTAAAAAAATTGGTCAAATTTCAGACTGGCCAGATGCAAGTATGTATGGACCCCTTCCTAGGCTGTTGACCTTCTGGGGAGCATCAGAGTCCATTGGCAGGGACTGGTAGAGATACTGTGGAGTGCTGACGTGGAAAAAGTGAAGGAAACACGTGAGACACTGGTAGCTTCAGTAGCTTGGCCTCTACAATACACAGTCCACAATGCCATGGAGGATAAATAGGTGGTGAAAAGTGAGCATCAGCAATTAAGGGATAAGCTGCATACAGTTAAGAAAGAACTAAGACTGGAAAGAGATGCAAGATTGGCCCCATCAGATGCAAGAGAATCTCTCACTTCTAAGCTAAAAGCATCTGATCAAATTATAGAGACATTAGCATGTCAGGTACCAAAATCAGCTGGGTGCTGCCTAATGTACCAACAAATTCAACTAGTTATAACTAGGGATGATTGGGACCCTGAAAGATGGAACACTCTTGAGTCCCCAGATCAGAAGAGGAAGGTGAAGCCTGGGACGATTGCATCAGTTTATCTGAACATTTACAAGCCCAGCTGCTCATCACCACTCAGGTAAAAACTTATCAGCCCTGCACCCCAGGTGGTGCTAGACCACCTGCCCCTCCTGAGGAACAGGAACACATTATGTAAGGGAATAGAATTAAAGTATAGTAACCTTGACAAAGCTAAAGGACCAAGTAGGCTTAAGTTTTTACTTAATCTTTGTAGGCCTAAGTTTTGGTTATAACTTAAGTTTCAGTTTAATGTAACAGACCCAATATACGGGAAATCACTGCTGTGTAGAAACCAATCAGAAAAGCCAGGGCCTGGAAAGTCCCAAAGAGGGACCCATCCCTTGACAGGAAACTGGAAAGTCCCAAACTTGCACCTATCAGTCACTGCCAAATAACAGAACTTGTTCCCTGCACCAATCATTGATATTCAGCCCCACCTTGTGTAACTGCCCCTTAAAAATCCTATAAATATGTAAAACAAATGGAGCAAGGGGTCTTTTGCTCAAGCCATTGCATCGGTGTAAGCGGAGACCCCAGCTTGAGCTTGGAAATAAACTTTTCCTTTGCTTTTGCATTGTCGAGTCAGTGTCATGTTCCTCTCGCTGACACTCCTTTCCAAATTCGGGTCCAACAATTACAGTGAGAGGCTATATCACCAAGGAACTCCTCAATATGGCTTTCCAACATAGGCAAAAGAGAGAAGAATCTATACCTGCCTGGGTATTAAGGCTGCGGGATGGGGGGGGGGGGGATGGAGGGGCAGACGGCAGGCGTGGTTTTTGCCAGGACGGCAATTATCTAAATAAAGTACCCTAGGTTACTTCCAATCCTACCTTAAGACAAAGGTTATACATGTTTCAGAAACAAGGTGTGAGGAGGCGGGAACGTTTCCCTCACAAACTGGATTATTCTAGCCTGCCTAGGCAAGGTCCATGGAGGGAGATATTCCCTACACCCCTCCTAAATGGAACACACTTGAACAGCTCCAGGGGCTTATTTAGGAACTGGGAATAAAACATGCTATATATGCATCTGAATATCTGGGTCCTGATAATGAAACATTTATGGATGGCATGAGTAATGCCCTCCTACAGTCCACCCCGCCAGTATCATGGTCTTCTTTTACCCATCCTCCAACCGGTGGTAAGGCGTCCCATTTCACAAGCAGTGAAAGCTGCTGTTCAAATGGGGGAAACTGACAGGCAAAGATGGAAAACCCTGAGAGCTTCTGGGAAGGCCCTCAGAATAGAAAGAGAACCAAAGAATTCTGCCAAGAGAAATAGGCCTAAGAGTGACTCCAGAAGCAGCTTTGGGTCACTTTATAGCTGTCGGAACCCGTAGAGAAGAAATAGATAAACAGCCCAGTGCTGACCTTTTATGTCTATAACGACTTGTGCTACCAGACCAGCAGTTCCGACTACTGAAGGGAGAGGGGCGGAGGGAAACTGCTCAGCCCACTGCTCTGGGGATATGGGAAGTGCTGGTTCCCTTAGGCTAAAAATCAGGCCAAGATTCCCCAACCGAACATGCGGAGGATTATGGGAGAATTGTGGGGGATTGGAGGCCCCACCTCCAAATAGTTATTCACTGGTCCCTGAAACAATGAAAAGAGACCTCTAGCTTTGTTAGAAACTGGTGCTGAATGCACCCTCATCCACAGGAATCTAAACAGATTCAAAGGCCCATTAAGTTCCTTTGATGAGTGTGGTAGGAGCTCCGTTTGGGTGCAGCAGCACAGAAGGAACTCTCACCACAGGGTGCCTCCCTCCCTCCCTCCCTCGGAATACCAGGTGTTTATATCCCCTCTGCCCAAAGGTATCTTGGAAATTGACATTCTCTTGGGATTAACCCTGTTAACAAGTGAAAGAATTCCATTTGAGAATAAGGGCAATTAAGTCAATTGGGGTGAGTGGATGAAGTGAAGCCTGTGCGCCTCCCTTCCCCTACTAGAATTGTGAATATTAAGCAATACAGCTGCTTGGGGGGCCTGAGGAAATAACTGCTACCCTTGCAGAACTAGCATGGGTGGAGATCATCCACGTACTCACAGCCCATTCAACGCAGAAACTCGATGGCAGCTGGCGATTGATGGTGAACTACAGAGAACTAAAGAAAATCACCCCTGCTCTGTACTAGGCCACAGTCCCAAACATAGCCAATTTGCTAAACTCTATTAGTGAACACCTCTGTGCACATAATTTTGTCTTGGATTTGTTCACGCTTTCTTCAGTATCCCTGTAGCTCCTGAGTGCCAGGATCAGTTCTCTTTTAAGTGAATAGGGGAGTCTTGGACATTTCAAACCCTCACCCAAGGTTGCTGTCACTCTCCTACAATCTGCCATGGCCTGGTTGCTCAAGACTTTCAAAGGTGGACACCTCCCGTGGGAATTTTCATGTTTCATTACATTGATAATGTTATGCTAACTTGTGATGACCTTTCTCTCCTAGAGGATACTGCTCCCCAATTCATAGCCCATCTGGAAAGTCACGGATGTGCTGTAAATCTTATCAAACTTCCAGGGCACAGATTATCTGTCAAATTCTTGGGGGTTATCTGGTTGGGTAAAACTAAAACTGTGTCGAGAGCTGTTGTTGATAAAGCACAGAGTTACAAGCATTCCCAGGAATGCTGGGGTATTAAAAAAAAAAAAAAAAAAACTCACTGCTGTGGAGTAGGATCTGACTCATACCGACACCTCCTTGGGTTTCCGAGGCAGTATCTCTACAGAAGTAGATTGCTCAATCTTCCTTCTGAGGAGTGGCTAGTGGGTTTGAACCACCAGCCTTCTGGACAGCAGTCAAATGCCTTAGGCACTATGCCACCAGAAACCTTTTACAAGTGTAGGGGGATTCCATTTGAGAATAAGGGCAATTAAGTCAATTGTGGGTGAGTGGATGAAGTGAAGCCCTGTGCGCCTCCCTTCCCCTACTAGAATTGTGAATATTAAGTCATGAGAATAGTACAGTAAGTCATGAGAATAGTATCTAGATACAGGGGACCATATGATTAAACTCCCTTGGAACTGGCAGGTAAGCCCTTGGTGGTTTGGGATTTCTTCCCCCCGGGGGTGCTGGAGTAGATGCCCCATTGCTTATTACTCTCTGGCTACACCCTCCAGTGTCCTTACCATTACGGATCCAGGACCACTATTGAAAAGGGGAACTTATTCCATGAGTTTTTGGGTATTCACTATACCTCCTTTAGACTATACCAGCCTCCACAAAACTGAAGAGTTGGTAGGGATGAAAATATGGTATTGTAAACCAGGGCAGAAACCTTGTTCAGGCATAATACTCACCTCCACTTCCAGCACTGCCTGTGTCCTGTTAGATCATCAGGATTTACTTTTGATTGTTCCTTTAAAGACTTCATCTTATCATCCTTAAGGGTCTCTGGCAATCTATTTGCAAGTTGGACCTTCACCATAGCCTAAGTGCAAATTA
The DNA here is from genome assembly GCF_000298275.1 of Orycteropus afer afer. Lineage (NCBI taxonomy): Eukaryota > Metazoa > Chordata > Mammalia > Tubulidentata > Orycteropodidae > Orycteropus > Orycteropus afer. The sequence continues at coordinate 8,669,233 of NW_006921591.1, forward strand.
GATCTGACTGTTGGTTGTGTGGAGAGCTTCCCATCTCCTCTAGCGCTGGATTGCCCTGGAAACTGCTGCCTGCGAATGAAACCCTGTGGAGCTGTCTAAATAACCGGAAAGATGTCACCACTCCTAAGTGACTTCTCCCCACCTTCTAATGTAATTTGTAATGTGTCTTTACCCTCTTGGAGCTTTAACCATAATAAGATTTTTTCACTAGTTAGGGAACAAGTTAATGTCTCCCACCCTGTAGGACATGCTGTTTGGGATAGGTTGGGTATTGACTCATGCTGTGTCTTTACAAGTAAACACTGTCTCTTCCTGGTGTGTAGAAAGGTTGCTAGGTAACCATAGCAAAGATATGGGGTGGCTTTCACCACACCTCTGCAAAAATGTTATTAAGATAGATAACACCATGTGGTTAGGGAAACAAAAAAATGATAAAATTGAGGCATTTCCCTCCCCATGGGGATGGGGATGGGCCTGTGGTAATTATGGCTGCTCCTATTTACCTTATAACTGGACAGGGCAATGTGCCTGGGGATGTGCTTACATCCCCAGTGTAATATACACAACTCTATCCTCTTGCTCCTCCAACTGGGATACTTATCACTCTGTGACAGCACCATGCCAACTGGTGGTTTTATCCTCTGGTGCTTTTCAATCCTAGCAAGTAGAAATGGCAAGTAGAAGCATTCAGTAAGCACACTGCTGCTTCCTTACATGAGATATCCCAGGAAATTGCTCTATTATGTGCAGAAACTACCCAAATGAAGAAAATAGTTCTTCAAAACTGCATGGCATTGGATATTATTGCAGCACAAGGGAGGACTTGTGCCCTAATTCATACTGACTGCTGGATCTATGTAACTGATTATAATCATACCATTGACCAGGCTTTACAACATAGGCAAACTTACATTTCTTCTATCCAACAATTAAGTGTAGACTCCATTTCTTCCTGGGTAAATTCCTTACCACCCACCTGGAAATATCTCTTATAAGGAATATTTGGTTTTATATTAATTTTACTGTTTGGATGTTGCAGCCTATATTGTATTTGTGGAATGTAGTTACAATACTCCAAAACCCAGGTTCGAGGGACATAGTGGAAGAGGGGGTGTGTAGAATAGAGAGACCATTTTGAGGTGTTGAGGATGGTATATGGTCAGTGACTGCAACACCCCAAAAATGGTCTCAAACCTCATCTCATTTAGCTGTGCTTGTAAGATAGCGCTAGCCATTCCCCTCTCCCTCCCTGTCATGTTTCAATCACCCCCTCCCAGTTAGGGATTAACCTGTTCTTTAGCTAGACCCGGGCAATTAAAGCCCTAAACTGTCAACACTTTATTAAGGGAAATACAGGTGGTCCTGAAAGTGCTACTCTGGACCCCTTTCCAAGTGGCCCAGGTGTCACTAAGACTGGAAACCGGTTACGTAGACTTCCAGTCCTGGCTAGGTAGACCCCATCCTCAATTCCCCAGACTCAGGTATAAATATTCCCAAAAGATGGGCAGGTTTTTGTGGATATTCTTGGATCCATTCCAGCCTGGCCACCCACTAGATCAGAAGTTTCTAATGAGTTGTACAAGCCTGTATCTACCTTTTATCTATCACTTTGTAAACTTTTTCTCTCTCCCTCTCTCTTGACTTTGTTTTTTCCCTCTTACTCTTAATAAAACTCATGCTGGTAATGGGACCCCCTGACAGATTACTCAGTTTCTCCAAACACATCCAAAGAGAAATTGCAAACCCTCTGGGAAATACCTGGGACAACTTGAGATCCATCATTGCAGCCACTGTATCAATTCATCTTGTTGAGGGCCTTCTCCTTTTTTGTTGACCTTCTACTTTACCAAGTAAGATATCCTTCTCTAGGGAATGGTTCCTTCTGGCAACATGACCAAAGTATGTGAGACAAAATCTGGCCATTCTCACTTCCAAGGAGTATTCCAGCCACACTTTTTCTAGGAAATATTTATTAATTCTTTTGGCAGTCCCTGGTATTTTCAGTATTCTTCTACAACCACAACTCAAAAGCATCAGCTCTTCCTTATTCAGCTCTCACTTGCATATAAGGCGATTGAAAATACTATGGCTTGGGTTAGGCGCACCCTAGCTTTCAAAGAGATACTTTTGCTCTTCATCACTTGAAAGAGGTCTTTTGCAGAAGATTTATGCAGTGCAATACATCGTCAGATGTCTTGATTGCTGCTTCCATGGTTATTGATTGTGGAACCAAGTAATAGGAAATCTTTGACAACTTCAATCATTTCTCCATTTATCATAATGCAGCTTATTGATCCAGTTGTGAGTTTTTTGTTTTCTTTATGTTGAGATGTAGTCCATACTGCAGCCTATAGTCTTTAATCTTCATCAGTAAGTGCTTCAAGTCATCCTCACTTTCAACAAGCAAATTTGTGTCATCTGCATATCACAAGGTGCTAATGAGTCTTTCCCCAATCTTGATGCCACATTCTTCTTCATATAATCCAGCTTCTAGGATTATTTTCTCAGCATACAGATTGAATAAGTGCAGAGAAAAGTTACAACCCTGACACACTCCATTAGACTTATTATCTGCTTCTCAAATAATCATAGGGAAAATATTATCAAATAATTTGCCTTCTTATCACATGGATTGCAATGTTTCAAGCTTATAATACTAGTTTTCTTTCTGTCTTTAGACAGAAATACATTTTAGAATTTTTATTATGAAAGTACTCTAAGTCTAGGTACCAGTTTCTATAACAGGCTCTGTAACAGTTTTTATAACAAAAGTATGTCAAAATATCAGCTGTCTGAAACAAGTGTTTCTTGCTCACACATCATCTGTGTCTACTAAGTGTTAGAAGGGATGCTCTACAGATAGTAGGCTCTCAGCAGCCTAAGCCAACAGATCAGCCACCATTTTGAAAGTTGTTTGACAATGACAGAGTTAAGAAAAAGGTCAGACAACTCTTACATCAGCAATTCAGTGTGTTAGCCCAGGATCAACACGTTTCCTTACTATCCGTGGGCATAACTTGTCATACACCTCATTCGATCATATAAAGTCAGCAAGTAAATTGTCCCACATATTTAGAAGGTGAAGATTCTGAAATATCTCATCAGAAAGATAAATGATAATCAGAAAAAAAAGAATGATAACCCAGCCTCTTCAGGACTGGTTCTCAACTGAGGATATATATATATTTTTCCCCAAGGGTACATTTTGGAATGTCTGGGGACATTTTTCTTTATCACAACTGGTAAGTGTTTCTACTGATATTGAAAGAGTAAAAACCAAGGATGCTGCTCAACATCCTATAATACACAGGAAATATCCTTTACCCCCTTGCCCCCCCAAAAAAACCAGCTTAAAATATGCTCAAATTTAGAAACCCTTCCCTGCATTATTTGCATTTGAATATGTTTTTACATTTTTTATTAATAATAGTAAAAAATGGAATATAACTTAAATATTAGTCAATTAAAAAAAAAAAATCACTGCTGTCAAGTTGGATCCAACTCATAGCAACCCCTTTTTGGGTTTCTGAGGCCTATCACTATGGAAGTAGATTGCCCAATCTTCCTTCCAAGGAACTGCCAGCCTTCTGGTTAGCAGTCAAATGCCTTAGGCACTATGCCACCAGAGTAGAATGGAAAAAAAAAAAAAAATGAAGAGCCATCTATAAAAGTAAATTGTAGATATGTAGAGTAACATGAATGAAAATAACAAGAAACTAGTTCCATAGAAGCAAGTTACAAAAGTATACATCTGGTATGTTCCATTTATATCATTCAAAAACAAGCAAAAGTAAAACAATTTTAGGAAGCAATTCATATATGGTTGAAATTAGAATGAAGAGATAGAAGATGGTTGTCATAAAAGTCAGCATAGATGTTTCCTCTGAATGGAAAAGGAGAGGAATATGATTTAGGAGGGGCACATATTAGGGAAGTTTCCAAAGTTCCAGGAAGCTCTGTATCTTCATCTGGAAAGTGTTTACATAGTATTAACTTCATAATAAAATTGGAAGAGACCCGAGAGGGTAAAATTTTGTAATCTCAGTGACTTAACTCCCTGTCAGAATGGCACAATAGGCCTGAGAACACACATATTTCTGATGAGTTTTCTCAACTGATTGGACTAGATGTTTAGTTGAATTCTGCTACTGGAATATTGCTATTTCTGCCACAAATACTGAGGGGAATATGAAGCTATGCATCACACCTAAGATATAAGCACAATACTCTGACATGTTCTATATACCTACTCCTTATTTATCAACTCTCTCATTATTTGACATTGCATATTTATGACAATATTAATGAATCTTCTACCTGGCTATTTTGGACATTAATAACGCATGTCTGGCAATAATGAATTCTGAGGTCTGTGACAGGGTCCCTGACTGATGAACCCCATGTGCTCATAGAAGGAAATTTATTGCATAGTATTTCACCACCTGGGAGTGGAGAAGGGTCACAGTCTCCCTGAGCTCTGGGGTGCTGGACAGATTGAAGGGGGAATTGAAGTGGGGTCAGTGGGTAGAGGATACTCCCCGGCAGGTCCTGGGTGCCCACAAGGGGCCTAATCTAGGGTTGTGGCAGCTGGGATACTGAAGGTAGGCTGCCCTTGGGACTGGGAGGAAGTGGGACCCCAGAGTCTGTCCCCAGAAGGTGCCCTGATACAGGGCACTCAGGTGCCTGTGGCTCACAGGATACCACATCAGATGCACCTATGCAGCCCCTTACATGTCCTTAATACCCCCTGTAGGGGGTACAGATGAGGGTTGAGCAGTCTACTTGGGCAGGGGTGGAAGCAGATGAATGGCTAGTGGCACCTGCAGTTTAAGGTCAAGGGCAGAGACCAGACCTGGTCATCAAAACCTTGGAGGAAGCCCAGGATTGTTGATTTTGGTGGGACATGGGCAGTGAGGGGGGAAGAGTCACTCTGTGAGAGCTGGAAAATGCTTCAGTGAGGGAATGGTAGGGGGATTTCTGGGTGGCTTGCTTATCCTCTGTAGTACCCAGGCCCTAGTGCATGTAGAGAGGGATCCCCTTGTCCCTGATAAAGCCACTAAAGGCATTTTGGGGTTACTGAGGGAATGAGCCAGAACCACCCATTCTGAAAATAAAGTGAGGACAGAAGAGTAATGGGAAATTTGGATTTGGGATGGGAGGCAGCACTTGTGTTACCCTGACTCTGGAAGACTGGGTAGCTCTTCCTTGCAGGCAATGGTGGGGGCTGAGATCTCCAGAAATGATGTGGGGGAAAGAAGCAGTAATGGCAGTTTACCTCAGAAGGAGCCAGGTGGGATGTTCATAGTACAGGTGTGGGTATGAGGTGATGTGGTCATCTTCCATTTTTTCATAACTCAAATCTTCACATAGCAACCTGGTCTTTGGAAACTAATCATGTTGATAAGTGAGGAGTAGGTTGTTGTTGTTGTTGTTGTTATGTGCCGTAGAGATGGACCCGACTCATAGGGACCCCTCCTTGGATTTCCAAGGCAGTATCACTATGGAAGTAGATTGCCCCATCTTCCTTCCAAGGAGTGGCTGGAGGGTTTGAACCGCCAGCCTTCTGGTTAGCAGTCAAGTGCCTTAGGCACTATGCTATCAGAGCTCCAAAGGAGTAGGTATACAGTAGTTAAAACCAAAAAAAAAACAAACTCACTGCTGCTGAGTCTTATCTGACTCATAGTGACCTCTCCTTGGGTTTCCGAGGTGGTATCTCTATGGAAGTAGATTGTCCAATCTTCCTTCTGAGGAGTTACTGGTGCGTTTGGACCACCAATCTTCTGGTTAGCAGTCATATATCTTAGGTACTACACCACCAGAGTTCTTATACAGTGGTAAAGTGGGGGAAATAAGAAGGAAATTCCACTTTTGAAGAACATACCAGAGACATTTAATTATACCAAACAGATTAGTTGAACTGATTTGATTAAAAAATAAGTTATGAAATAGTGTGCTACTTTGATTAGTTGTATATCTTCATTAATTCTCAAGGAATGATATATAGGATAAGCAATTCTGGTAGAGTCATAGAATTCATCATAAAGAAATGAGGTAAACAGAAAGTTAATCTAACATTAAGTTATTTGAAATCCTCCTCATCTCATAAAAGCAGGTTGAAGAATGCTGCAACATAATCCACCTCGCTTCATTCACCTTGCTTCTTTGTATAAGGATGTGAATTATTATATTCATGTGTCAGTATTACCAGAAGTGAGTGGCTAAGCATACATTTATGCCACCTTGTGTTTCTGATAACTTCATGGAAAATGATTGAATTATTTAGGCCAACATCCCACTACAATGGGAGAAATTTATATTTAAATTACTTTAAGGCAGGGCTACTATAAGGCCAGGTTGTGCTGGTTGACTCTCAGACAAGTTTTGGCAGGATTTTTTTACCCCTTGCCCTACCTACTTTCTTTCTCATGGAATTTTGACTTGTTCAAAATGTGGTAATGAAAGAAAAGAGAGTATTCTAAAAAACCAAAAATGTGGAAATGAGAGATGCTACATTAAACATGCTTGATCTACCTGATTCATGTGCCAGTTATCAGTTTGTTGTCTCTCAGATCCAACCTCCCCACTCTATTTTGAGCTATTTTGTGATGCTCTAGATGGATCCTGTAGCTATTTCTCCTGTGCTGCTGTGCCAGTGTTAGACTTTGTCAATAGAAGGAGCTAAAGGGACATGGCAGGAGCACTAGTGGCCCAATGGTTAAGTGTGCAGTGGTTAACAAAAAGCTTGGTAGTTCGAACTCACCAGTTGCTCCCTAGAAGAAAAGACCTATCTGCTCCAGTAAATATATAGGTTAGGAAACTCTTTGGGGCAGTTTTGCTCAATCATGTAGGGTCTCTACAAGTCAGAATTCACTCAATAGCATTCAATAACAACAACAAAGGGATATCCAAAGAACTTCCTGCTTCTAGGGTGCTGTTTTTGAGGGTATGAGAGCCAGAACATTAGCCTGTAGGGTGTCTAGTAGTGTTCTCTTCAAGGACTTTCAGGGAATAGCTGTGATCCTCACCCTGCAGCAAGTTTATAGCACTTAGGAGATCATTCTCAACACCTGGCAGAATATTCCTGTGTGTAAGCTCTCGCTAGTTCTCTACAACAAATTTCTTCACCACTGATAGGATGCTGTTCTTATAGCACCCACATCCTCTCCTAAAAGGCCCGAATTTCAGGAAGAGGTGAAGAGATCAAAGTTTTTCCTTTCTTCCTTGTATATATTCCCTTAGCCATAGAGATATTAGCAGATTTCTTCCTTTTCAACTTTTGGACTCCTTCAACTAACTGGATAACAATTATGTATATAAACATTTTTTTAAAAAATTTGTATTAGATTTGGGTGAAAGTTTACAGAGCAAATTTATTTTCCATACAACAGTTCACATATACTTTGTCTCATGACAATGACTATAATTTCCCAACAATGCAACAGCTCTCTTCCCACTTCCTCCCCATAGTTACTCTTCCCTGTGTCTTACTCTCATATACTCTTGCTCCCCATTCTGTCTCTCTGTGCATACACAGCCCTTCTATTCTCCCATGATTGATCTCTCCAAAGAGTGTATCTACCTAATATAAATATTCAGTGCATATGCCTATCTTTTGTTTAGCTGGAAGCCACAAGAGTGGATTCAGTTCCAGACCTGAAAGACAGGTAGGGACTATAGTCTCAAGGGTTTCACCAGACTCTTTTAGGTCAGCAAACCTGGTCCTCTTTTGTGTGTGTGTGTGTGTATGTGTGATTTTGAGTTTTATTCCACATTGTTCTCACACTCTATCCAGGATCTCATACATAGATTCCCCTCTGAGTTGTTGACAATGATAGCCAGGCACCATCTAGTTCTCCTAGTCTCATAGTCATATAGGTTGAGGATTGCATGGTGATGGTGCACCAGTCTGTTGGACTAATTGTTTCCATGCCTCTTTGGTTTTCTTCATTCTTCTTTGCTCTGGGCAATAAGAGACTCATCATTGCATCTAGATGGCTGCTTGCAAGCTTTTAAGATCCCAGTCACTATCCACCAAAATAGGATGTGGAACAATATTTTTGTGTAGTGTGTAATGCCAATTTAGCTTGTGGTACCCTGGGACCATGGTCCCCAGCCCACAGGTCCAACCACTCTCTCCCTCTGGGTAGCTGGCTGTGACCAAGAAGTGACTACAACTTTGTCCCTGTCAGCTCTACTATATACCTGCATATTCTTACAGAACATACAAATACAATTGTGGAAACATTGTCTTCTAACCCTACACATGGTGTAGGGCACATTCCCCTTTGCATAGACATACTTGATCATTCAGCTTGTCTACCCATCTATCAAACCGCCAATTAGTGTTAGCCATCACTGACAACACAGTACTGTATTGCAAAAAGGTTCATCTTTGTTGTCTGTACCTCCAATGCACCTCTCTATGTGTTCCTCTTCCTCAATGCCACAATGTTGATCATTGACATTTGGTACATTGCCCTTCCCTTCACCCAAATCAATACTTATCTCTGCCTATCTAACAGTGTTTCCTCCCCCCTCCCCCTTTCTTTGTTGTAATCAACAAAGAAAGTTTCCTTCCATATATAAACCTTTCCTTGACTTTTTACAATAACAAACTAATACACTATTTGTCCTTCTGTGATTGATTTTCACTCAGCATGATGTCCTCCATGTTCATCCACATGATATGGTGTTTTTCAGATTCTATGTTATTCTTTAGGGTTGCACAGTATTCCATTGTGTGTATGTACTACAGTTTGGTTATCCATTCTTCTGTTGATGGGCACGTAGGTGGTTTCCTTCTTTTTGCTGTTGTAAATAGTTCTGTGATGAACATGGGTGTACATATATCTGTTCTTGTCATGGTTTTCACTTCTTTAGGATGTATACCTAGTAATGGAATTGCCATCCCTGGGACCAGTGGAAGGTGGGGTTTGTGTGTGTGGACTCACCTCAGGTGCAGCCTGCAGTAAGCCATTCCTGAGACCAGCAGGAGGTGAGTGTTTGCCCCAAGGGGCTGACTGGGTAATAGAGCAGGGTGGGGGAGACCAGGAAATGAGCACAGGAGTTTAGAACAGGTATGGGAGACAAACTTGTCTGTCAGTTTGTCATACTGTGGTGGCTTGAATGTTGCTGTGAGGCTGGAGGCTATGCTATTGGTGTTTCAAACGTCATCAAGGTTATCCATGGTGGACAGATTTCAGCAGAACTTATAGACTAAGACAGACTTGGGAGAAGGAAGAGGCCACCCACTTCTCAAAGAATTGGCCAGTGAAAACCTTGTGAATAGCAGAGAAACATTATTTGATATGTTATATACTATATTATTATAAATATCATTGAAACATTGTGTGATATAGTGCTGGAAGATAAGCCCTTCAGGTCAGAAAGCACTCAAAATATGACTGGAGAAAAGCTGCCTCCTCAGAGAGAGCCCGCCTTAATGATGTGAATAGAGTAAAACTTTCAGGACCCCCATTTGCTGATGTGGCACATGTCAAGATGAGAAGAAAGAGCCACAATCATCCATAAACAGTTGAAATATGGAATGTATGAAGTATTAATCTAGGAAAATTAGTAGTTCCAAAAAATGAAATGGAACACATAAAGATTGAAATCCTAGGCATTAGTGAGCTAAAATGAACTGGTTTTGTCCATTTTGAAAGACAACCGTATAACCTACTATACTAGGAATGAGAAACTGAAGAAGAATGGCATGACATTCATCATCACAAAGAATGTATCAAGATCTATCCTGAAGTACAGTGCTGTCAGTGATAGGATAATATCCATATGCCTACAAGGAAGACCAGTTAATACTACTATTATTCAAATTTACACACCAACCACCAAAGCCAAAGATGAGGAAATTGAAGATTTTTATCAACTTCTGCAGTCTGAAATTGAACAAACATGCAATCAAGAAGTGCTGATATTAACTGGTGATTGGAATGCAAAAGTTGGAAGGAAAAAAGAATCACCAGTAGTTGGAAAATATGGCCTTGGTGATAGAAATGATGCTGGAGACTGCATGATAGAATTTTGCAAGAACAACTTATTCATTGCAAATACCTTTTTTTTTTAAACAACAGAAATGGTGGCTATACACATGGACTTCACCAGAGTACACAGGGATCAGATTGACTACATCTTTGTCAAGAGGCAATGGAGAAGCTCAATATCTTTAGCCAAAACAAGGCCAGGAGCTGACTGTGGAAGACCATCGACTGCTCACATGCAAGTTCAAGTTGAAGCTAAAGACAATTAAAATAAGTCCACAAGAGCAAGAATATGATCTTGATTATATCCTTCTTAAATTTAGAGACCATCTAAAGAACAGATTTGATGCATTGAACACCAAAGACCGAAAACCAGAGGAACTGTGGGATGACATCAAGAACATCATCCATGAAAAAAGCAAAAGATCATTAAAAAGACAGGTAAGGAAGAAAAGACCAAAATGGATGTCAGAAGAGCCTCTGAAACTTGCCCTTGAACTGAGAGTAGCTAAAGTGGATGGAAGAATTGGCAGGATAAAGAGACTGAACATAAGATTCCTCAGAGCAGCTAGAGAAGACAGTCAATTATTATAATGAAATGTGCAAGGACCTGGAGTTAGAAAACCTAAAGGGAAGAGCACACTCAGCATTTCTCAAGCTGAAAGAACTGAGGAAAAAATGTAAGTCTAATGTTGGAATATCAAAAGATTGTATGGGCAATATGTGAATGATGCAGAAAATATCAAAAGAAAATGGATGGAATACACAGAATCACTATGCCAACAATAATTGATAAATGAGCATCCATTTCAGCATGTGACATATGATCAAGAACCAATGGTATTGAAGGAAGAAGTCAAGGCTGCACTGAAGGAATTGGTGAAAAACAAGGTTCCAGGAATTGATGGAATACCCAATGAGATATTTCAACAAATGGATGCTGCTCTGGAGACACTCACTTGGCTATGCCAAGAGATTTGGAAGACAGCTACCTGGCCAACTGACTGGAAGAGATCCATATCTATACCCAATCCAAAGAAAGGTGATCCCACAAAATATGAAAATTATTGAACAATATGATTGATATCACACACAATTACAATCCGACTGAAGATAATTTAAAAATGTTTGCAGCAGTATATTGACAGAGAACTTCCAGAAATGCAAGCTGGATTCAGAAGCAGATGTGAAATGAAGGATATTATTGCTGATGTCAGATGGATCTTGGCTCAAAGGAGAGAATACCAGAAGGATGTTTACTTGTGTTTTATTGACTTTGCAAAAGCATTCAATTGTGTAGATCATAACATGCTGTGGATAACATTGAAAAGGATGGGAATTCCAGGACACTTAATTGTACTTATGATGAACCTGTACATAGACCAGGAAACTGTCATTCAAACAGGCAAAGGAGGTACTGCATGGTTTAAAATCAGGAAGGGACTGCATCATGGTTGTGTCCTTTCACTATACTTATTCAATCTCTATGCTGAGCAAATAATCCGAGAGGCTAGACTATGTGAAGAAGAATGTGGTATCAGGATTGAAGGAAGACTCATTAACAACCTGACATATGCAGACGACACAACTTTGCTTGCTGAAAGTGAGGATGCCTTGAAGCACTTACTGATGAAGATTAAAGACTATGGTCTGCAGTATGAATTTCACAAT
>NW_006921591.1:8681001-8696658 GCF_000298275.1 Orycteropus afer afer
TTTTTTTTTTTTTTTTTTTTTTTTTTTGTACAGGTCTTTTGTGTTCCTGGTAAGATTTATTTCCAAGTATTTTATTTTTGGGGGTAGATATTGTAAATGGTATCAATTTCCTTATTTCTTTTTCAGAAATCTCTTTGCTGGTGTAAAGGAATCCAGCTGATTTTTGGATATTGATCTTATATCCTGCCACAATGCTAAATATCTCAATTAGTTCCAGTAGATATTTTACTGAGTCTCTTGGGTTTTCTAGGTATAAGATCATATCATCAGAAAATAGGGATAGTTTGACTTCTTCCTTATCAATTTGGGGGCCTTTGATTTCCCTTTCTTCCCTTATTGCCCTGGCTAGGACTTCCAGTAGAATGTTGAATAGAAGTGGTGATAGAGGGAATCCTTGTCTGGTTCCTGTTCACAAGGAGAATGGTTTCAGTCTCTCTCCATTAAGAATGATGTTGACTTTTGCTTTTGCATAGATGTCCTTTATTATGTTGAGGAATTTCCCTTCTATTTCTATTTTTCTGAGAGTTTTGATCAGGAATGGGTGTTGGATTTTATAAAATGCCTTTTCTGCATCAATTGATATGATCATGTGGTTCTTTTTCTTTGTTTTATTTATGTAGTGGATGATGTTGATTGTTTTTCTAATGTTGAACCATCCTTGCATACCTGATATGAACACTACTTGGTCATCATGAATGATTTTCTTGATATGTTGTTTATATGAAAACCCTACATACCAAAATCTTTGGGACACAGCAAAAGCAGTGATCAGAGACCAATGTTGAACCATCCTTGCATACCTAATATGAATCCTACTTGGTCATAATGAATTATTTTTTGGATATGTTGTTGGAGTCTACTGGCTAGGATTTTGTTGAAGACTTTTGCATCTATATTCGTGAGGGATATGGTCCTGCAGTTTTCCTTTTGAGTGATGCCTTTGGCTGGTTTTGGGATCAAGGTTATGCTTGTTTTATAAAATGGACTTGGGAGGATTCCATCCTTTTCCATGTTCTGGAATAATTTGAGTAGGATTGGTGTCAGTTATTTCCTGAACATTTGGTAGCATTTTCCAGTGAAACTGTCTGGGCCAGGACTTTTTTTTTGTTGGTAAATTTTTTATGACCTGTTCAATTTCTTCTTTTGTTATAGGCCTGTTCAACTTTTCCACCTCAGTCTGTGTCAGTTCAGGTACGTAGTGTGTTTCTAGATATCTGTCCATTTCTTCTAGATTTTTAAATTTGTTGGAGTATAGTTCTTCAAGGTATCCTGGTATTATCTTTTTTATTTAATTTGGTTCTGTTATGATGTCACCCAATTCTTTTTTTGTTTTATTTGTATTCTCTTCCTCTCCTTTTGTTAAATTCTCCAGTGGTTGGTCAATTTTAGTTATCTTTCAAAAAACAAACTTCTAGTTTTGTTGATTTTTTTCTATTGTCTATTTTCTTTTTCTTTTTTTTTTTCTTTTTTGGTGGGGAGGTTCATATACTTTTGCCATTATTTATTATTATTTTTATTATTATTTAATAAATTTTTGTGCAGTGAAATACCAAAAACTGAAGTTACATAGTTCAATGTATTTTTTTGCATTGTTGCCTCTCTCCCCACTCACCCCTATATTTGCTCCCTCTTTTCCATTGTTAAATTTGCCAGTAGTTGTCAATTTTATTGCTATTTTCATAAAAAACAACTTCTATTCTTCTTCTTCTTCTTTTTTTTTTTTTTAATTGTCTATTTGTTTTCTATTTCATTTATTTCTGCCCAGATCTTTATTATTTCCTTTCTTCAGGTAATTGTAGGCTTTTCTTGCTATTCTTTTTCCAATTGTTGGATATGTTGGTATAATGTGTTGATTTTGTTTTTTTCTTCTTTTTCAATGTGTGCATTTATTGCTGTAAATTGCCCTCTGATCACTGCATTTGCTGTCCCCAAAGATTTTGGTATGTTTTGTTTTCATTCTCTTTTGATTCAAAGAATTTTTCAATTTCATTTTTTCATTTCTTCTATTACCAAGTCATTCTTAAGGAAGGTGTTATTCAGTTTCCATGTGTGTGCTCGTTCTCAGTTGATCTTCCTATTGTTGATTTCTAATTTTATAGCATTGTGATCTGAGAAGATGCTGTGCATTATTTCAATGTTTTTAAATTTATTAAGGCTTGCTTTGTGGCCTAACATATATTCTATCACAGAAAATGTTCCATGTGCACTGGAAAAGAATTTATATTGTGCTGTTGTTGGATGAAGTGCTCTGTAGATGTTTGTAAGGTCAAGTTGGTTGATAGTATTGTTTATTTCTTCTTTGTCTTTGTCAAGTTTCTTCCCAGTTACTCTATCTTTCATTGAAAGTGGTATATTAAAGTCTCCTACTATGAGTGTGGAATCATCTTTTTAGTTTTTTTCAATTTTGTTAAAGTCTGATTTGTATATTTTGTGGTTCTTTATTTGGGTCCATAGATATTTATTATGGTTATATCTTGTTTGATTGATTCTTTAGTTATGATTGTCTCTTATGATGGTTTTTGTCTAAGTCAATATTATCAAAAGTTAATATTGCCACTACTGCTCTTTTATGATTGCCATTTGCTTGATAGATCTTTTTCCAACCTTTGATTTTTAGTCTATTTTTGTCTTTGTCTTTAAGGTGTGTCTCTTTTAGATAACACATTGATGAATTTAGTTTTCTTATCCATTCTGCAACACTCTGTATCTTGAGTTGTGTATTTGTTCCATTGACGTTCAGTGCAATTATTGACAAGCATGAATTGCTTGCTGTCATTTTGTTATGTGTTTTTTTGTGGTGGTCCTGGTTTCTTTGTTCCATTTAATTTTCTGTGCTGAGCTCATTTTGTTTATGAATAATGTTATCATTTCCTTCATTGCTGTTGTTTTAGTATTTGCTAAATATTTGTGCTTGTTCTCTTTTTTATTGTGATGGGAAAATTTATAATTTTTCTTTGAAGTTACACTGTGATTTATAATTTTCTCCCTGAGTTTAGAACATTCCATTCTATCTTGCAACTCTCTTGAGTTACTCATCATTTAGAAATTCTGTAACTACACTAATTTTTCCCTCTTTTTAGTTTGAAGTTGTCCTCACTTGCCAATTGATGTCTCTGGTTCTCTGTTTACAATCTTGTAAGCTTATTTTGCTTTGGATACTTCAATATTTGGGTTGGTTTCTGGGTTATGTCATCATGTTTAGTAATGGTTGGTTATTGTTTGGTATTATTGGTTTTCTGTCCAAAGGACTCCCTTTATTATCTCTTGTAAGGTTGGTCTGATTTTAACAAATTCCATTAATTTCTACTTATCTGGTAATCTCTTAATTTCACCATCATATTTAAGGAACACTTTTACTGGGTATATAATTCTTGGTTGGAAATTTTTCTCTTTCAAGGTTTTATATATGCCATCCCTTTGCCTTCTTACCTGCCTTCTTACCTGAATGATTTCTGCTGAAAAATCAGAGTTTAGTTTTATTGGTTGTCCTTTGCAGGTAACTTTTCATTTTTCCTGTGCTGCTTTCAGGATTCTTTCTTTGTCTTTGGTTTTCGTGAGTTTGATGATAATATGTCTTGGTGATTTTCTTTTGGGGTCTATCCTGTTTGGAATTCCTTGGACATCTTGAATGGATATTTTTGATCTTTCATCATACCAGGGAAGTTCTCTTCCAAAAAATCTTGGGCAATTTTCTCAGTGATTTTCTTTTTCTCTTCCTGTCCTGGAATTCTGATTACACTTCATATATTCCTTTTGATGGTATCCCACAAGTATCTTCATTTTGTTTTGATCTTTTTCCTTGTTGATAACTTTCCAAAGAAGTATTCAGGTATTTATTTTCAATCTCATTAATTATGTCTGCCATTGATTCAATTCTACTCCTTTGCCCTTTCAATATGTTATACATTTCTGAAAATTTAGTATTAATCTTC
Organism: Orycteropus afer afer; assembly: GCF_000298275.1. Classification (NCBI taxonomy): domain Eukaryota; kingdom Metazoa; phylum Chordata; class Mammalia; order Tubulidentata; family Orycteropodidae; genus Orycteropus; species Orycteropus afer. The sequence continues at coordinate 8,684,934 of NW_006921591.1, forward strand.
TGGATTTCTATTTGTAGATTTTGTATAATTTTTAAATTTTCATTTATTTTGTCATTTTGTTCTTGTACTTTATTCTGAACTTATTCTAGAGTTTTATGTGTTTTTCTTAATTTTGTCAGTGTTTTCCTTGATCTGTTTCTCATTCTGTTTAAGGTACCTAAATATAATTCTTTTGAATTCCTTATCAAGGAGTTCCAATGCTTCTTCTTCTTCAGGGATGTGTTCTGTTTCTGTATCCTGTTCCCTTGTTTCTCTTGCTTAATCTTGCTTATTTATGTGAACTGTGATGGTCTGTTGTCTGAGGCTTTATGACTTTGTGGTATCTATGTTTAATTGGTGATTGCATGTTGGAGTGATTCACCTATGATTTTCATTTTCTTTCTTTTATTTGAATGTTATCTAAGAAAATAGAGTACTTTGCTCCTCTATTCACTAGTTGGCAGCACTTATCCACTCACCATCTGTCTCCTAGTGAATGTGATAGAGAATGAGAGTGGCTGAATAGATCTCTGTTAAGTTCTTTTGAAGAGCAGTTAAGGGTGAGTCAGGCTCTTATTGGTAGTCGTGTTTCATTGGCAAGTTGATGCAGAAAGAAATGATGGTACTCACTCACTAAGTGGAGCTGCAACAGGTGCAGGTGTGGTAGGGTCATATTAGCACAGTTGTTTTTTTCCCACTCAGTTAGACTAAAACAAAAATTGAAAAACTGTCAAAAAAATAAAAGCAAATGGCCAAAAACCACACCACATAAACACACAGGACCAATCACCAAAAAGAGAAATAAAGAAAAATTAAAAAGAGAAAAGACAATAAATGAAAGAAAATATTTAAAGAAATATGAATAGAAAAAGGGAAGGAAGAAAAGAACTCACAATATCTGGGGAGGGGGGAATAAGGGAAAAGAGGTAGGAGAATAAGGAAGCTCGAGCTTGGAAATAAACTTTCCCTTTGCTTTTGCATTGTCGAGTCTGTGGCACCTTTTCTGCATTGACACTCCCTTCTATAACTGGGACCAACATTTGGTGCATTGGCCGGGAAGGGAAATTTCAGACTGGGAAACATTGCTCTCGACATAGGGAAAGGCTGGGGGGACTGGAGCCGGCAGGACCAAATTACATCCTTTGCATAAGGATATTGGTCCATCAGGACAGGTTACAGGGCCAGCAGACAAGCCGAGAGGAGTTAGGGGAAGAGACCTTCCCCAGGCTAACAGGCAGACTGTGGGCACCATTTGGTAAGAGCTGTCCCCCTTCAAGGGGAATCAGACATGTCAGTGACTGGTTTTCGGCCAAGGTTTATTTGTCCTTTGTGTACTGAATATTTGTTTTGTCAATATTGGTGTCCGTGATTGTGTGGCCACTTGTCATTTTTGTGTTTAGTCAGCATGTAATACCGTATACCATTTGAAATGGGACAGGGCAAACTACTCCTCTGACTCTGATGGTTGAGCATTTTTCAGAGTTTAAAACCAGAGAATATAATTTGTCTGGGATAGTAAATAATAACCTTTTACTCCTCAGAGTGGCCCACCTTCAATGTAGGTTGGCCTCGGGAAAGATCACTAGATGGAAAAAATATTGCCACCATATTCGACCGAGTCCAGGTTCCAGGCCCTCATGGGCAACCAACTACACTTCAGAACCTCATTGATGCTGGGTTTCCTCTAACTCGTCCCAATTGGGATTTTGAGCATTCGAAAGGTAGGGAGAGTCTCCAAAAGTACCACCATATTCTAATGGCCGGTCTCTGAGCAGCAGTGAGAAAGCCAACTAATTTGGCTAAGGTGAATTCTGTCAGACAGGAACCCACAGAAAGTCCCACAGCATATTTAGAGAGAGACTTATGGAAGCATTTAAACTGTATACCCCTATAGATCCACAAACTAACGAAAGTAGAGCAGCAGTAGTCCTGTCTTTTGTAAATCAAGGAGCCCCTGATATCAGGAGGAAACTTCAGAAGATAGATAGATTAGGTGAACAGACTTTACAGGATTTGGTGAGAGTAACCGAAAGGGTATATAATAATAGGGAAACTTCAGGGAAGTAAGGGAAGAAAGAATAAGGAAGGAAAAGCAAGAATTCCAAGCTAAAGAGAACAAGCAGAACCAGAAGGAATTAGCCAAGATTTTCTTTGCCAGAGCTCAGGGGAAGTAGAACAAGTACGGAGAAGGGAGCCCAGCCATCACTGAGAAATAGACCAGGGGGTATCTTATCCAACCCCCCCCAAACACTGGTGCCATGCACTCTGTCTCTGTCTCTGCCCAACCTGGGTCCCTCAAGAACTATTGAGCGTAAAAGCCACGGGGGCATAAACTACAAAGGGGACAAAAGTGATGCTTGCAGTAAACACAGAGCACTGCTCATCCCTCACGTCACTCCTCGCATCACCCTGCTTAGCCCCGAAGTTTCGGATGGCTGGTTAGCCAAAGATGGGTAAGATTCCTCAAAAGAGGAACAACCTAAGACAGGCACAGTCACAGAGGGGCCATCAGGAAGGAACTTGGAAGCCAACAGAGGTGGAGCACAAACTTTTACCCTCACCTCTGTCTGAGGGAAGTCCCCTGCCCCCAGGACTACTTTGTTTCCCACATTCAGCTCAGAATGGGACCCAGGTAGTAGACAGAGACATAGCCAACAGCAGCTACCCACGCACCGTAACAAGAAAATATCTCCTAGTGTTGGTAAACACTTTCTCAGGATGGGTGGAATCTTACCTTACTAAAAGAGAAACAGCAGTGATAGTTACCAAGAAGATTTTAGAAGAAATAGTACCTAGAGATGGGGTACCCAGAACTTTAGGATCAGATAATGAACCAACTTTTGTAAGTAGAGTAATTCAGAACTTAACCTCGATTCTGGGGGTAAATTAGAAATTACATGGTGAATACAACCCTCAGAGTTCAGGGAAGGTAGAAAAATGAATAGAACCCTAAAGGAGACTCTGTCTAAATTAGCAATAGAAACTGGCGGAGACTGGGTGACCCTCCTTCCTTTTGTGCTCTACTGGGCTAGGAACACCCCTTACACACTGAATTTGACCCCATTTGATATAATGTCTGGAACACCCCCCCCCATTATATCTAATTTAGAAAAATGTACCAAGAGGTTATCAACAGATTTAATTATGGGAATGAAAACACTACATATAATCCAGAAAGAATTGTGGCCCAAGCTACGAGCCATATATAAGGGTCTATTGACCATAGAATTGAACCAGGAGACTCGGTGTGGGTAAAAAGCCACCAGAGAAACACTCTAGAATCTAGATGGAAGGGACGTTATGTTGCTGTTCTTGTAACCCCTACTGCTCTTAAGGTAAATAGAATCAGCACCTGCGTACATCACTCCCATTTTTGGAAAAGCTGACCTACCAGAACAGCAATCAGTGTGAGTAAACTGGAAAACATCTGTGAATTCTGAGAACCCATTGAAAATCAAGCTGACTCCCTATGATGGAAATTAAGACTCTCATCCTCATCCTGAACCTCTACCACCTGGTAATCAGTGCAAATGAACATCAACCCTTTAAAGTCACATGGCAAGTTTGCAATGGATTAACCCACGAAACCTTAAATTCTACCACCCACACCACCCCTCTTAACGTGTGGTGACCTGATTTATTCTTTTCACTGCACCAACTAACAGATACTGGACTAAGCACAGTTTATATCCATAAAATTGGATTTTTTGCATATCCTGGGTACAAACGAAATTTCAAACAATGTAAGGAAGCCCCATGGTATTTTTGTAAAAGCTGGAGCTGTGTAGCCTCCAACAATGGGAATTGGAAATGGCAGGTAAACAATGATTATGTAACATTCTCCTTTGCTAGTCATAACCCATGGTCTTGTAATAATAATTGTGACTTAGTAAAAGTTTCATTCACTGAACAAGGAAAAAGGGAAATGAGTTAAGTGGAGATCAGGGTTCAATTTGGGCCCTCAAGTCTGGGACAGGCAGGCCGGGTGGCCCTCTGGGATATTAACCATCTTACAAGAAGTAGAAGTCTTAGACATTTCATCAATAGGTTCAAATAAGGTACTGAACCCCCCGAGAAAAGGAAATCTAGCTATTAAACTAATGTTAGCAAGTACTGCCACCCCAGATGTCACAGGTAACACCCCATATGTAAAATCTAGTACCCAGGAAAATTCCTGAAGTAAAGATCCCCTTTGGAATATATTACTAGCCGCCTTTCAAACACTTAACCGTACTAACCCTAACCTTACTGAAGCTTGTTGGCTATGTTATGATGTGAACCCTCCATTTTATGAAGCAATAGGCAGTAATACCTCTTTCAGTTATTCCATTGACTCAAACCCACAAAATTGTTCCTGGAAAGACCATAAAATAGGACTTACTATGCAACGAATAACAGGAAAGGGTATATGTGTAGGGAAATCCCATCACCTCCAAGAATGTTGCATTTCACATCTAACGGTGAACTCGTCCTTTAATTGGATTATTCCCAACGAAGGGAACTAGTGGCTGTGCTCAAGAACTGGGCTCTTGCCCTGCTTAAACTTGAAGGTACTCAATCAGTCTTCAGAATATTGTGTACTAGTAACTGTACTGCCTTTAATCCTATACTACTAAGAGGAAGAAATGTATACACACTGGGGCGGAAACTATAGAGTAAAAAGGGAACCACTCACTACAGCTTTTACCCTAGCCACTCTATTTGGCCTGGTGGGGACAGGGTTAGGAATAGCTTCCTTAACTTTACAGAGTCAAGGCATGAATTCTCTAAGAGGAGCCATAGACGAAGACCTCGAAATGATAGAAGCTTCCATCTCCCATCTAGAAAAGTTTCTAACCTTGCTATCAGAAGTAGTGTTGCAGAACCAGCAGGGGTTAGATCTTTTGTTTCTCCATCAAGGGAGACTATGTGCTGCATTAGGAGAAGAATGTTGTTTCTATGCTGACCATACTGGGGTTTGGGAATCAATGGCCAAAGTGCGAGAAGGACTTGCCATAAGGAAAAAGGAACGTGAAGCACAGGAAGGATTATTTGAGTCTTGGTTCAATACCTCCCCATGGTTAACCACTTTGATTTGTACCCTTTTAGGACCACTTATAATTCTCTTAATTATATTAACATTTAGTCCCTGCATTTTAAATAAGCTTATATCATTTGTAAAAAACAGGGTTAATACTGTACAACTTATGGTCTTGAGGCAAAAATATCAATCCTTATCTCCTGTAGTCCGTGATGAAGATTCCTCATACATGTTACAAAACAGAGGGGTAATGTAGAATACTAGGACCACAAACACAGTAGTCTTAAACTAAGCTAAGGGATCATGCAGGCCTAAGTTTCAGTTTGTTGCCTAAGTCTATTTCTTAATTTTCAGTTTATTACCTAAGTTTCGGTTTATTGTAACAGACTCAGTTACGGGAAATCACCAGTGCTGAAACTCCCAACCTGAACCAATCAAATATCAGTCAGAATGCCCCTTTATCAGGAGACTGGAAAGTCCCGAGCTTGCACCTATCAGTCGCCACCAAATAGCAGAACTTGTCCCCTGCACCATTGATGTTCAGCCCCACCTTGTGTAACTGCCCCTTGAAAATCCTATAAATATGTAAAACAAAGGAGCAAGGGGTCTTTTGCTGATACTGCTGTGTCAGTCCAGGCAGAGACCCCAGCTCGAGCTTGGAAATAAACTTTCCCTTTGCTTTTGCATTGTCGAGTCTGTGGCACCTTTTCTGCATCAACACTCCCTTCAATACCTGGGACCAACATTTAATACAATAAAGAGCAAATACCTGGTGCCTTCTTACTAAATGGTTTCTTTTCTTTCACATAGCATGGTAAAATGAGCATCATGGCTGTACTTCAAAATTCAAACACCCAAGTTTCCTTTTAATATATGTTATATATTATTCATTAGTTTGACCTTCTTAATTCTCTTTGCTTTTTTATTTTGCTCTAATTTAAGTCATTCATTAACTACCACCCAAATTAATATCCCTATTCCTGCTTCTCATATTGTGGTCAATGGCTTTAAAAATTGTAGGAAAGCACTATGTATAGTGAAAAAAGCAAGTTCTGATCTTTGGGTTGTGATGTGGGTTTATAACTTGACTACCTCTTATTGACATATCATCTGATCAGGTTACTTAAATTCTCTCAATCTTTCTTTAAATGAAGATAATGTAAGACTGCACAATCTACTTCCACAGAGTTACCACCTATGGAACCACAAAGAGGGATTACTATGGGTTAGAATCGACTCATTGGCAGTGAGTTTTGTTTTGGTTTGGTTTTATGATCCATATGATATTTAAATTATAATAGAGGTCTGCAGAGATAATGCTTTGTAACAAACAATCTCAGAATCTCCACAAGCTTTTGGTTAAAATTTCAAAGGTCTTCAGGTACTGTTCTTTCACTCTGGGACTTGCAGCTACACAAACATTATCTTATTAGGGTAGGTAGCTAAAGCTCAAGAGTTCAAGCCAAGCTATCCAATATATTTAAAGATTTTGTTTATGTCCCCAGCACTAATTTTCCACTGAACAAAACAAACCATGCAACCAACTCAATAGTCATTGGAACAGGGTTGGGCACTTATCATGCTTTTCAAGGAAGCACTGCAAAAACACACAGCCAAGGGTGTAGGTATATTCAAGGGGAGAGTGAAGAATTGGAAACAATAATCCAAACCACCAATCTTTCCTTTTGTTCACAAGTATTTACTTACTTATTCAAACTCCTCATGCCAGACCAGACACCTCAAAAATGTCATCCAGCATTGGATCAGGTTAAAGATTAAAAATCTCTTGCTCTGTATTTTGCTTATATGCAGTTCCTCTTTTTTGGAAATCTATGGTAAATAGACAAGTTGTTCTCTCTCCAAGTAAAACAGGCATAGCGCAAACCCTGTAATAGTCTCACTTGGAAAGATCACCAACAGTATATAGAAGACTGGTTCAATCAATTCTGAAATCTTCCTGGGCAAATTTTGAAAGGTTCTTCTATTCAGAAGATTGAGAATGTTTCTTGACTAATCTTCCACTTTAATTCTGGTAAATAAGTGACAATATAGTGTTCTTCATGACTCTTGACTCTGCCCTGTGAGACCATGTTTGGCTTTCTATATGATCTGGCTTTCTATCGCACATACATTACTTCATGTTTCTCATTTTCACCACCAAACTTGCAGAAAAAAAATTATTGATATCAGCTGTTAACTTGTAGAACTCTACTTCGGGGGGCAGGGGAGAGAGAGAGAGAGAGAGAGAGTATGCATTGTAATAACACTATGAAATATTTACTTTCTCATAAATCATCAAGCAAATGCAAACAAATAATAATAATAATAAAAAAAGATAAAGGATATGATAACACTTCTTACCTACCCATTTGTCAAAAATAGCTAATATCTGGTCTTGCAGGGTAACTGTCACTCACACAGTTGATTGTTGTTGTTGTTGTTGTTATGTGCCGTCGAGTCGGCCCCGACTCATAGCGACCCCTCCTTGGGTTTCCGAGGCAGTATCACTATGGAAGTAGGATTGCCCAACCTTCCTTCCGAGGAGTGGCTGGTGGGTTTGAACTGCCAGCCGTCTGGTTAGCAGGCAAGTGTCTTAGCCACTATGCTACCAGAGCTCCCCACACAGTTGATAGGAGAATAAATTACTAAGACTTTTTGGGGAAAAAATTGTCAGAATCTATTGTGAAAAATATGCATTCTTGCTTAGTTGCTGGGAATTTATTCTCTGGATACACAGTCAAAGAATGTCAAGTTATTTACATGAAGAGTTTATTGCAGCACTAAAGCAATAAATAAATAAATAATCTAAATTTCCATTAGTAAGTCACTTGTTAAAAAATGTATACTACTTCCATACAACAGAAACTTCTGCAAATACTGAAAGTCACAAAGAAGATGAGTATTTGTAGACATGAAAACATTTCTGAGATATATTCTTAAGAGGAAAAGAAAAACAAAGTTCAGAACAATGCATAGTGGATAATTCCTTTTATGTATGTAAAATATGTGCAAGTACTTATTTACTGATACATATACAGACACACACATGCATACATGTTTCTTTTTCCACTAGGAGGATTCAGCAGGAAAAGTTAACAAAGTTTAGCTTTGAGGTAAGGGGCTAATATCTTTTATCTCATAAATTTTAGAATTATTTGAATTGTTTTACAATAAACAAATGGAATTTAAAAAAGAAAGGAAAGTTACTACACTTATGAACTACCATTTATTTCTCAGCTTGCCATATTGTGGTGGCTTGTATTTTGCTATGATGCTGGAAGCTATGCCACCCATATTTCAAATACCAACAGAGTCACCCATGGTGGACGGATTTCAGCAAGGTTTCCAGAATAAGACCAAAGAAGAAGACAGTCCTGATGATAGATTTCCAAGAATATCCACTGACAATAGTATGGATCACACTAGAATATTGTCCTATATCAAAAATAACCTGACCAATTTCACTGTCGTGGAGTCAATTTGACTCATAGTGACACCTCCTTGGGTTTCCAGGGTGGAATGTCTATGGAAGTAGATTGCCCAATCTTCCTTCTGAGGAATGGCCAGTGAGTTTGAATCACCAGCTTTCTGCTTAGCAGTCAAATGCCTTAGGTACTACACCACCAGAGCTCCCATTGTCCTATATAGTGCTGGGCAATAAGACCTCTAGATTGGAAGGCACTCAATACACAGTAGTTGTAACAATGGACTTGAGCACACTGACAATAATGGGGATGGTGCAAGATTGGTGAACTTTACATGATGTTGTATGTGGGATCATCGTGAGTTGGAACAAACTCCACAACAACTAACAACAACAAAAGCCCCTATTTGATTAAGAAAATATTCGATATGTGCCAAATGAGTATACAGACACTAAATTTTCCCATGATAGAGTAATGGGATTGAACTAGGACATCATGGAGAAGGCTGAATTTGGCCTGGATGCTATGTGTTGAAGATTGTGATATATGAGATAGACATGACAATGACAATTATATTCAGGGTACCTCTATAAACCAAGAAGTTTCTGTGGCATATTTCTGAATTCGGTCAGTCTAGGCTCCATTCTCAGCTCTACCTTTATTAAATGTGTTAACTGTGGATATGGTTTTTATTATGTCTGTGTTTCAATCTCCTTTTCAGTAAAATGATAATTGCAGTACATATATCATAGAATGTTTGTGAGAATTAAATGAAATAGTACATTATTTTTTTTAGAATTGTGCCTGGCAAATAGTGAGCCATAAAAAAATTTAACTTATTATGCCAATTAGCAAGATTTAAAGCAGGTAATTGTGATATAGCAGTTTTTTTTTAAAGGTGGGTGGTTCAAACCCACCATCCACTCCACAGAAGAAACATAATGCAGTCTGTTTCCATAAAGATTTACAGCCTTGGAAAAACAATGAGGGTTGCTGTAAGTTGGAATTGACTCAATGGCAGTGAATTTAGTTTTTTGTAATCACATGATAGGGTGATTAAAAGAAGCTCAGTTGCACTTAACTACATTGTTTTAACAAATTAGCTAATTTTTTGATAGTGTTTTAAGCTATTTATTTTTAGTCCTTTCCTTCTAGAAAGGTCTTTCTATTTTGGATATCAAGAAAATAGAAGCTGAAGAGTTCTGGCAAGATGGAGGATTAGGCAAAAAGACTGCACAGACCCTCTTCAACAAAGAAAAGGGAAAACAAATAACACAGACACAGAAGATAAACTTGGACCCCTGAGCCTTGAAGAGGAGGATATAGAAGTGGACTAAACCCCAACTAGCAGAAGAATTTGTGTGAAAATACCAAAAAAAGAGACATATGGAGCTGGTCTGGCAGTGATCCTGAGCAATCGTGATGGCACAGACAGCTTGGAGATTCCCGAGTGGTGGTAGGACCTAAAAATTAACCTAAAAATTAGCCCTGCTAGCCAGTGACTGCATGGAGGACTGCTCTGGTGGCTGGGGAATAAACGGAGAAGGTGAAGAGAAAGGCAGGCTGAGCTGTAGACTTTTGCCATCCAGAGGGGGCTGCCATTTTGAAGGTTTAAAAGCCACTTGACTATTTTGGATATTTAAAGAGACAGCACACTCACAGATTCCTGGGGCTTAAGAACACTTTCTGCACTCCAGCAACCCCAAGGTCACTCCGGACCTGCAAGACTCAAAAGGTACCACATTCCACTTGTTACTCTTATACCCCACACCCACTTGGTGAATGGAGGTGCGGGCATCCCCCACTCCCACCAACCTTCTGGGCCCACAGGAACTGTATCACAGTCTGTGTGCTCAGACATATATATACATTTTTTTTTCCTCTTTTTTTCTTTTATTTTTTCTGGTGATCAGTTTGCTTGTATTTGCATGTTTTAAAACAACTATTATTAATAATATTTTTGTCCTTTTTACTATTATTCCCCTTCCAGGTCCTAGTTTTCAGCATTTTTTCTTTTCCCTGTTCCTGGTTGATATATATATATATTTAAGTAAGTGTTTTTTATTTCCCCCATTTTTCTCATGGTTAACCCCATTCCTTGTTTTTTTCTTTTTGCATTTTTCTCATTTTTTTCCCTCATTATTCTCCTTCTCTACTTTTTTTCTCTTAGTGTCTTATCCCCAGATATTGCAGGTTTTCTTGCTTTTTCTTCTTCTTTTTCCCTTTTTATTATTTTGGCTATTATTCCGGTGTGATTACATGGTGTGCTTTTGTCCATGTGCTTTTAGTTTTTTTTTTTTTATCAATATTCAATTGTAATTTTTGTCTAACTAAGAGGTAGAGAATAACAGTGCCCATAAGACACAACTACACACACCTCCTGCAACTACACTTACTGAGCGAGAGCCACTACCTCCTTCTCCACCAACAGGCCAACAATAATAAAAAACACCAAGAAGAACCTGAATCACCCTTGGCCGCTCTTCACAAATAGTTAATAGATATCTAAATACAGAAGCGCCACGGTGCCTCAGAGACAACACGCCATCACAGTGCACACAAAGAAGAAGGATAAAGTGATAGAAACAAGGGAGCTGGATACAGACCCAGAAAACATCCCTGAGGAAGAAGCAGTATTGGAACTCTCTGATAAGGAATTCAAAACAATTATATTTAGGTATCTCCAAAGGATTGAGCTCTGGTAGCATAGTGGCTAAGGTAATTGACTGCTAACCAGAAGGCTGGTGGTTTCAAACCCACCAGCCACTCCTCGGAAGGAAGACGGGGCAATCTACTTCCATAGTGATACTGCCTTGGAAACCCAAGAAGGGGTTGCTATGAGTTGGGTCTGATTCGACAGCATATAACAACAACAACAGCAACAAAGGATTGAGAGACAGACCAAAGAAAACACAAGAAAAAAACCTAGAAGAATTTTGGAAGGAAATACAAGAACAAAATGCCAAAATAAATGAAAAATTAGAAATGATCCTAAATCTACAGACAGCAATCCAGAAGATTAATACTAAATTGTCAGAAATAGATACCACATTGGAAGGGCAAAGGAATAGAATTGATGCGATGGAAGACAGAATTAATGAGATTGAAGACAAATACCTGAATACTTCTTTGGAAAGGATCAAACAGAAAAAAGATCAAAACAAAATGAAGAAAGCCTAAGGTTCATGTGGGATACCATTAAAAGGAATAACTTATGTGTCATTGGAATTCCAGAACAGGCAGAGAAAAACAAAACCACTGAGAAAATTGTCTGAGATTTGCTGGAGGAGAACTTCCCTGA
>NW_006921591.1:8702751-8705477 GCF_000298275.1 Orycteropus afer afer
CATTGTGGTAAACTGTGGCCAATGTCATGAGACAAAGTATATGTGAACCGTTGTATGGAAAGTAAATTTGCTCTGTAAACCTTCACCGAAATCACAATAAAAAAATAAGTAAATAATAGAAATTGAGTCTCTGATAAGTCAAACTTTTTTTTTGTTGTTGTTTTTTTAATGGAAATTCAATTGAAGGACATAACTCCTCTGTCTCTAAATATTTGGCAAAAATTAAGAATTTATCTATCTACATCCAGTGAAAGCTTTCCTCTGAGAATCTCCAGCTTATGCATTTAGAGATGCCTAGATATGTTTTCTCTTAAGAATCACTGTGTGAAAGACCTACTCATCACTAATCCTAATACTAATTTAGAAAATATTCATTTTTTCCATATATGTTGATTCTGGTTCCTCTATCTGAAAACCAAGCCTCAAACAAACAAACAGAACAAACAAACAAAAATAAAACTCACTTCTGTCGAGTTGGATCTGACTCATGGAGACTCCTCCTTGGGTATCACTACACAAGTAGATTGCCCAACCTTCCTTCAGAGGAGTGGCTAGTGGGTTTGAACCACAAGCTTTCTGATCAACATCCAATGTCTTAGGCATTATGCCACCAGAGCTCCCAAAACCAAGCCTAGACTGGCTAAATGCAATTGAAATTCATACAACTTTAGTGATCCCTTGTTCACAATGCCATATTCCTAGTTCTTAAATGTTTAAAAGCTAAATCAAATTCTAAGATGTGCTTTGCTTCTATAGTCATTGATTTTTTTTTTTTTTTTTTTCTGGTCAGTCACTTTGGAACTCCCTACCAAGTGTCAATGAGTAAGGAAATTCTTTCTTATTCTCATAAGAAAATAAAATTTGAGAATAAGTATATCTGCAACTTCTTCACAAATTATCTGACCGTTATTTATATAGTCACATCCATATATACATTTATATATTTCTTTTTGTTGTTATATGCTGTTGAGTCGGACCCGACTCATAGCGACCCCTCCTTGGGTTTCCGAGGCAGTATCACTACAGAAGTAGATTGCCCCATCTTCCTTCCGAAGAGTGGCTGGTGGGTTTGAACTGCCAGCCTTCTGGTTAGCAGTCAAGTGCCTTAGACACTATGCTACCAGAGATCCTACACATTTATATAGTCACATCCACATACACATCCATATACACATATAACACATGGGTGTTAATTATGGGCACAAACATTCCACAAAAGTCAAACTAAAGATCTCCAACATATATGTTTTATATTTGTGTCTCAAAAGATGAAATTTTTAAATGTTGTTTTTTTCTTCATTTGTTTTTTTGAAAAAGAGATAAATGTGTACAGGTGCATGCCTAGGGCTTTTCATTGTTTCTTCCAGTGATATATTAATGAGGTGTTTGTGGAAGTTTAGAAAATGTTACTCACCAAAAGAAGTTTGTTGAATTTTAAATTTGAGAATATACTTCAGGACATCATGACTATAAAGACTCTTTCACATTTTTTGTGAGGTTAATTAGTGTCTTATTCATTTAATTGTATGTTGGTCATACTATGATTCCTTAGGCTCTGTTTTTTCTTACCCAAAACCTTCCACCTTTGTCATCACTACACACACATACCCTTATAATTAGGGGCTCAAACATGTTTGTATTCAACTTTTAGTTTCTGTACTTGTACTACCACAGACATGTAAACCTTCAAGGAACAGTATTTTGTATATATACAGCAGACATAAAACTTTAGAATCCACCAAGAATCCATTATAATATGGAGCTAGAAAGAAATGCAGGAAAGGGTCATTCATAGGATTGTTCATTACTCTCCTCATCGATTTCCTCAAATTCAACTACACATGGCCGTAATGATTCAGTGGAAGAAGCCTCAGGAAATTTGAAAGGGCAATTTAAAATCTTCATGATTTCCTCAATTGTAGGGACGTCTCTTTGATGGGCTAAAAGTAAAATAAATTAGATCGTATTCCCATTGTTCTCTCACTGTTTAATCTATATCAAAGAAGAACATACATATGAACCCATTTCAATCTTAACTCAACATGAGATTTCCAAAATTGAGCCATAAATCATTTTGAAAAAGGAATCCATAAAGGAAATGAGATTTTTATATAAGAAGTAACATTCTAAAAATTAATTTTGTGAGAATCTTATTTAGGAAAAATGAATTATATGGTATGTGACAAGTAACAGTTAGTGAACAACACAAGATTGCAGACAGGCAACTATAACAAGTATATCCTGACTTCCCTAATGTGAAAGGGACCACCTGTATCTTGTAATTTGAAAGATGCTAGAGAAACTACCCACCTACCTGAGATATATGACCATGCCAGTGATGATACTGAACTTTATCTGAGCCTTTGTTCTGGAACAATGACAGTTAATAAATCTTCACATCCTTTTGTGTTCCAGGATTTGGTTTACTATAAAACAACAACAATAACAACAACAACAACAAAACTGCTTTCCCTATATTACTTAGATAAGATTCATGGATGACTTCTTGTTTTCCTTTGACAACAGATACATAGATCCTGCAAATTCACATTCTCTGTCTTATTAATGATTAGCTGAACTGTTTGTCCATATTGAAGAATCTAGAAATAAAATGTCCACTGACTGGAATTGATTAAATATTAGTCAGGCTTCTCATCTTCCCCAAAAACCCTGGGCTTTTATCAACTTTAAGCACTGTAACTAGGGTTTTAAACCATATATATATA
>NW_006921591.1:8705577-8719309 GCF_000298275.1 Orycteropus afer afer
AGTTCAAATTACTTCAAATCTGTTTTTTCCTCTCCATTCTCAAATTTATGTTCTGCAAATGGATAAAGTGGAGCATTTTCATCTGAAGAAATATGGCTACTAAATTTGTTCTTTATATTGAAAATAATATTGCATTTTTATATTAACTTAAATTTTGTTCATCCCAAGATTTTTTAATTAGTTTTTAATGTAGCAATATTAAATTATTTCTTTCTATACATTCATTAATAATTATATCTTAAATGGCAATGATTTTCAATTTTTTTTTTAATTGTGATTTTGGTGAAAGTTTACAGAGCAACTTCATTTTCCATTCAACAGTTTACACACATTTTATTTCATGACATTGATTGCAGTCTCTTTAATGTAACAGCTTTCTTTCCATTTTCTCCTAGTGTTTAGCTTTTCCCTGTGTCCTTCATTCATATGCATTCCTGCCTCTGAGCTAACTGCCTGAGCAAATGCTGCCCTTTTGATCTCCCATGGTTGATTGTTCTATGAAGAGTACCTACCTGATATAAATGTTCACAATTTAGGCCTGTCCATTGTCTAGCTGGAAGCCACAGGAGCGAGTTCAAGTTCAGGCCCAAAGAATGATTAGGGACCATAGTTTTGGGAGTTTTACCAGTTTCTATCAGACTGATAAGGAGCTCTGGTAGCGTAGTGCCTAAGACATTTGACTGCTAACCAGAAGGCTGGTGGTTCAAACCCACCAGCTACTCCTTGGAAGGAAGGTTGGACAATCTACTTCCATAGTGATACTGCCTCAGAAACCCAAGGAAGGGTCACTATGAGTCAGGTCCAACTTGACGACACATAACAACAACAATTAGACTGATAAGCCTGATGTTGTTTATGATTTTGAGTTTGGTTCCACATTTTTCTTCCACTCTGTTCAGGATCTCTCACATTGATCTCTTTCTGAGTGGTTGACACTGGTAGCCAAGCACCGTTTAGTACTTCAAGGTCATGTAGGCTAAGATTGCATGGTTCCTTAGTCGCTTGGATAATTATTTCCATGTGCATTTGGTTTTCTTCATTCTTCTTTGCTCTGGATGAGGAGAGATCAAATGTTATATCTTAGATAGCCACTAGAAAGCTTTGAAGACTCAAGTTGCTACTCGCCAAAGTAGGATGCAAAACAATGTTTTTGTGTAGTATGTTATGCCAATTGAGAGTGTTGTTCCCTGCAACCATGGTTCAGAGCCTGAGGGCCCAGTGACTTACTTCCTCAAGGTGTTTGACTGTAACTTAGAAGTTATCATAACTTTGGCCAGTTAGCTCTATTATACATATGGACTTTCTTATAGTATATACAAATATACATGTAGAAATATCATCTGCCAAACTTATATATGGTCCAGGTTGTAGTTCTTTTTACCACTTGAAGAATATCCCCTAACATTTTTGATTTAAGCTTTCTCTGTTGCATCAGAAGATGAATTTAAAAAAAAAAAAAATTAGAGTGACATTCAGTTTTAATCACTGCTTCTAAACATTTCAATACAAAGAAAAACATGATGTAAAATATATAAATTTTAAATATACAGTGCAGCACTGAGTCATTTTGATAAATAGTATTGTGGGTGAAAAAAAAAAAAAAAAACCCTCCTAATATACTGGATAAATATTAAATTAAAGATTTGAAGTACTTTTTTAGTAGGAAATTCTCAGCTTAAAACTATAAAGTACATTGAAAACAAACTTAATTTTTATGTTAAAATAAAATTTTAAAATTTAAATTTTATTTTTACTTTTATTTCTCTGTTAACACTTAATAGTCACATAAAATTGTTAAGAATTTACTCATGAGATAGAAGAAATACAGTGTGCTATCACACTTAATACATCAATACATAAAAGCAAAGCACACTAAAATATTTAACACTTTAATATTCACCTCAATTCTAAGCTGAAGAATTGCCATAACATTACATAAATATTTTATTACAAATATAGATTTAATTCTTAAACAATTATAAAATTGTTTAAAAAAATCATTGCAACAACCCATAATTAAAAGAATGCCTCTATTATTTTTAATTTAAGCTGTTTCTACTGTCTCAGATGATACATTCCAAATTCAAAAGCTCACTCTTTACTGACTTGAATAGTTGGTGCACCCAAAGCTACCACTGAAATTGCACATAAATGAGGTTGTCGTGAATGTTTTTCATCCCAAAATTCAAGAATACTTTATTGTTTTCCTCTCAACTTTTTGTACATCTTCTCAGCTTGTTAATATAGAGTTAATATAAACAGTATAGTGATTTTATTTCAATTTAACTTTTTCTTCTTCAGTTTTGAAAAATAATTCCATCTCCTCAACCTCATCACATGAAATGAGATAATTTCCTAAATTACTTTCCTCTGTTACTCTTTTAATATTGCTCCTTTTCAAATTTTCTGTCATTTCTCTATTTGTTTTAAATGTAATATGGCCTTCACCTTAAGAACTAATTAGAACTTTGTAACAAAGGTATAGATAAACTCCTCTTCATATGCTATCATTTCCAATAATAACTTTTTCTCTGACATTAAAATTATGAATTGATGTGTTTCCAAATGAACTATTAAGAGCTCTTCATTTTAGCTTAGTTTCCCACACACATACTAAAAACATTACTTGCAGTTAAATACTCACTTTGCAATCTCACTACAACTTTCTTTAAAGGTTTTAAAGTTTCCAAAATTAATTTGACATATGCCTATTGATCATTAGAATAGTAATATTTCAAATTATTCTCAGCTAATACATTGTGGAGATTTTTGCACATTATGAAGTTTCTAATATGGTGTATATACTTTCCATATTTGGGGCAATGTAGCACAGATTTCCTTAAATTATTTTCTAATAGTTTGATAGAAAATATAGGAATATGATTTATTTGAATGAGTTCCTTAAATTCTCCTAAAGGTTCTTCCAGTTCAGTGTCCTTTATGACATTTTTTAATAACTAACTGTGCAGTATACTTTATAATAATCTTTTCTTATAAACTTTTGTTTTCACCATACTCTACAACAGTTAATGTCTGAAGGTCAGGGTTAAGTCAAAGTCTTCAAAATTGTCATTTGGCCCTGACATTTGCCATTCAATTTTGCTCTCATTTTGGGGCAAATCAAATCAACAAATTTAAAAATATTTGAGCCATTTTCCATGGTTACAGAATAAATCTCTTATAAATCAGTGTTGTACTTCTATTAAATTTGATACATAGTGTTTTTACGCACAGATTTGTGTGCTTTCCTTTTAATTATTTCATTTCCAGTGTCAATAGATGTATATTGTTGTCTTGTGTTAACAGGGTGTTAATTACTAGAACCGACTAACTCAATCTATTTGCAACATCCACTTTCAAAGGGAATATTCATTTTTCCAAACTGCTACCAAATTTTTGAGCTATATTTTAAGGACAAATGAGATATCTTTTTCCTAATATTCTCTCAGTTGATTGAAAATTTTCGGTTGAATTATTTTGAAGCAATAATTGGGTTTAAAATTTTACCAAAGCCTGAATATTCAATTAACTCAAATGAACAATTGTTAACAGTAACTAATTCAACACATGAATTAGCATTGGTTTGTTTACTTGACTTCACCTTAAGGCATTCTGGAACAGAAAACTCTTCTAATGCTTTTTTGTTGTTGCTTGTTGAGAACACTTCTAACACTTCAACCTTCTTTGTCTTCTTGCTTTGCAGTGCATTCTATCCATCCATATGATGACACTTCAGTTGCTTCCCTAAATTTACTGAATGGGCTCCAACAACATCTATGTAGGAAATTTTACATGTACTTTTATTTTCAATGTTTTTATACTTAAAAAAAAAAAATATTGATATGGATTTTCTATGGTTTGTCCCATATTAGAATTCAAAGAATAAGAAATAACGTTGAGACATATTTTACAGTCATTATTTTACATTGCAGTAAAAAAAAAAAAAGCTTCAGATTTGATTACATAAAGATAGTAGAATGCATAAATATCTTTGCAGAAATTAATTAGAACCAATGTGTATTTAAATACTTCTAGTTATATATCATCAGTATCTTAGAAAAACCAGAATAACTTTGATTCTCAGCGTTTGCTGATTTCTTCCATCTGAAGGATCATTTTACATTTTTGTACATTTATCCAGAATTTTTTGAAGAAAAATCTCACTTCATAATGATGTCATCTGTTTGTTTTTAGTGAAATAATGGTATATCACAATTGAAACATTTATTTTCTTTCTGTTAGCTGCTGCAATTTGTTAATATTTTGACTTTTGAGATAAATATCAAATTTAAATATGTATGTACAAACAATGTGTGACAGTACATTTAAATCAAAACCGGACATAAGAATGGAATAATAAAAAAAAAAACTGTGCTATTTTTATTACTTGAATTTAAACATCAAACTTGAAAATTTGAATAATGCAATATGTATTATTCAAATAGACGTGCAAACAACTAAAGACAAAGATGAAGAAAGTGAAGATTTTTACCAACTTGTGCTGTCTGAAAGTGACCAAATGCAAACAAGATGCATTGATAATTACTGGTGATTAGAATGCAAAAGTTTTAAAACAAAGAACAAGGACTGGTAGTTGGAAAATTTGGCCTTAGTGAAAGAAATGACGCCCGAGATTGCATGATAGAATTTTGCAAGAACAACTTATTCATTGAAAATACCTTTTTCAACAACATAAATGGCAACTATATGCATGGACCTTGCCAGATGGCGTCACAGAAATCAAATATACTACATCTGTGGAAAGAGGTGATGGAGAAGATCAATAACCTCAGTCAGAACAAGACCAGGTACTGGATGTAGAACCAACCAGTCAAGCTGAAGAAAACTAAAACAAGTCCATGACAGCCAAAATAGAACTCTGATTATATCCCACAAGAATTTAGAGACTACCTGAAGAATAGATTTAATGCTTTGAACACCAATGACTGAAGACCAGGCGAGTTATATAAAGATATCAAGAAAATCATACATGAAGAAAACAAAAGGTCATTAAAAAGACAGGAAAGGAGGAAAATACCAAAATGGATGTCAGAAGAGAGTCTGAAACTTGCTCCTGAAAGCAGATTAGCTAAAATGAATGGAAGAAATGATGAAGTAAAACAGTTGTAAGAGCTGTAAAAGAGCTGAATAAAAAGATTACGAACAACAGCTCGAGAAGACAAGGTAAAGTATTGTAATGAAATGTGCAAAGAATTCATTAGAAAACCAAAAAGGAAGAACATACTTGGCATTTCTCAAACTGAAAGACCTAGAGAAAAAATTCCAGTTTTGAGTTTCAATATTGAAGAGTTCTGTGACCAAAATATTGAATTACACAAGGATTATTAAAAGAAGATGGAAGGAGTACACAGAGTCACTGGATGAAGAAGAATTGGTTAACATTCAATCATTTCTAGGGGAAACACGTGATTGAGGACTGATAGTACTGAAAAATATCATCAGTGGCAGACACACTGAAGGAACTGGTGAAAAACAAGACTCGAGGAATTAACAGAATAACCCACTGAGATGTTTCAACAAATGGATGCAGAGCTAGAGGCACTTACTCATTTATGCAAGAAAGCTGGAAGACAGCTACCTGGACAATTAACTAGAAGAGATCCATTTTGTGACCATTCCAAAGAAAGGTAATCCAGCAGAAAGTGGAAACTGTTGTATCATTACTATCACACATAAGTAAAATTTTGCAGAAGATAATTCAAAAACAACTGTACCAGTATATTGACAGGAAACTGCCAGAAATTCATGCTGGATTCAGAAAAGGATGTGAAATGAGGGATATCATTGCTGATGTTAGGTGGATCTTGGCTGAAAGTGAAGAATACCTGAGGTGTTTACTTTTGTTTTATTGACTATGCAGAGACATTCAACTGTGTGGATCATAACAAATTATGGATAACATTATGAAGAATGGGAATTCTAGAACACTTGTGCTCTGGAAGAACCTATACATAGAACAAGAGGCAATGGTTCCAACAGAACAAGGGATACTGCAAGGTTTAAAATCAGGAAAGGTATGCATCACCTTTGTGTTGTTTCCTTTCACTATGCTTATTTATTCTGCATGCTAAGCAAATAATCTGAGAAGTTGGACTATATGAAGAAGAACATGCCATCAGAATTTGAGGAAGACTCATTCACAACCTGTGATATGCAGATGACACAACCTTGTTGGCTGAAAGTCAAGAAGACTTGAAGCATTTACTGATGAAAATCAAAGATTGGAGTCTTCAGTATGGATTATACCTCAAAACAAAGAAAACAAAATCCTCCCAACCAGACCAGTAAACATCATGATAAATGGAGAAAAGATTGAAATTGTCAGGGAGTTTGTTTTACGTAGATTCACAAACAATACCCTTGGAAGCTGTAGACAAGGAATCAGATGGCATCTTGCACTGGTCAAATCATCTGCAAAAGGCCTCTTTAAACTGTTAAATAGTGAAGATGTCACTTTTAAGACTGTGGTGTGCCTGACCCAAGCCATCGTGTTTTTAATAGCTTCGTATACATGTGAAACCTGGACAGTGAATAAGGAAGACCACGGAAGAACTGATGCATTCTAATTGTGGTGTTGGCAAAGAATACTTAAAATATCATGGACTCACAGAAGAATGAACAGATCTGTCTTGGAAGAAAGATAGATGGAATGCTCCTTGTTTAGGTTAATTCCTAGGTATTTTGTTGATTTGGAGCTGTTATAAATAATACTATTTCCCTAATTTCTTTTTCAGAATAGGTTTTATTAGTGCAGAGGAACCCAACTTATTTCTGTGTCCTGATATTACTCCCTGAAATGTTGCTAAATTCTTCTATTAGTTCCAGCACTTTTCTTGTGGAACCTTTTGCATTTTCTATGTACAAGATCATGTCATCTGCAAATAGAGACAGTTTTATGTGTTCCTTCCAATATGGATACCTTTAATTTCTCTTTTTTTGTTTTATTGTGTTATTGCTCTGGCTAGAACTTCCAGGAAAATTTTGAATTGGTGTGGTGAAAATGGATATTCTGGTTTGTTCCCATTCTCAAGGAAAATTCTCAGCTGTTCTCCCTTGAGTATAATGGTCGATGTTTGTTTTATATGTATACCCTTAATTATGTTGAGAAATGTCCCTTCTATTTGTATTTTGTTGAATGTTTTTATCAGGAATGGGTATTGTTCTGGTTACCTAGTGTCACTCTGATGGGGATATACCACCAATGGGATGGTTTAACAAACAGGAGTTTATTCTTTTACAGTTTGGAGGCTTTAAGTCCAATTTCAAAGTGCCAGGCTCTAGGGTTGGGTGAAAGCCCCTCAACCTTGGGGTCCAGCTCTGCCACCTGCTCCCAGCTCACTGAAGCTAGAGGAGTTTCTTCACTCAGACAGCTGCTAGCTGCTGAGGCTGACAAACCCAAAGCTGAAAAATAAAAAGGCACAGTCCCAATGTTACCAAATCACATGGCAGGCCATTAATTCAAGTCCATTTTAAGTCCCAAAGTCAGCAGAGCATGGCAGGCTGCTGAACAACATGGCTTCATGCAGGGTCCGAGCGTGCCATAAGCTAGAGACCATTCACAAAGCTGCTTCTTATATACAGGAAACAGACCACATACCCAAAGCAGCTACTCAGCTGCTTGTGGTGGATCCCACCATGGAGTTGATTGCCAGTCTCACCAAGGGAAATAAATACCACCAGCTGCCCAGCCACTCAACCAGGCCCAGCCAAGTTGACACACAAACACAACCACCACATGTATTGATTTCTTTTTCCCCCAAGTGTTTTTATTGCATCAATTGAAATGATCATATGATTCTTTTGTTTTGTTTTGCTCACACAGCAGATTACATGGATTTTCTAATTTTGAACCACCTTTGTAAACCTGGTATGAATCTCACTTAATCATGGTTTATGTTTTTTTTGTATGTTTCTGAAGTTTGTTGGCTAGAATTCCATTGAAAATTGTTGCTGTTTTTTATGTTCATAAGAGATATTGATCTGTAATTTTCTTATGCCATTTCCTGGTTTAGGTATCAGGGTGATGCTAGATTCATATAAATAATTTAGGAGTGTTCCCTCTTCTCCTATGTTTTTGAAGAGATTGAGGTTTCAACTTTTCTCTGATATTTGATAGAATTCTCCAGTGTAGCCGTCTGGTCCTGGGCTTTTTGTTATTGTTGTCCTTGTTGGCAGTTTTTTGGTGATATCTTTTATATCTTGTTTTGTAATGGGTCTGTGTTCTGGTTACCTAGCACCGCTCTTACAAAAATATACCACAAATGTGATGGCTTGAACAAACAGGAGTTTATTCTCTTACAGTTTTGGCGGCTAGAAATCTGAGTTCAAAGTGCCAAGAACTAGGCGCTATGTGAAAGTCCCTTGACCTTGGGCTTCAGCTCTGCCTCTTGCTCCCAGCCCACTGAAGCTAGAGGCATTTTTTCACTCAGGCAGACACTGTCTGCTGAGGCTAACAAGCCCAAGGCCAACAAATAAAATGTCACAGTCCTGATGTTACCAAACCATATGGCAGGCCATTAATTCAAGTGTATTGTAAGTTCCAAGGTCGACAGAGCATAGCATGCTGCCCAACAATGACATGACTACATGCAGGCGTCAAGCATTCCATTCCCCAAGGCTTCTTCTTATATACGGAAAGCAGACCACATCCCTAAGGCAGCTGCTCAGCCACTCACAGTAGATTCCACCATGGAGTTGATTACCAGTCTCATCATGGGAAACACTACATCGAGCTGCCCAGCCACTCAACTAGGCCCTGCCAAGTTGACACACAAACTTAACTACCACAGTCTAAGTCTTCTATCTGTTTTCATTAGTCGGGATAAGTAGTGTATTTCTAGGAATTTGTCTGTTTCATCTAGATTTTCAAATTTGTTGAAGAACATTTTTTCATATTATTCATTTATGATCCTTATTGTCTGTATTGGACTGGTTGTAATGTCACCAACTTCATTTATTAATTTGGTTATTTGCCTCTCCTAGTTTTTTTTTTTTTTTTTTGTCAACCTAGCCAGTGATTAGAACACCGCTTCTTAACAATCCATCCTGATCATCCATTCCCTTCAGGGAAAAGCATTAAATATCTGATCAATCCAATCTCCACACCTGATTATTTCTGGTTTTGTTTACACTTACCATCAAAGAAAATCCCTTTTCTGCTTGATCCTGCGGCACTTGTAGGTATCATGGTCAGAGTGTTGTCTCTACTGAAAAAATCACCCCTTCTTTATTTTATTTTTTATTTGACACAAGTTCAACTGTTGAGGCATATACCATGTATATATAAATATATATGGGAGAAGTAACTATAAGCATCTGAATACCATTAATCCATGTATATTAAATTGTTTTTTGGTTTGTTCGTGTGTTTTCTTTTTTCATTGATCAGTTTTTATTGTTAGGTGTTATGGAGTTGGTTCCTACTCATAGTGACCTTACGTCTAACAGAATGACATGTTAGCTAGTTCTACATCATACTCACTGTAAGAGGTATGTTCAAATCCATTGTTGCAGCTGCTATGTCAATCCAACTCATTGAAGATTAAGGGCTCTAAAAAATCGATTTCTTAAAAAAAATATTGTAATTTGGGTGACCATTTACAGAGCAAATTCATTTTCCATATAGAAGCTCACATATACTTTGTCTCATGACATTGACTGCAATATCCCACAATGCAACATCTCCTCTCCCACTTTCTCCCCATATTTACCTCTTCCCTGTGTCCTTCCATCTTATGCATTCCATCCCCTCAAGCTGTCTCCCTGTGCACACACAGCCCCTCTATTCTCCCATGACTGATCTCTCCAAGGAGTGTATCTACCAGATGGAAATATTCAGATCATATGCTTGACTTTTGTTTGGTTGGAAGCCACAGGAGTGGGCTCAGTTCCAGACCTGAAGGGCAGCTAGGTGCTATAATCTCAGTGGTTCCATCAGGCTCTACCAGACCAGCAAATCTGTTCCCTTTTTTTTTTTTTTTTAAAATTTTGAGTTTTGTTCCATGTTGGAGTCCCACTCTATCCAGGATCTCCTACATAGATCTCCCTCCATCCAGGATCTCCTATATAAATTCCTCTCCAAGTGGTTGACAATGATAGCCAGGCACTATCTAGTTCTTCTCTTCTCATAGCTGTGTTGTATAGGCTGAGAATTGCATGGGGTACCAGTTGTTTGGACTAATTTTTTCCATGCTTCTTTGGTGTTCTACATTCTTCTTTGCTCTGGATGGAGAGAGACCCATCTTTACATCTAGATGGCTGTTTGCAAGCTTTTAAGATCCCAGTCTCTACTCACCAAAGTAAGATGTAGAACAATGTTTTTGTGTAGTATATTATGCCAATTGAGCTTGATGTCCCCTGTGACCATGGTTCTAAGCTAAAAGATCCAACTATTAACTCCCTCTGGGTACTGGCTGTGGCCAAGAAGTGACTACAACAGTGTCCCTTGTCAGCTCTACTATATACCTAGGAATTCTTACAGAACATAAAAATACACTTGTAGAAACATTGTCTGCCAACCCTATACATGGGCAAACTCCCCCTTTCATGGACATACCTAATGTTTCAGCCTGTCCTTTCATCTATCCACTATCAATGTTTGCCTTCACTGACAATGCAGTACTGTATGTGCAAAAGGGTTCATCTTTGTTGTCTGTACCTCCCATACATCTCTTTACATCTTCTCGTTCCTCAATGCCACTGTGTTGATCACTCACACTGGTACATTGCCCTTCTCTTCACCCAAATCAGTATTTGTCTCTACCTATCTAACATTGTTCCCTCCCTTACCCTCATTCCATGCATAAAACTTTCCTTGACTTTTACAATAACAGACTAATACAATATTTGTCCTTCTGTCATTGACTTATTTCACTCAGCCTAATGTCCTCCAAGTTCATTCACATTATGTGGTGTGTGTTAGGCTGGGTTCTCTAGAGAAACAAAACCAGTACAGCTTATATATATAGAGAGAGAGAGAGAGAAAAAAAAAAATTCATCTTAGGAAAATGGCTTACACACTTACAGAACCTGGCAAGTCCCAAGTTCCTGGATCAAATGTTAAGCTGGAGGCTTTTCCTGACTTACAAAGCTACAGGGGCTGATGAGTTTTCAAGGTTGGCAGGCAGTATACCAGCTGTTGACTCAGAAGGATGATGAATCCAAGATCAACATGATGGATGGTGGATTGTTTGCTCATGGACCATTTTAGGCAGCACAAAAGGATCCAGATTCACCAAAGATTCTGTCTTTTTATCCAGGATATCCATATATATATATTGGAAGCAGGCCACACCACAAAAGAAACTCCTTTTCAATGAATTGCTGCTCAAAACATATATATATATGATCTGATCATGGGAATAACCACATCACAACTGCTTAAAACACTCAGAATTGTGGTCCAGCCAAGTTGATGCAAAACCCCAACTATCACATGGCATTTTGAAGATTCTACATTATTCTTTAGGGTTGCATAGTATTCCATTGTGTATATGTACCAGAGTTTGGTTATCTATTCTGTTAATGGGCACCTAGGTGGTTTCCATCTTTTTACTATTGTAAATAGTGCAGTGATGACCAGTGGTGCATAAATCTATTCTTGTCCTGGCTCTCACTTCTTTAAGATATATACATAGCAGTAGAATGGCTGAGTCAAATGATATTTCTAATTCCAACTTTTTTTTTTTTTTTTAATTGTGATTTGGGTGAAAATTTACAGAGCAAATTAACTTTCCATATTTATCTCATGACATTGACTACAATTTACCAAAACTAAGCAGCTCCCCTCCCCCACCCTCCTCATAGTTATCTCTTCCCTATATCCATCTCTTCATGCACTCCTGCCCCCTGAGTTGTTTTCCTGTGCATAAACAGCCCTTCTTTCTCTCATAATTGTTCTCTCCAAGAAAAGTATCTACCTGACGTAAATGTTCAGCTCATATACCTGTCTTTTGTTTGGCTGGAAGCCACAGGTGTGGGTTCAATTCCAGACCTGAAGGGCAGCTAGGCGCCATAGTCTCAGTGGTTCCACCAGGCTCTAACAGAGCAGCAAACCTGGTCCACCTTTTTTTTCCAAATTATTTTGAGTTTTGTTCCAGATTGTTCTCCCTCTCTATCCAGGATCTCCTACATAGATCCCCCTCTGAGTGGTTGACAGTGGTAGCCAGGCACCATCTAGTTTTTTCTGGTCTCATAACTGTATAGGCTGTAGATCGGATGGTGTACCAGTCACTAGGACTAATTGTTTCTGTGAATCTTTGTTTTCTCCATTCTTCTTTGCTCTTGATAAGGAGAGACCCATTGTTGCATATAGATGGCTCCTTGCAAGCTTTTAATATCCAAGTCACTACTCTAGGAGGTAGAACAATGTTTTGTGTAGTATGTTATGCCAATTGAGCTTGATGTCCCATGAGACTATGGTCCCAAGCTCACAGGTTCAACTACTCAGTCCCTCTGGGTAGCTGGCTGTGACCAAGCAGTGACCACAAGCTTGCCCCTTGTCAGCTCTACTATGCACCTGGGAATTCTGATCATTCACATAAACTTATAGGACCATTGTCCGCCAACCCTATACCTCTTCTTAGATACACTCCTCACTTCATAGACATACCTAATAGTTCAGCCTGGCCAACCATCTATCCACCCATATACCCATGTTTGCTTTCACTGACAACACAGTACTGTATGAGCAAAAGGGTTCATCTTTGTTGTCTGTACCTCCTATGTACCTCTCTATGTCTTTCCCTTCCTCAATGCCACCATATTGGTCACTCACATTTGGTATATTGCCTTCTCATCACCCAAATCAATACTTATCTCTATCTATCTAACAGTATTCCCTTCCCTCCCCTCCAACCCCTGGTAACCAACAAAGAAAATTTCACTCCATAGATAAAACTTTCCTTGACTTTTACAATAATGGACAAATACAATATTTGTCCTTTTGTGATTGACTTATTTCACTCAGCATAATGTCTTCCAAGATCATCCATGTTATGCGGTGTTTTGCAGATTCTACATTATTCTTTAGGCTTGCATAATATTCCTCTGTGTGTATGTACCATAGTTTGGTTATCCATTCTTCAGTTGATGGACATCTAGGTTGTTTCCATCTTTTGGCAATTGTAAATAGTGCTGCGATGAACATGGGCGTGCATATATCTGTTCTTGTCATGGCTCTCACTTCTTTAGGGTATATACCTAGTAATGGACTGGCTGGATCAAATGGTATTTCTAATTCCAACTTTTTAAGGAATCACCATACTGCTTTCCACAGTGGTTGTACCATTTTACAGTTCCACCAGCAGTGTATGAGAGTCCCAATCTCTCCACATGCTCGCCAGCATTTGTTATTTTCTGTCTTGTTGAATTTTGCTACTAGTGCTGGAATAAGATGGTATCTCATTGTTGTTTTGATTTGCATCTCTCTAATAGATAATGATCATGAGCATTTCTTCATATGTTTGTTGGTCACTTGAATATCCTCCTTAGTGAAGTGTCTATTCATGTCTTCCGCCCATTTTTTAATTGGATAGTTTGTCTTTTTGTTATTGAGGTGTTGGAATTTTCTATAAATTCTAGAGATAAATCCCTTGACAGATATGTTATTACCAAATATGTTTTCCCAATCTGTAGGTTCTCTTTTGACTCTTTTGGAGAAGTCTTAGGAAACACATAAAAATTTAATTTTTAGAAGGTCCCAATCATCTGG
>NW_006921591.1:8720532-8758252 GCF_000298275.1 Orycteropus afer afer
TTTTGACTGAGTCTCTTGGGTTTTCTAGGTATAGGATCATATCATCAGCAAATAGGGATAGTTTGACTTCTTCCTTGCCAATTTGGATGCCTTTGATTTCCCTTTCTTGCCTTATGGCCTTGGCTAGGACTTCCAATACAATGTCGAATAGAAGTGGTGATAGTGGGCATCCTTTTATTTCCTGTTCCTGTTCATAAGAGGAATGGTTTCAGTCTCTATCCACTGAGTATAATGTTGGTTGTTGATTTTGCATAGATGCCCTTTATTATGTTGAGGAATGTCCCATCTATTTCTATTTTGCTGAGAGTTTTGATCAGAATTGGGTGTTGGATTTTATTAAATGCCTTTCTGCATCAATTGATATGATCATGTGGTTCTTCTCCTTTGTTTTATTTATGGGGTGGATGACCTTGATAGTTTTTCTAATGTTGAACCATCTTGCATATCCGATATGAACCTCACTTGATCATAATGAATGAGTTTCTTGGTATGATTTTGGAGTCTATTGGTTAGGATTTTATTGAAGAGTTTTGCATCTATATTCATGAGGGATATTGGTCTGTAGTTTTCCTTTTGAGTGATGTCTTTGCCTGGTTTGGGTATCAAGGTTATGCTTGCTTCATAAAGTGAGTTAGGAAGGATTCCATCCTTTTCTATGTTTTGTAACAGTTTGAGTAGCATTGATATCAGTTCTTCTCTGAATGTTTGGTAGACTTCTCCAGTGAAACCAGCTGGGCCAGGACTTTTTTTAGTTGGTAAGTTTTTGATGACCTGTTAAATTTCTTCTTTTGTGATGGGCCTGTTCAATTTTCCACATCAGTCTGTGGTAACTTAGGTAAGTGGTGTGTTTCTAGAAATCTGTCCATTTCTTCCAGATTTTCAAATTTGTTGGAGTAAAGTTCTTCATAGAATCCTGCTAGTATTCTTTTTATTCCACTAGGTCTGTTGTGATTTTACCCATTTTGTTCTTATTTGTGTTATTTGTATACTCTCCCTCTTTTCTTTTGTTAAAAATGCCAGTGGTTTGTCAATTTTATTATTCTTTTCAAAAAAACAAATTCTGGTCTTCTATTTTTTCTTTCATTGATTTCTGCTTGAATCTTTATTTCCTTTCTTCTGGTGACTGTAGGCTTTTCTTGCTGTTCTTCTTCTAATTGTTGTAGATATTGATTTAAAATGTTGATTTTTGCTCTTTCTTCTTTTTTGATGTATGAATTTACTGCTATAAATTAGCCTCTGATCGCTGCTTTTGCTGTGTCCCAAAGATTTTGATATATTGTATTTTCCTTCTCGTTTGATTAAAGTAATTTTTGAATTTCAATTTTTATTTTTTCTCTTACCCAGTCTTTCTTAATGAGGGTGTTGTTCAGTTTCCATGTATTTACTCTTTTTCCATTGATCTTCCTATTGTTGATTTCTAATTTGATAGCATTGTGGTCTGAGAAGATGCTTTGCAGTGTTACAATGTTTTTAAATTTATTAAGGCTTGCTTTATGGCCTAACATATGGTCTATCATGGAAAATGTTCCATGTGCACTGGAAAAGAATGTATACTGTGCTCTTGTAGGGTGAAGTGCTCTGTAGATGTCTTCTAAAAGGGCAAAGAGGACATATTGCTTGACCTCCTTTAACCACACTAGAGCAAGACAGAATCACCATCAATAGCCCAAGACCTATTCCTGCTAGACCAGACATGCTGCCTCCCTCCAGCCCTTTCCCCAACCGTTTCTCCCAAAGCACCCACTAACCTTTCTCCTGGGTTCAATAATTCACTGCAGTAGTGACACAGAACTCACAGATTATGGGGTTTATTTGGGAAGCACCAGGCTACAATTCAAGTTCAGGAAAAACACTCAGTCTCTCTCCCAGCCCACAGTCTCTTGCCTAACAGTCTCTCTCCCAACAGTGAGTGTCCCTCAGTGTCTCACTCAGCAATGCATGTTTCTTGAGTCTCTTTCCCAGCAGCACGTGTCTCTTTGAGGAGCACTTGTCTCTTTCAGCAGCATGTCTTCCTCAACCAGAAGTCAGAGAAAGATTTCTTCTGCATCTAGGAGGCCTCCTTTTGAGCCTGGCAGAGTGGCAAAACTAACCAATCATAACATCAGAATTCTAAGCAACTGAGAGAGAGAAGTAACCCCCCAGAACACTGCTTTGTGTTACGCCCAACAGAAATATCACAGGTGAATAACTTTTACAATCAGGAGCTCCTCAGTTGCTTACAGCAAATTCCACCACAGAGTTTACAAAGACTGATAGGTAGAAAAGCCACACTAAGTAATTTAGTACACCACATTGTCTATAAGTTCAAGTTGGTGGATTGTGTTGTTTAGCTCTTCTGCATGTATTTTGTTCTATCTTTCTTTGAAAGTGTTATATTAAAGTCATGACTGTGGAGTCATCTGTTTGACTTTTTAACTTGCTTAAAGTCGGATTTACGTATTTTTGGGCTCTTCCATTGGGTCCATAGATATTTATTATGGTTATAGCTTCTTGTTCAATTGATCCTTTAATCATTTTATAATATTCTTCCTTGTCTCGTATGGTGGTTTTTGTCTTAAAGTCAATTTGATCAGAAATTAATATTGCCACTCCTGATATTTTACAGTTGCCATTTACTTGATATATCTTTCTTAACCTTTGATTTTTAGTCTATTTTTTATCTTTGTCAGTAAGGTGTGTCTCTTGTCGAGAACATATTGATGGGTTTTGTTTTCTTATCCAATCTGCAACTCCCTGTCTCTTGAGTGGTGCATTTAATCCTTTAACATTCAGTGTGTTTATTGAAAAGTATGAATTGGTTGCTGTCATTTTGTTATGGTTTTTTCATGGTGTTCCTGGGTGCTTTGTTCCATATTATTTTCTGTGCTGAGCTCACTATGTTTATGAATCGTGTTTTCATTTCCTTTGTTGCTGTTGTTTTAGTATTTGCTGAATATTTGTGCTTGTCCTCTTTTTATTGTGATGTGGAGGTTTATCATTTTTCTTTGAGGTTACCCTGTGATTTATAGTTTTCTCCCCAAGATTAGAAAAGTCCATGCTATCTTGCAATTCTCTTGACTTCCTCACAATTTAGAGTTCTGTAACTACACAGTATTTTCCCTGTTTTTGGTTTGTAGTTGTCCTCAGTTGCCAATTGATGTCTCTGGCTCCCTGACTACAATCTTGTAAGCTCATTTTACTTTGGGTATGTCCATAGCTGTGGTTTCTGGGTTATGTCATCTTGTGTATTCATGGTCAGTTGTTATTTGCTATTTTTGGTTCTCTGTCCAAAGGACTCCATTTAGTATCTCTTGAAAGTTTGGTCTGGTTTTAACAAATTCCCTTAGCTTCTGCTTATCTGGAAATCTCTTAATTTCACCATCATATTGGAAGGATAATTTTGCTGGGTATATAATTCTTGGTTGGAAATTTTTCTTTTTCAGGGTTTTATATATACCATCCCATTGTCTTCTCGCTTGCATGGTTTCTGCTGAGAAATCAGAGCTTATTCTTACTGGTTGTCCTTTGAAAGTAACTTATTGTTTTTCCTGAGCTGCTTTCAGGATTCTTTCTTTGTCTTTGGTTTTGATGAGTTTGGTGATGATGTATCTTTGTAATTTTCTTTTGGGTCTATCCTGTTTGGGGTTCATTGGACTTCCTGAATGGATATATTTTCATCTTTTATCATTTCAGGGAAGTTCTCCTCTGAAAAATCTTGGTCAATTTCCTCAGTGGTTTTATTTTTCTCTTCTTGTTCTGGAATTCCTATGACCCATAGGCTATTCCTTTTGATGGTATCCCACATGAACCTTAGGCTTTCTTCATTTTGTTTTGATCTTTTTTCTGATTGATCCCTTCCCAAAGAAGTATTCAGTTATTTGTCTTCAATCTCATTAATTCTGTCTTCCATTGCATCATTTCTACTCCTTTGCCCTTTCAATTGGCAATTAGTATTAATTTAGTATCAATCTTCTGAATTTCTATCTGTAGATTTTTAATCGTTTCTAATTTTATTTTTATTTCATCTTTTTGTTTTTGTAGTTTCCTCCAAATTCTTCTAGGGTTTTATCTGTGTTTTCCTTGGTCTGTCTCTCAATCCTTTGAAGATAGCTAAATATAATTCTTTTGAATTCCTTATCGGAAAGTTCCAATGCTCTTTCTGCCTCAGGGAAGTGTTCTTGTTCTGTATACTGCTCCCTTGTTTCTACCACTTTATCTTCCTTTTTTTGTGTGTGGACTGTGATGGTCTGTTGTTTCTGAGACACAGTGGTTGTGATAGTTGGAGCTGTGTGTTGACTTGGCTGGACCCTAGTTCTGTGTGGTTGTTTCCATGATGGGATCAGATGACTGTGTTCTGAGTGGCCAGTCTGCCCAAGGGGAGTTTCCTTAGGGGTGTGGCCTGCTTCCAAGATATCCAGGGACATCCTGGGAAGAGACACATTCTTTGAGGGATTGGAAGCCTGGTGTGCGGACTACAAACTTCCGTGACTGAGCAGCCCACCGCTTGGCCTGGAGATCTTGGATTCGTCTTTCGTTGGAGTCAACAACCAGTGTACTGCCTGCCAGCCTTGAATTTCTCAGCCCGTTGTGCTTATGGAAGCTAAGGCTGCCGCCAGCCAGTTTCCTCCAGAGACTTGGACTTGTGGCTTCTATACGTTTGTGAGCTATTTTCCTAAGATAAATTTCTCTCTCTCTCTGTCTCTCTAAATATATATATATATATACACTTTGCTGGTTTTTGTGTTTCTCTAGAGAACCCAATCTAACACAGTGGTATTGTTGTATTTAAATCTCTGTTAAATGTTTGTGAAGAGCAGCCAAGAGTGATTCAGGCATTTCTTGGTGGTTGTTTGTCGTTGGCCTGTTGGTGAAGGAAATGGTGGCTATCATTCAGTAAGTGAAGGTGCAGGAGGTGTGGGTGTACTTGTTTCATATGGGGACTGTTGCTGTCTTCCATAGCTATCACTCAGTTAGTGAAGCTGCAGGAGGTGTGAGTGTAGTTTTGTCATATGGGGACTTTTGATGTCTTCCACTCTGTTAGACAAAGATAACAACTGAATAACCATCAAAATGTAAAAGCACATGGACAAAAGAACATTGTATAGTCACACTGTAAGAGTAACAAAGAAAAAAAAAAGGGATAAAGAAAAAAATTAAAAAAAAAACTTGCAATATGTGGGGAGAGGAGAATAAAAGAAAAAAGGTAGAAAAGGAGAATAATGAAGAAAAAATTGGGAAAATGCAAAAAGAAAAACTAGGAATGGGGTTAACAATGAGAAAGAAAAAATAATTGCATACAGGAACAGGGAAAAAAAAAAAGCTGGAAATTAGAACCTGGGAGGGGAAGAATAAAGACTAATAGTAAAACGGGCAAAGGTAATAATAATAATATTAGTTTTAAAACAGATAAAAACAAACTAACTAATAAACAGATAAAAGAAAAAAAAAAATATCGGGGTGGGGCAGGGCATCCAGGCTCTGTCCAAACACACATACTGGGATGGAATTCCTGCCGGCCCAGAAAGTGCGTGGAATTGAGGGATGGTCACACCTCCGTTCACCAAGATGGTGTGGGGTATAAGAGTAACAAGGGCAATGTTGCACCCTTCCAGTTGTCCTGGAGTGTCTGTGGCGTCCCGGCAAGTGGAGCCTGTTCTTAAGTCCTGGAATCTAGGAGAATGCTCTTGCTTTAAATATCCAAAATGGTCAAGCCGCTTGTAAACATTCAAAATGGCTGCACCTTCTGGACAGACAAAAGTCCACAGCGTAGCCCACCTTCCTCTTCACTGCTTCTCCTTTTATTACCCAGCCATCAGAGCAGTCCTCCTTGCAATCCCTGGCTAGCAGGGCTCATTTTTAGGTTAATTATTAGATCCCACCACCACTTGGCAATATGTAAGCTGTCTGTACCATCAGGATTGCTGTCAGACTGCAGCTCTGTATGTCTCCTTTTTGGTGTTTTCATGTAAATTCTTCTACCAGTTGGAGTTTAGTCCACTTGTATATCCTTCTCTTCAAGGCTCAGGGGTCCAGGACTATCTTCTGTGTCTGTGTTAATTGGTTTCCCTTTTCTTTGTTGAAGAGTGTTTGTGCTATCTTTCTGCTTATTCCACCATCTTACCAGAACTCTCCTAATTCCAGAATCACCATACTGCCTTCCACAGTGGTTGTATCATTTGACACTCCCACCAGCAGTGTATGAGAGTCCCAATCTCTCCACCTCTTCACCAGCATTTGTTATTTTCTGTCCTGTTGAACTTTGCTACTAGTGCTGGGGTAAGAGGGTATCATTATTGTTTTGATTCAGGTCTCTCTAATGGATAATGATCATGAGCATTTCTTCATATGTTTGTTGGTCACCTGAATATTCTCTTTGGTGAAGTGTTTATTTTTGTCTTCTGCCCATTTTTTAATTGTATTATTTGTCTTTTTATTGTTGAGGTGTTGGAGGTTTATATAAATTCTAGAGGTAAGTCCCTTGTCAGATGTGTCATTCCCAAATATTTTTTCCCAATCTGTAGGTTCTCTTTTGACTCTTTTGGAGAAGTCTTTGGAAGCACATAAAAAAATAATTTTGAGAAGATCCCATTCATCTAGTTTCTCTTCTGCTGTTGTGCATTTTGGGTTAGGGTTGATAGTCTGTTTATGCAATATATTGTTGTTGTTGTTGTTGTTGTTATGTGCCGTCAAGTCAGACCTGACTCATAATGACCCCTTCTTGGGTTTCTGAGGCAGAGTCACTATGGAAGCAGATTTCTGAACCTTCCTTCCCAGAAGTAGCTGGTGGGTTTAAACCGCCAGCCTTCTGATTAGCAGTCAAATGCCTTAGGCACTTTGTTAACAGGGCTCCCCCTCTGAATTTGCCCCTAGTTTTTCCTTGAGGAACTTTATAGTTTTAGGTTTCACATTGAAGTCTTTGACCCACCTGGAGTTAGTTTTTGTGTCCGATGTGTGGTATAGCCATTATTTAATTTTTGTGCAAATGGTATCCAGTTTTGCCAGCACCATTTGTTAAGCAGAAAATCACTTCCTCATTTAATGTACTTTGGCCCTTTGTCAAAGTTCAGTTGATCATAGGTCGATAGATCTATTTCTGGGTTGTCAAATCTATTCCATTTGTCTATGTGTCTGTCGTTGTACCTATACCAGGCATTTTTGACTACTGTGGCTGTATAGTAGGTCTTAAGATCCTGGAATGTGAGACTTCCAACTTTCTTCTTCTTCAATATTGCTTTGCTTATCTGAGGTTTCTTTCTTTTCCATATGAAGTTAGTGACTGTTTTTTTCCATATCCTTAAAAAAAATGTTGATGGGATCTGGATTGGGATTGTGTTGAATGTATAGATTGCTTTGGGTAGAACTGACATTTTCACAATGTTCAATCTTCCTATCCACAAGCATGGGATGTTCTTCCATTTATGTAGATCTCTTTTGGTTTCTTGAAGTAGTCTTTTATAGTTTTCTTTGTACAGGTCTGTCATGTACCTGGTATGAGTTGTTGCCAAGTATTTTATTTTTTGGTAGCTATTGTAAATGGTATTGATTTTCTTATTCCTTTTTCAGCCATCTCTTTGCTGATGTAGAGGAATCCAACTGATTTTTGGATGTTAATCTTACATCCTGCCACAATGCTAAATCCCTCAATTAGTTCTAGTAGATTTTTTGCTGAGTCTCTTGGGTTTCTAGGTATAAGATCATATCATCAGCACATAGGGTAATTTGTCTTCTTCTTTACCAATTTGGGTTCATTTGATTTCCCTTTCTTGTATTATTGCCCTGGCTAGGACTTCCAATACAATGGTGAATACAAGTGGTGATAGAGGGCATCTATGTCTGGTTCCTGTTTGCAAGGGGAACTGTTCCAGTCCCTGTCCATTGAAAATAATGTTGGCTATTGATTTTGCATATATGCCGTTTATTATGTTGAGGAATGTTCCTTCTATTCCTATTTTGCTGAGATTTTTGACCAGGGATAGGTGTTAGATTTTATCAAATGTCTTTTCTCCATCAGTTGATGTAATCATGTAGTTCTTTTCCTTTGTTTTATTTATTTGGTGGATAATGTTGTTTTTTGATTCTAATGTTGAACCATGTTTGCATACCTGATATGTATGTCCTATTTTTTGGATATGTTGTTGGAGTATATTGGCCAGGATTTTGTTGAAGATTTTTGCATTTATATTCATGAGGGGTATTGGTCTGAAGTTTTGCTTCTGAGTGACGTCTTTGCCTGGTTTTGGTATCAAGGTTATACCTGCTTCATAAAATGAGTTAGGGAGGATTCCATCCTTTTCTATGTTTTGGAATAGTTTGAGTAAGATTGGTGTCAGTTCTTCTCTGAATGTTTTGTTGAATTCTCCAGTGAGACCATCTAGACCAGGACTTTTTGTTTGTTGTAATTTTTTTGATGACCTGTTCAATTTCTTATTTTGTTATGGAACTGTTCAACTTGTCCACATCAGTCTATGTTAGTTTAGGTAAGTGGTGTATTTCTAGAAATCTGTCCATTTATCAAGATTTTCAAATTTGTTGGAGTATAGTTCTTCATAGTATCCTGATATTATCCTTTTTATTTTACTTTGTTCTGTTGGGATGTTTTCCATTTCATTTCTTCTTTGTGTTATTTATATTTTCTCCCTCTTTTCCTTTGTTAAATTTGTCATTGGTTTGTCAATTTTATTGATGTTTTCAACTAATTTCTAGTCTTGTTGATTTTTTCTATTGTCTTTCTATTTTCTGTTTCATTGATTTCTGCTCGAATCTATTATTTCCTATCTTTTGGTGACTATAGGCTTTTCTTGCTGTTCTTTTTCTACTTGTTGGAGATGTTGATTTAAAGTGTTGATTTTGACTCTTTCTTCTTTTTGATGTGTGCATTTATTGCTAAAAATTGGCCTCTGATTACTGCTTGCCTGTGTGCCAGAGACTTTGGTTTGATGTGTTTTCATTCTCACTTGATTAAAGGAATTTTTTAATTTTATTTTTTATTTCTTCTGTTACCCAGTCATTTTTGAAGAGGGTGTTGTTCAGTTTCCATGTGTTTTGTCTTTTTCTGTTGATCTTCCTATTTTTGATTTCTAATTTGATAGCATTGTGATCTGAGAAAATGATTTGCAGTATTTCAATGAGAAAATGTGTATTTTTTATGAAGAAGAAATTTTGGTGGTTAGCTAATGCCAAAATATGGGCTTCTTTAACATGAGATCAAGTAGAGTTAAAAGTAGTAGTACTTCTTATTAGATCCCTTTGAGTTGGTCCACACATTGCAACCCTATGTACAATAGAAAGAAACACTGCTGGGCCCCATGCCATGCTCATAATCATTACTATACTTGAGCCCATTGTTGAAGCTACTTTGTCAGTCCATCTAGCTTTTCACTTACCCTGTACTCGGCCAAGCATGATATCGTTCTCCAGGCACTGGTTCCTCCTGATAAAGTGTGAGAGACAAAATCTGTTCCTTCTCTTCAAAGGAACTTTCTTGCTGTACTTCTCCTAAAACAGATTTGTTAGTTTTTCAGGCAGTCAGTGGTCTATTCAATATACTTCAGCAGTATCATAATGCAAATACATCAGTTTTTCTGAGTCCTTCCTTATTCATTGTCCATGTTTCACAAGCATATGAGGCTATTGAAAAGGCAAAGGTATGGGTCAAAACAACCTTAGTATTCAAAGTGACATCTTTGCTCTGTAATGCTATAAACAGCTCTTTTGTTGCAGATTTGCCCAGTGCAATACATTGTTTGATTTCTTGACTCCAGCTTCCATGGATGTTGATTATGGATCCAAGTAAAATAAAATCTTTGACAATTTCAATCATCTCTGCATTTACCATCATGCTTCTTATTGGTCCAGTTGTGAGCATTTTTTGTTTCTTTATGTTGTGGTATAATACATACATAAGACTGGAGTCTTTGATCTTCATCAGTAAGTGCTTTAAGTCCTCTTCCTTTCCAGCAAACAAGGTTGTGTCATCTGTATATTACAGATTGTTAAAGACAATGTGTTCTTCTGATGGCACCTTCTCAGATTATTTGCTCAGCATACAGATTGAACAAGTATGGTGAAAGAATATAACCCTGACCCATATTTTTCCTGATTTAAAATCATGCAGTATCTCATTGTTCTGTTCAAACCACTGCTCTTGGTCTACGTACAGATTCTCCATGAGCACAATTTAATGTTCTGGAACTCTCATTCTTCTCAATGTCACTCATAATTTGTTATAATCCATACAGTTGAATGCCATCACATAGTCAATAAAGCACAGGTAATCTTTCTGGTATTCTTTACTTTCAGCCAAGATCCATCTGACATCACAAATTATATCCCTCTTGCTATGTCCTCTTCTGAATCCAGCTTGAATTCCTGGCACTTCCCTGTCTATTTACTACTGAAACCATTAAAAAAAAAAATTATTTTCAGCAAAAATTTACTTATATGTGCTAATAATGATATTGTTTGATAATTTAAACATTCTGTTGGATCATTTTTCTATGGAATGGGCACTAATATAGATCTCTTCCAGTCAGTCGGACAGGTAGCTCTCTTCCAACTTTCCTGGTATAAATGAGTGTGTGCCTCCCATGCTGAATCCATTTGTTGAAAAATCTCAAGGGTATTCTGTCAATTCCTGGAGCTTTGTTATTCACCAATTCCTTCAGTGTGGATTGGATATCTTCTTTCAGTACTATTTCTTATTGTTCATATGCTATCTCCTGAAATGTTTGATCATTAATTAGTTATTTTTGCTTCCTTGAGTACGTGTATTCCTTCCAACTTCTTTTGATATTTCTTCCATCGTTTAACATTTTGCATGTAGAATCCTTCAATATTGCCACTTGAGGCTTAAATTTTTTATTCAGTTCTTTCAGCTTGAGAAATGCCAAATATGTTCTTCTGTTTTGATTTTCTAACTCCAGGTCTTTGCACGTTTCATTAGAATACTTTACTTTGTCTTGACAAAGTTAGAATATTCTATGTCATCATTTCTTCCATGTATTTTAACTACTGTCCACCCAACAGCAAGTTTCATTGTCTCTTCTGATATCCATTTTAGTTTTTTCTTCTTTTTCCTGTCTTTTTAGTGATCATTTGCTTTCTTTATATATGATATCTTTGATGTCATCTCACAACTCATCAGGTCATCAGTCCTTGGTGTTCAATGTGTTAAATCTATTCTTCATGTCATCTCTAAATTCAGGTGGGATATATTCAAGGTCATATTTTTGCTCTCAAAGACTAGTTTTAATTTTCTTCAAGTTCAACTTCCATATGAACTATTGATGATTTCTCTCACAGTGGTCCACTGGCTTTCTTCTGACTGATGATATTGAGCTTCTCCATTATCTTTTTCCACACATGTAATCAAATTAATTCCCATGTGTTCCATCTGATATGTTTTATGTGTACAGTCACTATTTGTGTTGAAAAAACATTTTTGCAATGAGTAACTTGTTATTCTTGCAAAATTCTATCATGTGATCTTGGGTGTCATTTCTATCACCAAGACAGTATTTTTCAACTACCAGTCCTTCTTCTGTTTCCAACTTTTGAATTCCAATCATCAGTCATTATCAATACATTTTGATTACATATTTGGTCAATTTCAGACTGGAAAAGTTGCCAAAAATCAACTTCTTCATCTTTGGCTTTATTGGTTGAACAATTGTAGTATTAACTGTTCTTTCTTGTAGGTTTATGGATATTATTATTGACAGCATTGTACTTCATGATAGATCTTTAAATTATTTCTCTTGATGAATGTGATGTTATCCCTCTTCAATTTGTCATTCCTGGAACAGTAGACCATATGATTGTCAGATTCAAAATGGCCAATACCAGTCCATTTCAGCTGAGTAATGCCTAGGATATTTATCTTTATGTCTTCCATTTAATGTTTTACAACTTCCAATTTTACTATATTCATACCTCATATATTCCATATTCTCACTATTAATGGATGTTTGAACCTACTTCTCATTTTAAGTCATGCCACATCAGCAAACAAAGGTCCTGAAAGCTTTACTCCATCCATTTCATTAAAGTTGACTCTACTTTGAGGCAGCAGCTCTTTCTCAGTTGTGTTTTAGTGCCTTCCAACTTGAGGTTCTCATCTCCTGGCACTGTAAAAGACAATGTTTCTCTGCTACTCATAAGGTTTTCAGTGGCAAATTTTTCAGGAGTGGATCTCCATGACCTTCTTTCTCCCTATTCTGTCTTAGTCTGGAAGCTCCACTGAAGCCTGTCCACTGCAAGTGATCCTGCCGGTATTTGAAACACTAGTGTCACAGCTTCTGGCATCACAGCAACACACAAACCACTCAGTAGGCCAAAGTGACAGATGAATGGTGAGTAAAAGTGAAATTATTGAATGACTAAATGTGGAAAACCTGATATTTCACCACATATACTTTGGTTATAAGTATTAAACAAGCTTTCTTTTAGTTTAGATCTTAATCTAAACTGGCTTAATAATAAACCTTTATTAGTTCACTTCCTTTCTTGTCTTACTTCATCATACTATACTAGTATTTTTTCTCTGTCTTTTAAATAATGCCTAAGGCATTTGATGGCCAACCAGAAAGCCAGTGGTTCAAACACACCAGCTACTCCTTGGAAGGAAGATTGGGCAATATATTTCTGCAGATATACTTCCTCAGAAACCCAAGGAGGGGTCGTTCTGAATCAAATAGACTCAATGGCAGTGAGTTTTTTTTTTTTTTTTTTTTTTTAGTTTTGAGTCAAATTCTAAAATAAACCAAAACCCATTTCCATTGAGTCCATTCCAATTTGCAGCTAATCCTATAGGATTTCCAAGTCTGGAAATCTGTACAGAAGCAGACTACCTCCTTGTTCTTCCACAGAGTAGCTGGTGGGTTAGAATCATCAACTTTTTGGTTAGCAACCCAATGCCTTAACCACAGCACCACTTTAGCTACTTTAAAGAAACCAAGGAATAATTGATTAGACCATATAGCACAATGAATTGCTTAATGTGGCTCTTCTAGCCATGGTCTTTGTGACTCCCACCAGAAGACAGGGTGAGACTAGACAAATATGGTCCACCAAGATGACTGAATAGCTTTTAATAATGTAAATAAGGTACATGACACCCTTATTGAGGTAGAACCATGGAAATAAGGTATACAGAACCTTAACATAGGAATTTCTCAATTTTGCCACTCTGCTAGGCTTAAAATGAGCAATGCCAGAGATGGAAAGGGGGGGTGGTGTCTAACTACCATCAAGAAAGAAAAGCCAGGAGTCGAGTACATGCTTGGAACCAAGATCCTTGCACTGAACTCATGGAAAATGATGGCAGAGAGATGACAGCAGAACCAGCAGAATCAATAGACCAGTATGAGGCAGAGTGGCCTCATGGAGCAAGAAAGCTGAGTGCCTTTTGACAAAAGGCTTTCTGACAGAGTGAGATTTCTCTCTGGGCAACTTTCTAACATTGGCCTGAGCCAGCAGAGGACAAGGTTATAGAAAATAATGCCTGCAACATCACTGAGAAGAATCTATTCTGATTGAAGAACTGCATCCTGAATTCTGTTCTGATTCCAAATTGTAACCTGTAACTTACTTAAAAAAAATACTCCATAATTATGAATAGTGTGTGTGAATTCTGTGTGGCCATGGCTATGAATTATCAAAGACAACAGAGAAATAGAAAGTGCCTTGGGAGCAGCAGTTGGTGTCAGAATTGGCAATAAGGTTGGAGGATGGTGGAATGTCTGACCTCTGCTTCATACAAATGGTCTGATGCTACTCATAGTGATTCTCTCTACCCCTTATGAAGTTAGAGAAGGTCTAATGCCACTGCCATGCCCTTTTTGCAAACAAGGAACATTTTGAGATTTTTGACTGCAAAGTGTAGTTTAGAAAAGGAAACAAATAAAATTCTAAGCCATATGTTTTCTGCATAGACAACAAAGGGCCAAGAGATATAATGGAAATGAGAAGGTATAATGAAAATGAGAAGATATAAACAGCTCCCCAAATTCAGTTTAGTTCTATAAAATGCATAGCAGCTGCACTAGCCAGTTGTGTGCTTTACCTAGAGATTTTGTTACTCTAATGACTCAAATGTTCAGTTGGATATCAAAACTGTCACAGAGGTTGTAAAGTGACACCATTATTTTTACTGCTTCGATGAAGGTTCACCTGTGGACCAACTGCCAGAAGCTGCATGCCTTTCCCTGAACTCTCTCAGTTGAAGTAAACTCAACCTGAGTATGGGGTCAGGTGGGCTGTGGAAATAAAATCCTTTGGGAGAAGTCTTGTCCCTTGGGTGAGATCACTTGGATCCACATACTATATAGTGATTCCTAGGGTTTCCTCCAGCAAAATTAAGCTACAGTGACCCACAGTGACAGCTGGTTTAATAATAAACGTTTATTAGTTCATATCCTTTCTTGTCTTACTTCATCACACTGTACTAGTATTTTTTCTCTATCTTTCAAATAAAATACTTATGAGAAACCTTTGTCTGATGATCTACTTCTAGAAAAACCAAACTAAGATGAAAATCAATTGAGCAGGTTATTTTGTATCATGCAAATACATCTAGGTTAAATCCTCTTATTCCCTGGATATTACCCAACATAAGTTGCTTGTTTAGTGAATATATTTGTAGATCTCTGTATATAAATATAAACAGAGAGGGAAAGAAAAAGAAAGAAAAAGGAGGGAGAGGAACAGAGAGAAGCCAAGAGAGAGAATGGTACTCATTCTGGTGGAGTCATTATCAAGAAACATAAGATGCTGTGAGCAGCAGCATATAGCTGAGGATGGTAATACTGGCATATCCACGGCTCTGGCCTTCACTCCATGAGCACTGCACAGCTGACCAGGCTGCTGGAGGAACCTACTGTAGAATAATAGCCTGCTGGGCCTAAGATAAAACACACCTACTCTTCATTTCTTCCTTCTGGGACCTTACATGCTAAATGGTATCATCTCTTTTTCAGTAAACACTGGGCTCAGATGTAAAAATATGGAAGACAATGAATGTCAGAAATGAAGAAAGCCAGAATCCTCAGAGGAAACGTGATGAGACATTATTCCAGGTGAAAACCTGAGTTGTATTTGCCAATTTATATGATGGTCTCATGGGTATGAGAACAATATACCCACTAGCACTACTGAGACATCCACAGGCTTAAAAAGACTTTCAGGAAAAAACAACCTCAATTCACAAAGGACCCCAGAGTTACATTTTGTTTCAGTGGACCACTGCCAGTTACATAACTTTACATTGAGATCTTGAAAACAAAGTTGTTAGAAACACTTACTATTGTCATAGTTGAAAGGAGCCATCAAGTCAGTTAGGATTTATAGAAATCCTATGCACAACAGAATAAAACAGTGCCCTGTATTGTTTCATCCTCACAATCATTGCTAATTGGCATATAAGTAGATTTTTCACCTTCTTAAAATTGAGTACCCTTAAGTAATATTTTCACCTATGAATGCTTTAAAATAAGCCAGAATACAAAACGATCTCTCATACAAATTCTCCCAGATTATTTTTTAATGTAATTTCTGCTCATAGATTCAAGAATAAGAAATCACCACTCAAGAGAGCTAAATGGTTCTTGAATAAATGTGAACAATTAGCCTGAACTGAGCATTGCTAATAAATAGATTGTTTCATGGTGTCTTAAAAGCTGTTACTGAGTCATTGGCCCTTGTGAGTCAGAACAATTTGAGAGTAGAGGAGAGCACAGAGGCTACATCTGGGTTATGTATTTTGTCTGTTGGAGTCTACTGCACAAGGCTTCCATCTCTGTCTTTGAGCTAAAGCATCTTTCCTGAGACTAGATGACTATTCTTTCCTCAGCAGACAAGTTGCCTTTTCCTTTGCATATTTACTCTGATGTGTGCATTGCATTATGGGAAGACTTAGCTTTAGTTGTTTCTTTCTATCTGTTCTTGCTATTTTTTTTT
This sequence comes from Orycteropus afer afer, assembly GCF_000298275.1. Taxonomy (NCBI): domain Eukaryota; kingdom Metazoa; phylum Chordata; class Mammalia; order Tubulidentata; family Orycteropodidae; genus Orycteropus; species Orycteropus afer. Next base: position 8,736,466 of record NW_006921591.1, read on the forward strand.
TTTTAAATCCATGGATATTCTAATGTTTGTTGGATCCAAAATCCTCATTTACAATGAGGAAAACACAGGCTACATTTAGACAGAAAATAACTGTAGTTCACCCAATTTGGAGAACTAAATGTAGGTAGAAAACAGGATTTCACAATTCTAAGAATCTTATGTCAGTCTCCAAAATGTCACTACATAATATTCCCCATTTCTAGTAAATATGCTTCATGTTGAAGAAATTAAGAGAAATTTGTTGCATTCACTCCAAGGAGGCAGTGACAATCAGATTACAATTCATACTAATTTTAATGTGCTTTAACCATTAGGTAATCATAGAACTTTTTGTCAAAAGGTTTAGAAGAAAAAAAAATATAGTAATAAATGATGCCAGATATGATTTTGTTAATATCTCACTATAACTCTTGATGATAACTCCTGTCAGGAATTATTTATAAATATCTGTACAAATCAGTTTGATAAAGAGAATCTTCTGGAAGGATAGCTTAGTGTCTTTCACCAATAAATGATAGAAATACATGGCAAGAGACATACATAATTTTAAATGTTCTGGCTATTGCATTATAAAAATAAACAGGTCCAATTAAATTTAATAATATATTTTAGCCTAATATAATCATAACATTTTCATTTTGGAATATAATAAATATGAAAATTAGTAATGAGATATTGTCCATTATTTTTGTCTATTAAGTCTTTGAAATCTGATGTATAATTTATACTTATAGAACTTACAAACTTGGACTGAGTACATTTCCAGGACTCAGTGGCCAAATGTGGCAAGTGGCTACCATATTGGCCAGCACACATCTACATGTTATCTTGATTTAAAAAAAAAAAATATCCAAGGATGAAAGCTGATGTTACTTTTAGACCCAATAAAACAGTCCATTCCACTGATAACATTTTTTTTTAAATAAAGGGAACTTCTATATGACAGTGATGAGATTCTTACAGTGGTGAATACCTTTTCCCAAAATAAGTTGTGTATATTTAAAAATTAGGTCTACTGGTCTGCAATTTATATCTTGCTAGAATCTTTAGCATCTTTAGCATATGCAGAGAGATACTGTGATTCATTATTTCTAGGCTGTGATTTGTTTGGTATTTGGTCAAATGATGTTCAAAAAAATATGAAAGGCATAAATATTACAGGGTATTTACATTGTTCATGTCAGAGATTTTAAATTGGGAATAGAATTATCTCTCTCTTTTTTATATATACAAGAATGAACATGTTGATACAACTTTTATGGATATTAAGAATATTAAAAAATATATTTGGTAAGGAATCCTCTCCTTTATCAATGTTTTCTTATAATCAGCAGAGGAAAAAAAAATTCTTAATGGCGACGTTTGTGTTGTTTTTGTTCTACTTAGTGCCTGCTTCAAAGCATATAGGAGTGCACTGGCTTCAACTTAGCTACTGTGGGCATGAAACAGGCATGCTCTACATTCTGAGAACAAATCAGTTCCAGTTAATCATATAGAGCCATAAAGCCTCAAGAAAACCTTTGAAGCTAGAATACCTCTTCCTGTACTCCTTATAGAGATGTAACACCTTTCGTTTATCAGAGAATTAATACTATCTATACAGGAGCTCTGGTAGCATAGTGCCTAAGGCACTTGACTGCTAACCAGAAGGCTGGTGGTTCAAACCCACTAGCCATTCCTCAGAGGAAGGTTGGGCAATCTACTTCCATAGTTATATCACCTTGGAAACCCAAGGAGGGGTTACTATGAGTCGAATCTTACTCGATGGCACATAACAACAACAACAACAATAACATATATATTGGACTCAAAGCAGCAAAGATGAGAAGCATCTACCAATTTTAAGCAAGTGAGATGTCTTTCCTTTTTCTTATGGGACCCTGGAGTAATCTAGTGTTTCTATCTGAACTATTACATTCCTTCTTTTTATTTATTAAGGGTCTTGCTCAACAAAACAAACTATAGTATCCTGTCCAAGAATGTTTTCACTATCTTAGTTTCAATATAAAATATAATTGAGGTTTTCTGTTTGTCAATATTTATTTCTTAGCTCAATAGTACCTATGAGAATCAGTTGAAAAAAAATCTCAACTATAGAAAGTCATTTTATAGTGACAAATATTCTATGTTAAGGTATCTCAGTTTTTTAAAAAAATATTCCTTTCTATGCCCTAAATTAAATACCATGGAAAAGGAAATGGATAATAACACATGCAACACAGAACAACAGCAACAACAACAACAAAAAAAAAAAAAAGAGAAAGAAAGAAAACCTCACCTTTTTTTGTAAATGAATTCTAGGAAAAGAATGGTTATATTTATAAATGAATCATGAAGCATTTGAAATTAAGTTAACTCTATAATTTTGCTGATTTTTACCAATCTATATGGGATTTAAAGCTAAGTATAAAGCAGTTTAGAAAATTTTCCCAACCATGGAATGTCTCTATTACAAATTCCTGGAATATGTAGCTCTATTAGAAAAATTTCAAAATCAGAATAAATTAGTCACATCAACCAAAAATTATTAGAAACTTAGAATCATCATGTTGGGGGGGAAAAAAGAGAGAAGGAAAATTAATGCCTGATGGAGATGATACATTTTTAAAAAATGCTTTAAAATAGTTTTAAAAGCTGGGGAATAGTGAAACCAGATCCTAGTATTGTATTCAACTATCATTAGTAGTAGGGAGGGCATTGACATCGTGCATCTGAGTGTTTTAGAACACAGTAAACTAAACTCCAAACTCATGCGGTCCAGCCGGTTCAACTAATAGTGACCTCTCCTTGGGTTTCCTAGGTGGTATCTCTATGGAAGTACATTGCCCAATCTTTCTTCTGAGGAGTGGCTGGTGGGTTGGAACTGCAAGCCTTCTGGTTAGCAGTCAAATGCCTTAGGAACTATGCTACCAGAACTCCCTAGAACACAGTAGGCATTAGGCATTAGGAAAATATTTTCCTAAAAGGAAAAAAGGAATTTTACATTTGAATGAAGACCCACTGCCACAAATAGTCACCAAAAAAACATTGTTGTTGTTGTTAAGTGCCCTCGAGTTTCTGACTCATAGCGACCCCATGCAAAGCAGAATGAAACACTGCCCATTCCCGTGCCAGCTCCACGATCCCTGCTATACCTGAGCCCATCATCGCAGCCACCGGAGTCAATCCATCTCTTTGAAGCCTCCCCCTCTTTTGTCAACCCTCCACCTTACCAAGCATGACATCTTTCTCCAGGGAATGGTCCCTTCTGACAACATGACCAAAATAGGTGAGACGAAGTTTGGTCATTCTCCCTTCCAAGGAGCATTTTGGGTGCACTTCCTCCAGGACAGATTTGTTAGTTCTTTTAGCAGTCCATGATACTTTCAGCATTCTTCGCCAGAACCACAACTCAAAAGCATCAACTCTTTTTTGGTCTTCTTTATTCATTGTCCAGCTCCCACATGTATGCAAGGTGACTGGAAATATCATGGCTTGTGTCAGGCGCACCTTAGTCCCCAAGGAGACATCCTTGCTCCTTAGCATTTGAAAGAGTTCCTTCGCTGTTGACTTTCCCAATGCTACATGTTGTCTAATGTATTGACTACTGCTTCCTTTGGCATCAATTATAGAGCCAAGCAACGTGAATTCCTTGACAACCTCAATCTTCTCTCCATTTATTGTGATGCTGCTCATTGGTCCAGTTGTGAAGATTTTTATTTTCTTTATATTGAGATGTAAGCCATATTGCGCACTGTATTCTTCAACCTTCATCAGTAAATGCCTCAAGTTATCCTCACTTTCAGCAAGCAAAATTGTATCATAACTCAGGGCGTGCCTGAGTTTCCTCTCCTCAATTGGATCCCTGTGGCTGACTGCTCCTCTTTCAGAGTTCCTGGCTTTTAATCCCCTTTCTCCCACTCTCCCGCCCTACTGTTTGCTTTGAGCGTGCCTGAGTTCCCTTTAATCCCCTTTCTCTCACTCTCCCACCCTGCTGCTTTGGGCATGCCTGAGTTCCCTCTCCTCACCTAGATCCCTGCGGCTGACATAAAAACATAGCCTAGAAAAAAATCCACTTGAAACTGGAAGTGATGAGAAAATATGAACTAATAAACATAAAATGCCCATAACATCACAGACTGTAACTATTGAAAATGTATTATATTTCTTTATTTTATTTTATTATTTTTTTTGTGTGCAAATACATATATTTATCACATGTGCAATTTATTTCTGAAAGGTCACAAATATTGAAAATTCTATGGAACACAATTCTGCTCTGAAACTTATGGGATCTCTATGAGTTTTAATAGACTTGATGGCAAATATTTTGTTTTTTCCTTTTGTTAAGAGCCATATCAGAAAGACAGGAAAGAGAAATGTAATTTAAACAGTGAGGAACAGCATTGCAGCCAAAGACAGCAACATGGACAAGTGCTCAAATCTGAGAAATCCTTCACTGAATAAAGGAAATGGCATCCATTAGAGGTGACCAGAGTTTTCAGAAGTAGGGTAATAAACCATTTGATAAAGGGCCTTGAAGGATCCAAGAGTTAGTCCTTGGCTGAAGTGGACTACTCACAGTGTTTGAACAAAGAGGATATTTCAGACTCATGTTCTTAAAGGCGAACAGTGTGAGTATAGGAAGAAGACTGGTGGCATAGCATTGTTAAAATGAGAAAAAAATAACCTGTGAATGAGGTGAAAGATACTGTGAAAAACAGTCAAGCATTTGTCCTAAAGGAGCAGAAAGAGTCAAGTTTTCACATGAGAAGCTGGTGAAATCATCAAAAACAAAGGGCAAAGCTGGAAGAAGAGTAAGGATAGACAATTGATGAAGTGTTAATGTGAAAATGTGAAAAGAACAGAAAAAAATGAGGAACTAGAGCCCAATAGTGATCTAGGTCATTGAGATTTAAGTCTGTATCTGTCTGAACACTACCTTTTTCATTGCATACTTACAGATATTGATATTCCTGAGGATGGGAATGGGATATTCCTGAGGTTAAAAAAAGTATGACAAATATGAAAATTTGAGAAATCAGAGGCACAAATTGCATCAAGACTCCACTGGTTAGATTATATGCATGAAAGCAAAGCAGACAAAGGACTGGAATATGTTAAAATCAGCATGCGTTTCCTTTTTGTTGTTGTTGTTTGTTTTAATCTTCAAACTCCATCCAAGTAACAAAAATTAACAATGGTTTTCACATTCTTGACCTGTACTGAATATTCAGATCTTATGGATTCTTTGGTAAACGTTCTTCAAAACATAATGCTGTGTCACACTAAGAGATCACAATTACAGAGAAAACACTGAACATGGCACAGATGAAATACTTTAGGAATCAGAAAAGTAGCAGAGGTAAAAGCAAGTCCTGGGAGAGAATCAGGGAGGTAATCTGTTATCAGAGTGATCGTGGCAATCAAGAATCAAGAAATGAGTGGGGCACAGTTCCTTTGAGTCCAACAAAACTGAGAGTGACACAAATTCTAGAGGGAAATAAGGAGCAGAAGTTCAAAGACCAGAGATTAGGTAAGAATGAAAAGCAGAGAAAGCCAGCAAGAGACAACCAGATTGATGTAATAAATTAATGACAAGGCAAATATCTACCTTGTATGAATTTAGGAATTGAGAAAAATTTGAATTGATTGATAATCACAGTAAAATTGAATTTATTTATTCATGTTTTATTTGTTTTTGTTGTGTAGCAGTGAAAGTTCTTACAGGATCTCTATATGTCATTGGCTGTCAATATAAGGTGTTTATCTGAATCACTTAAGAGCTTATAAAGTTACTGTTGCCTGGGCTTCTGCCTCAGAGATTTGAATTTAACTCTTTAGCTATCATCTGTTTATATGGAGTTCTGAAAGTTTCCCAAGTGGTTCTACCCAGCCAAGGTAGAGAAGCTCTGCTTATGTAAAGCCAGCCATGGGTGAATTATCCACAAGGAATTGGAGTTCTCTGTGTCCTTCTGCTTTCTTCTCACCAATTCCATACTGTGTGTGAAGCACAATCACTGAGGAGTACATACAAAAACACCACAGCCCCAGGCGCACCCCAAAATCTATGTAACTTGGATCTGAGTGTTAAAGGTAGAACAGAGCACGAGTGATTCTGATACTCACTCCTGTTTAAAAGCTACCACCCCATACCTTATTACAAGTGCTGCAATTAAAGACTTTGACTTCTCAGTTGCCAAGCTTCTTGACAAAGCTTATATTTTGACCTCTGTGGGTCATTTATCCATCACTCATCTGTCAGTTTTTCAGACTGTGGTAGTTTTCAAGTTGCTGGGAGGCTGGAGATTATGCCATTAGTATTTCAGATATCAGCAGGGTGACCAGTGGTGGACAGAGTTCAGCAAAGCTTCTAGACTAAGACAGAGTTGGAAGAATAAAAGGGACATCCACTTCTCAAAGAATTGGCCAGTGAAAACCTTATAGCAGTGAAACGTTGTCTGAAATATCACTGGAAAATTTTATGAATAGCCCCCAAATTTATATTTTTTAATTTTCATTATGATTTAGGTGAAAGTTTACAGAGCAAATTCACCTTCCATACAGCAGCTCACTTACACTTTGTCTTATGACATTGACTGCAATTCCGCACAATGCATCAGCTCCCCTCCCACTTCCTCCCATAGTTACCTCTTCTACGTGTCCTTTCTCCCCATGCACTCCTGCCTCTCGAACTGTCTCCCTGTGCACACACAGCCCTTCTAATCTCCAATGATTGATCTCTCCAAGGAGTGTATCTACCTAATGTAAATGTTCAGCTCATATGCCTGTCTTTGGTTTGGCTGGAAGCCACAGGAGTGGGTTCAATTCAAGACCTGAAGGAGAGCTACAAACATCCATTAATAATTGGAACATGGAATGTGTAAGTATGAATTTAGGAAAATTTCAAGTTGCCAAATATGAAATGAAATGCTTAAAGATTGATATCTTAGGTATTAGTGAACTGAATTGGACTTGTTTCAGCCATTTTGAATCAGACAACCATATAATCTCCTATGACAGGGATGATAAATTGAAGAGGAGTGGTGTAGCATTCTTCATCACAAAGAATGTTTCAAGATCTATCCTGAAGTATAATGCTGTCAGTGATAGGATAATATGTCCATACCCCTACAAGGAAGACCAGTTAATACTACAATTACTCAAATTTATGCACCACCAAAGCCAAACACAAGGTAACTGAAGATTTTTACTGATTTCTGAAGTCTGAAATTGACCAAAGACACAATCAAGAAGGATTCATTATTATTCGTGATTGGAATGAGAAAGTTGGAAACAAAAACCACCAAGAGTTGAAAAATATGGCCTTAGTGACAGAAACGACACCAGAGATCATGTGATAGAATTTTGCAAGACTAATGCCTTATTCATTGCAAATATCTTTGTTCAACAACATAAACTATGGCTATACATGTGGACCTATCCAGAAGTAATGGACAGGAATCAAATTGACTACATCTGTGAAAAGAAGAGATGGAGAAGCTCAGTATCTTTAGCCAAAAGAAGTCCAGGAGCTGATTGTGGAATAGACCATCAACTGCTCATATACAAGTTCAAGTTAAATCTGGATTCCATTAAAATAAGTCCATAAGAGGCAAAATATGACTTTGATTATATCCCACCTAATTCAGAGACCATCTGAAGAATAAATTTGACCAAATGAGCACCAATGAACAAAAACCAGATGAAGTGTATGGTGGTATCAGGAATATCATACTTAAAGAAAGCAAGAGGTCATTAAAAAGACAGGAAAGGAAGAGAAGACAGAAACGGATGTCAGAAGAGACTGGAAACTTGCTGTTGAATGGAGAGTAGCTAAGGCAAATGGAATAAATGACAAGATAAAAGAGTTGAACACAAGATTTCAAAATGTAGCTCCAGAAGACAAAGTCAATTATTATAATGAAATGTGCAAAGACCTGGAGTTAGAAACTAAAAGGGAAGAACACACTTGGCATTTCTCAAGCTGAAAGAATGGAAGAAAAAAATCAAGCCTTGAGTTTCAAGATTAAAAGTTTCTATGGGCAAAATATTGAATGATACAGGAAACAGCAAAGGAAGATGGAAAGAATACAGAGAGTCACGGTAGCAAAAAGAATTGGTAGATGTTCATCTATTTCAGGAGGTGGCATATGATCAAGAACAAATAGTATTGAAGGAAGAAGTCAAAGCTGCACCAAAGGCACTTGTGGAAAACAAGGCTCCATGAATTGTTCAAATACCCACTGAGATGTTTCAACAAGAAGACGTCAAGCTGGAAACACTTACTTGCTTATGTCCGAAAATTGGAAAACAGCCACTTAGCCAACTGACTGAAAGAGAGCCATATTTGTACCCATTCTCAAGAAAGGTGATCCAACACAATGTGGAAATTATCAAATAATATAATTAATATCAACACAAATAAAATATTGCTGAAGATAATTAAAAAAATAATAATAATAATTCAGCAATATATTGACAGGGAACTTCCAGAAACATAAGCTGGATTCAGAAGAGGGCATGGAATGACGGATATCATTGCTGATGTCAGATGGATCTAGATGAAAGCAAAGAATATCAGAAAGATGTTTACTTGTGTTTTATTGACTATGCAAAAGTACTCAACTGTGTAGATCATAACAAATTATGGATAACTTTGATAAGAATGAGAATTTCAGGACATTTAATTGTGCTCATGAGGAACTTGTACAGAACAAAGGGAAACTGCATGGTTTAAAATCAGGAAGGAAGTGTGTCAGGGTTGTATCCTTTCACCATACTTATTCAATCCATATATTGAACAAATTATCTGATTAACTGGTGTTTACAAAGAAGAACATAGGATAGGATTGGAGGAAGACACATTGATGACCTGCAATACACAGACGATACAACTTTGCTTGCTGAAACTGAAGAGGACTGGAAGCAACTACTGATGAAGATTGAAGAATACAGTCTGAATTATGGATTACACTTCAACATAAAATGAAAATCCTCACAACTGGACAATAAGTATCATCACAATAAAGGGAGAAAAGATTGAAGTTGTCAAAGATTTCATATTACTTGTTTCCACTAATGGAATCAATGGAAGCAGCAGCCAAGAAATCAGACATATTACACTGACAAATCTGCTGCAAAAGACCTATTTACAGTGCTGAAAAGCAAAGATGTCTCTTTGAAGGCTAAGATGTGCCTATTCAAGTCCTGGTATTTTCTGTAGCCTCACATGCACATGAAAGCTGGATGATAAATCAGAAGACTGAAGAAAAGTTAATGCTTTTGACTAGTGGTATTGGCATAGAATATTGAAAATACCATGGACTGCCAGAAGTATTAACAAATCTGTCCGAATAAGTGCAGCTAGAATTCTCTTTGGAAGTAAGAGCAGCCAGTGTTCATCTCACCTATTTGATCATTGTCAGAAGGGACCGTTCCGTGGAGAAGGATATCATGATTGGTAAAGTGGAGGGTCAACAAAAGAGGGGAAGGCCCTCAATGAAATGGATTGACACAGTGCCTGCCATGATGGGCTCAGGTATAGCAAGGATTGTGAGGTTGCCACATGACCTAGCAGTGTTTTGTTACGTTGTACATAGGGTCACTATGAGTCAGAACTGCCTCTATGGCACCTAACAATAAAAACAGGACATTTATGCATCAGTGTAATTGAAACCTACTAAATAGTAATAATCCTAGTTACCATTAACTGAGGGCTATGTGTCTAGAATAATCCTAGATCCTGAGGAATCAAAAATTTTCTAGCCAAGATCCTTGCCCCTAAAGAGCTATATCCAGCTAGTGGAGGAAAAACAAGTAAATTGTTGTGACATGATGACTAAATACTGTAATAAGATGAAGTACATCCTTCAGGGGTGGAACAGGCAGCAAGTGACATTGTAGCCCAAAGAGACCTGTTGATGAAGATTCCTTGATGGGAAAGTTGGAGAAGACTTCACATGATTGGAGATGGAGAAGTGTGTTAGAGAGATGGGGGAAGGACAAGCACAGTGGGGAGTGGACAAATTTGAAATTTAGCCCAATATGTAAGCAGCTTTTTGGGGAGAAGGAGTATTCCTTCCCCACCACCCACTTTGGAGTTCTGAATAATGAAGTATATGCATAAAGATCTATAGCCAAGTGAGGAATAGTGTGCCACTTTATGCATCTAGACTAGCCTTCTATAAAATATAACCTCAAGATGTGTGCTCTTGGCATGGGTCTGAGATGAAATTTGAGTTTCCTGGCCTATTTTTCTTCAAGTCTTGGTAACTGGGCATGCAGTGTATGCCCATGAGTGTTTTCCTACTCAGAGACAATCTGGGATAGGAAGACTCTTTTAAACATGCTTAGTAGGTTCTGAAAGTGCTCTGGTGGCTTTGTGCCTAAGGCATTTGACTACTAGCCAGAAGGTTGGTGGTTCAAACCCACCAGCCATTCTATGGAAGATGGGGCAATCTATTTCTGTAAAGATTTACCACTTTGGAAACCCAATGGGGTTTACTATGAGTTGGAATCACCTCAATGACATTGATTTTTTTGTTTTGTTTTCTTTTTAGGTAGCAGGTTCTGTTTGGTTTAAATATTAGTTTAGTTTAGGACATATGAGAAGATTAAAAACTCAAGTCTGTAAGTGACTCTTTTACAAGCAGTAATCCTGCCTCCTACTAAAACAGGACCTAGTTAACATCAATCTGTGACCAATTGTTTTCATCAATCTCCATTTTTAGAAAATGGGTTGAAAATGTTATAGTAAGTGTGAGGGATGAGAGCACATTTCCAAGCACTCCTGTGAGAGACCACTAGTTGCTTATTAATAGTTATTCTTCACTTCTTCCTTAATAACATAACAAAGATTTTGTGATTTTGTCAAGAGTGAGAACATGCTTAATTTGGAAGCAACATTTGCCAGTCCCATTATGAGGAAATGATGTCTATATCCATAGGACATGCTTCCACACAGTTTGATATAACTGGAATGTAATTTCTAATTAATACTTTCTACTACAAATGAAGAAATGACCAAATTAACCCCTTTCTTCATAAGATGAAGCTGAAAAATAAGACAAGATGAATCAATGCTTTCCATTTACTCATTAATTGAAAAAAAAAAAAAAATAAAATAAAAATAAACCCACCAAAACCATTGCCATGAAGTCAATTCTGATTCATAATGACCTCATTGGGTTACTAAACCTGTAAATATTTATGGAAGTAGATTGCCTCATCTTCCTCCCACAGAGAAGCTGGTGGGTTTGAAAACAATAGACCTTCAGGTTAGCAGCCAAATGTCTTACCCACTACACCACCAGAGTTCCTTTTATTTCACAGTAGATAGTATAATTTATTGATTTATAAATGTGTTTACCAAATTACTGGTCAACCAATTGCCTACCAAAGGAAATATTCCTTACCTGATGGAAGAGATGACATCAGAAAATCCTAAAAATATTAACTGACTCTCTAAAGAGAAAAATCACTTTCTTAAACAATGCTAATGGGGTTAGCTTACCATTTCACATCAGATCAATTCCTGTGATTATTTTGAAGAAAACTCCTCTGGGCTTTCACAATAATTTTACGAGCAATTTGGAAAAGACTACCTCAGGAAGTGGCCATGAGAGGATGAGTTAGTCCCTTAAATGGAAGTGACAGCTGTTGGATAATGCTGGAGTTCTGGCTTATGTCTTCTGCCCACTCACTGTGACAAAGTTGTGATGAGTCGCCTTATGTTATGAACACAGAGCCATCCTTTATGAAGAAGAATGAGAAAAATACCAACAATATTTTATCTTTTAAAATTGATTGAGTAATTGTAAGATCTCTCCATAATTATTCTTACATCTTTTTAAGGAGCTAATCATCACTGGACATTTCATGGTTTTTATAGTTTTAGATTAAAATTAATGACAATCCACAAGCTCTAACGATCAACTTCACAATAATGTTTTCCACAAGTATTTAAGGATGGAACATTAGACACTGATCTGACATTAGTCAGCAGTAACAAAACTCCACTATAGAGATTGAATGCTCAAGGAAAACAATAACAAAAAAAATCATGTTTTAATAACAAGGATCAAGGGAATTAACCATAGAAAAATGTTATTTTCCCCATTGTTGCTTATAATTAGAACTATATTTTCTAATGACTCTGATGTCCAGATGTAGTTCTCATCCTGTAAATACCCAGAATTGGGGACACAGTTTGGGATATTAAATCAAGGTAGGGAGTGCATATCATGGATCAGGACTCCAGCAGTGAGATCCCAACATCACACTTGATAGTTTTCAATGTTTCCACAATGTGTTTGCTTTAAACAAATGTGTCAAATTAAGTTTGCAACAAACACAGAGTATTATTTTTCAAAAATGCACAAAGTTAGTTTAGTCTCTCCTTCTAAACATTGGGAATCAAAATTTCCAGATTATTATTCACAATTTAAAATAAAATAAAAAAATCATTGTTTAAGTAGAATATGCTTTTGAATCCTAAATTCTAGCTAAGCTTTCCAATTGAGAAATAAGTTAAAGAACTCCCCAACCCCCCCTCATTATATTTTTTACTGGTATAGAAATAGACTTACTCTTTTTGGTGTTTTAACTAGGAAAACTACTTGGCACATTTTATTCGTAATAAACTCAGCATAATTGAGATGAAGGATTAGAAGTTCTGAGAGTTTTTCCAGAGTCTGCTCAATCTAAGGGTTGATGGTTAGTTAGTTCCATGAATAGTAACTATATGAGCATCATCAAACAGAAAATAACTGCCAGTCCTCTTTACTCAAATATTAATTCCTCCTACAGCAACAAACAAAAATGCAATTTTTGTTTTTAATTTTTCCCAAAGTTGAATTAAAACAAAAACAAAATCTTCTCTCCCTTTGTTATCCAATTTATGTATGCTTTCTGTTTTAAGCCTCTTAATCTCTCTCTATCATACATGATTGATTTTAATAAAGACTGTAAACCAGTGCACAGACCAGTGCTTAGGAAAAATACCAGTGTGACAGATACCACTTAGCTCTTGACCAGACCCATTTCCCAGCCTACTTTGCAATGATGTATGTTCAATTAAATGAGTTTTGAGCAAAGATGATGTCATATGAGCAGAGGTGATGAATATCTCTTCAGGCCTGTATCCTAAAATTTGCTCATATACAATTATTTATGTTATTCCACCATCTACCAATCTGAAACAAATGGATTTGCTCACATTATAAGTCATATTTTCAAGGATGAAAGCATAAGATGGGAGGAAACTGAGTACCTGATTTGGGAGGAAAACTACCTGCCAATTAAGAATAACCATTTTTGAATTTATGTATGCAAGAAGTAAACCATTATGACTGAATCTTTGTATTTTCAGGGATTTGTCTGTTATAGCAGCAAACATTAACTAAGTGAGCAAAAATAATAATTCAATTTTTCTTCCTTTTTCTTAGTGATAGCCTGCTTATGTTATATTTCTCTTCCACTAACCCCAATATTTTTCCTCATTCCAAAAAGACCTATCCTTGCTTCATGTCTTCATGATTTTTTTTTCTTTGAAAAGTAATTAACAGATGGATTTATGCTCAAACATGATAGAAAACATTACTCTGTAGTGCTATTACATCTATATTTTTAAAGAGCTTCAATATGCTAAATGATTAACAAGAGTGAGTGGTCTAACAAATTGTGAGATGGTAAGTCAGGTGTGACACAAGGAAGACTAGGGGGCATGAGAAGTAAGTATATTATATTCACAAGTATTAGAGACAGAGCTCTGGTGATGTAGTGGATAAGTCACTTGACTGCTAACCAGAAGGTCAGTGGTGCAAACCCACCAGCTGTTCCACAGAAGGAAGACTGGGTGATCTACTTTTGTAAAGATTTACATCCTCAGAAACACAATCAGGACCACTCTGTGTTGGAAATGACTTGTCGGCAATGAATTTTGGTTTTGTAGAGACAGAAGCGTGACACATCGTGATAAAGGACCACACAAGGAGCTGCATTTGGGACAAAGTCACAATAAAATGGAACTGTATGTAGGGACTTAAAGAAGATAAGCAGGGTAATGTTAGTCAGTGTTCCTGGGGATTGAGCTTTTTTAATAATTCTACAGGCTCAGGGGCTTAGAGGTTATCCCCGGTTGTTGGATAAATCCCTCAGGATGATTAGGACAGATGCATAGTGGTTTAAACATGTGAGAATCTGATAAAAGTGGTTGGAGAGTAGACTAATCAGGTTCTCAAGAAGGGGACCAAATAGCTCTCCAACCAGGGCTTTAAACCTGGGTCATTTAAAGAAAATGATATTGTAATAGGCACCTGGTGGCACAGTAGTTAAAATGATCAACTGCTAACTGAAAGGTCACTGGTTTGAATTTATTAGTCGCTCTGTAGAAGAAAGATGTGATAATCTGTTTCCATAAAGATTTATAACTCTGGAAACCCTATGGGGCAGTTCCACTTTGTCCTAATAGGATCACTACGGGTCATAATAGACTTGAAAGTAGTGGGTGTTTTGGTTTGGTATTATAATGAGAAGAGAGAAGCCAATTGACCAACATTTTGGACATACATTTGTTTAGGGAGATAAGGCACTTGACTGCTAACCAGAAGGCTGGCATTTCAAATGCACCAGCTACTCCTCGGAAGCAAGGTTGGACAATCTACTTCCATAGTGATACTGCCCGGAAACCCAAGGAGGGGTCGCTATGAGTCGGGTCCAACTTGACGGCACATAACAACAACAACAACAACAACAACAACAACATATTACATCACATGACTAATCTCCTATCTATCAGTATACAAGGTGTAAAGGAGAAGTTCATGAGCCTTTCTGACCATAACTAAATGCTTAAAATAAATTCAGTTTTGCTGAATTAACCTGATCTCTTTACTTGTCTGGTCAGGACTTGTTTGCCTAGTTGACTTTTCACAAGCACATGGTAATTAAGAAAATGTTTTCTCTTAGTGGTCAAATGTGAAAGGAACACATTCTAAGCAAAGGAAGGAATCTTGACACAGCTATCTTTTTGTGTAAAGAGGACCTAAAAAATATTTCTTAATTGTTTTTAAAGTATTTTGGAGCCAGCCTTATCTAAATCTTCCTAGACAACCAGGAAAGTTTCACTTAAGCAAAAAATTTCTAAAGAAAGAGTTTTAACATTAATTCCTATTAACAGCTCCAGATCCAAAGAATATTTTATATCAACCTAGAATTTTTATAACTTGTTCCGAAAAGTATACATTGTAAGTATCTTGACTATAATTGTAAATCTTTGTAGCCGCCTAAGCGTTTGTTTCCAATGAAAACCTTTCCCTGTATTTTTAGCTGTTCCTCTTGTGACCATAATCAAAAACTAACCAATTAATGATTTTATTGCCGTCTCTTTGTTTTTTGCAGGATATCTGTCCTTGCTCAAGACCTACTCTCTGAAATACCATGGTTTTTTTTTTTTTTTTTCTCTCTTTTGAATGTCTCCCTAATGCTGAATAAATCCTCTGAATCTCCATGCAAAATCTGAGTGTTTTTTCCCCTAGGACAAAAGTGAGCCCTAAACATGCCAACTAGTTGGCAGCACAGAGTGGTAGTTGTCTATACATATTATCAATCACATCTTTACCACTACCATCCTCCCACTCACTCTCATCACCCTTGCCAAATTATGAAATTTATATGCTCTGTGCATGTTGAAATTTTCATTCTTTAGTACAGCCACTAGCTCCCATCCTGTTGTCTCCTTTCTCAGTGATGCACTGCTCACTGATGAAGCAAGAAGCCAGGGTTATTTCATTGGGGGGATATGGATCGACCTTCTGTGACTTTCCCAACTTACAAGTCAGTTAGAAAATACTAAAATCTACATTAGGATAAACTAGAGCATGTGAACTCACATAGATTTACCACATAATGTCCTGCCCTTAAACCTGTCTTACTAAACTATATTTGATTTACTAGAGAGATGTTCAGTTGAGAAGCTCAGGTCCATTAACACAGTAGGTCAAAAGTGTTAATGTGCTCTTCAGAAAGTTTGTGCACGGAGCCTGCATACAAAGTTGCTGTCTCATAGGTGATTTGTTCCATGTAGTAGATAGTACAGCCTTAACAAAAAAGGATCTTTATAAACCTGACATTACCCACCAGTTTATATTATTATTTCAAATGCCTACATAGATTTATAAAGCCTGATAACATATTGTGCAGTGTTGAATGAATACCAGCTCAGGTTCAGCTCTGTCTTTCCTAGAAGGTTCTCTAGTCTATTTCTTAGCAAGCTTGTGAAAGCACAGGGACTGGAATGCCTGCCAAATGTCTACGTGTTATCTGGGACCCTAATACCCAATTCATTTGTATATGGTCCCTGTGCTTTAGAACAAATGGCTAAAAGTGTCATAAAAAGAGTTATTGTAAGATTATTGAAGTCCTGATAGGTGATTGATGCCTTAATTAGGATTGTTAATAGGCTTCATAGTGGTGTGTTGTAATAACTAAACAGTCAGGTTGGGATTTAGGGTCACTATATTAGTTTGTTGAGTGCTACTAAATGAGGTTTCTTCTTCAGAACCAAATTATAATTTTATAGCTATCTCATAAACTTAACTCAGCTCAAATACTATATAAAAAGCTCAGGGAGGTGTTTATTAACCTAGCTTTGAACCACTAAACTGTAAACCTGCACTTCAGATGTTAGAATTCTTAGAAATACTCTTTTAAATAATGTCCTATTTTAATTTTTAAAATGGAGAAGCTAAATTGCACTATAGTAAAGAAAATACCCTAATTATACACATACAAGTGTCAAATAAAAAATGAATATCAGACATCTTACTTTCATTTGAAGAGGTTTTCTTATTCACAAAACCAAAAGTTTTGAGGTCAGTAAAAGACTGACCTCAAAAACTGTACAACTAGCAGGCAGAGAGGAGCTCTGGTGGCATAGTGCCAAAGGAATTTGCCTGCTAACCAGAAGGCTGGTGGTTCAAACCCACCAGCCACTCCTCAGAAGGAAGGTTGGGCAATCTACTTCTGTAGTGATACTGCCTCGGAAACCCAAGGAGAGGTCTCAATGAGTAGGATCCAACCTGATGGCAAAACACAATAACAGCAAGAGTAGGCAGAGACAAGATGATGTCCTACTACACTCTCTGCCCAGTCCCTCTCCAGAGATCTTGGGAAACTGAGTGAAACAGAAACAAATGATCCTAGACTTCTGAGCATCAAATGAGAAGATAAAGAATTAAATTGACTGTCAACTGGAAAGAGAAATGGACTGGGGTCAGTGACTAGAAAGAGAGAAGAGGCCAGGACCAGCAGAAGCATGGCCATTTTGAATACAGAGACATCAGACATGACGAAGAGGGGAAAAAAAAATCACAGAATACATGTGGTATTAACACATAGTGTAGAAATGTAGACAGATCAGGAGCTTGGTAAGCATTCAAGGTAAGCAAAAGATGGTCAGGAGCTTGAAGAGAAATATACAGGAAAGCAAGTCAGACTTACAGTGGGAGAGGTGCTTACAGGGAGAGAAGCAAGCCAGAGAAAGGGAATTACATAACTCACCAGTGGTAGATGGTCTTTGGGCTGTGAAAGGCTTGTGTTGAGGTGGTTGAAGAAACTGGACTGAGGACAATCTCTTGCTTGCTTGCTTGAATTTGGGCAAGAGCTGGATAAAAAGCTGCATGTGCCCATAAGGGCAATACAACCATGACAGTGAATTGAGTTTTGAGGGATATACTCTCTGATCTAACAAATGCACACCTTCCCTGCATGTTTAGGTTACCTAGTGCTGATCTGACAGGAATGTACTACAAATGGAATGGCTTGAAAAACAGGATTTTGTTCTCTTATTGTTTTGGAGGCTAAAAGTCTGAGTTCAAAGTGGTGGGTTCTAGGGGCTGGGTGAAAGCCCCTTGACCTTGGGCTTTAGCCCTGCCTCTTGCTCCTGGCCCACTGAAGCTAGAGGCAACTCTTCACTCAGGCTGGCTGCTAAGGCTGACAAACCCAAGGTTGACAAGTGAAAAGGAACAGTCCCAATGTTACCAAACCACATGGCAGACCATTAATTCAATCCTATTGAAAGTGCCAAGATTGGTAGAGCAGGCTACTGAATAAAGACTGTGCTACATGCACACACCACAGTGGATCTGTAGTTTCCACCACATCTATCTGCTCCCAGGGCTACTGTCTGACCATAAATGCAAAATTTCCTCCTCCTCAGTTTCCTTATTTTCTCCATATTATTCTCTTCCCTTTCTCCCAATTTTCTTCCTTTTTACCTGTTCATTCCTACCTCTTACTCTTCATCTTCTTACATTTTTATCAGTCTTTCATTTCTTTCACTCTCCAATTTTCTTTTTTTTTCTCTATTTTTAATCTTTTTTTTTTTTTAAATTTATCATTTTTCTTTTTTTCTTAGCAACTCTACCTCTGGATCAATGACAGACAGTGGACAGTGGACAACACCTGCTAATCTCAACTGCAGCTACTTTCCATGACAAACCTAGAGTTACTTGCACATCCCCACCAGTTATTCCATCAACCTGGAGACAGCTGGAGAGTGTCCAGTGCTACCAAGCTAGAAACTAAAGAAGCACACCCATATATATATATATATATATATATATATATACACACATATATATATATATATATATACTGAAACAAAACAAAAAACAGGGTGAAACAAACCAACACATAACCAATTAACAAAAACAACTTCAAAATGTCTTGAAGATAACAGACAACTTCACCTTAAACAAAGTACCAGGACAAGATTGCAGAAGCAAGTGACCAAATTAGACAAAAACAACAACAATCCACTGCCATCAAGTAGATTGCAACTCATAGTGACTCCCATTGGGCTTAATAGATGGTAAATCTTTACTGAAGTTGATTGCCCCATCTTTCTTGTACCAAGTGGCTGGTTTGTTTGAACCTCCAACCTTCTGGTTAGAAATAAAATACCTTAAGCATTGCACCACCACAGCTAATTAAGTGACCAAATTAAGAACTAGGAAATCTTCCCTAGGAAGAACAGGAAATAGAACTACCTGATAAAGAATATATATATATATATGGAAACCATAAACAGAAGTAAGGAAATGATAGACAACAAACTTGAAGAATTCAGGAAAATCAGAAAAGAGCAAAATGACAAAATAGATGACATACAGGGACAGCAATTAGAAATCCAGAAGATGAATACTAATATTATGGAGATACATAATATATCACCAAATAAAAACTGAAGTCACTGATATCAAGCCAGATCCAACTCATAGTTACCCCTCCTTGAGTTTTCAAGGCAGTATCAGTATAGAAGTAGATTGCCCAATCTACCTTCCAAGGAGTGGCTGGTGGGTTTGAATTGCCAGCCTTCTAGTTAGCAGTCAAATGCCTTAGGCACTATGCCACATAATATATTAGAAGGACCATATATATATATATATATATATATATATATATATATATATATATAATTGAACTGGCTGAAGAATACATTTTCCAGCTAGAAGACACCAGCTTGTCTGAAGAGAAATCAGAGAGAAGAATGAAGAAAACCCAAGTGTTATGTGGAAGAATATCAAAAGAAATAAGATACATCTGATTGGAATCAGAAGCAAAATAAAAAATAAAACACAGGAAAATTTGTTGAAGACTTGCTAGCAGAAAATTTCCAAAATATCATGAAATACAGAAAGATATCCATCCAGAAATCTCAATGAACCCCACACATGATAGACGCTATGGCAGTTGAGGTTGTATGCCAACTTGACTTGGTCATGGTTTTGAGTGCTCAACAGCTGTATGCAGTTGTTACTCACGAAGAGATTGGAATCAACTCCATGGTGGAATCTGCTATGAACAGCTAATTAGTTGTCTTTGGGTTATTGACTGGTTCCAGCACATATGGGGCAGCTTTGAAGAAGGTCTCAAGCTTTGAGCACATCTGGATCCTACATTTGGCTGTCTTCATTTCAGTGGCCTGCTGTGCTGCCTGGCGATCTTGGGATTGTTCTTGTCCTTAAACCAGTGGTCTGCCATTTTGCCTGTTGATCTTGTGATTGTGCCATTCTATTTACTGACATCATCATCAGCCTCAGCCAACAACTACATGAGTGACAAGATGTTCCAGTGGGCCTGAAATAAGAGGCAAAACTGAAACCCAAGATGGAGGGACCTTCACCCAAACTCTCGAGCCAGCACTCTGAATTTGGAGTTCTACCCTCCTAAAATGTAAGAGAATAAATTCATGCTTCTTAAAGACATACATTTGTGGCATTTCTGTTATAGGATCACTAGAGAACCAAAGCAGGCACCAAGACAATCACCAAGACATATCTTAATCAAACTTCCCAAAACCAAAGGAAAAGAAAGAATCTTGAGAGCAGCTCAGGAAGAATTAAATGTTACCTACAAAGGGAAAACAATAGGACAGAGCTCTGATTTCTCAACAGAAACTATGTAGTTAATAAACCAATGGGATGACATATATAAAAGCTGGAAGGAAAAAATTTGCCAATCAAGAAATATATATCCAATGAATGTTATATATCCTATGAAAGTATCCTTCAAATATGATGGTAAAATTAAGACAGTCTTAGACAAGCAGAACTTGAAGGAATTTATGAAAACCAGACCAACACTGAAGGACATGCTAAAAGGTGTCCTTCCAACAGAAAGCAAACAACTTAAGATTAGAATACATGACAACACCACCCAGAAACCAGTCCAGGAAAATAATTCTCATATCTAAGCTTACCAAAAGGAAAATGGAGAACTAGAGGAGTCAATCTGCAAACAATTTCAACTACAAAGCAAATGGAGGAAATAAACCGTATAATTACAAAACTTTAAAATGGAGAGAAAGTTGGGATGATTTCAATATAGAAAAGGTCATTCCAAACTTACGGGGTCTTGCAGCACAGTGCATGAGGAATTTGACAATTAACCAGAAGGTTAGTGGTTCAAACCCACCAGCCACTCCATGGAAGGAAGATGGGGTAATCTATTTTCATAAAGATACACCGCCTCACAACCCAACAGGGGTTGCTATGAGTTGAAATCAACTTGATGGCAATTTTGTTGTTGTTCCAAACTTAGGGAGATAAGAATTCACTACAGGGAATTCTGGTAAGATGGTGGAATAGGCAGACAGACTGTGTAGACCCTCTTCAACAAAGAAAAGGGGAACCAATTAACATAGATACAGATTATCCTGGAGCCCTGAGCTTTGAAGGGAAGGATATAGGTGGACTAAACTCCCAATAGCAGAGAAACTTTTATGAAAACACCAAAAAAGGAGACATATAGAGTTGTCATCTGTCAGCGATCCTGATGGCACAGAGAGTTTGAATATTGCCAAGTGGTGTTAAGACCTAAGAATTAACCTAAAAATTGTCTCTGCTAGCCAGGGGCTGCATAGAGTACTGCACTGGGGGCTGGTGAATAAAAATGAAAGAAGCCAAGCAGAAGATGCGCTGAGCTGTGGACTTTTGCCTGTTTGAAGGGCTTAGCCGTTTTGAATGTTTACAAATGGTTTGACCATTCTGGATATTTAAAGCAAAAGCATTCTCCCAGATTCCAGGGACTTAAGAATAGGTGCCTATTGCCAGGACCCACAAGGACATTCAGGACACCGGAAACTGGAAAGCTGCAATATTCCCCTTGTTACTCTCATATCCCATACACTCTTGGTGAACGAAAGTGTGACCAAACCTCACTCCCACCCACCTTCTGGGCCAGCAGGAATTCCATCCTAGTTTGTGTGCTCTGCCTGGTTGTCCTGCCCTCCCCTGCCCAGATT
>NW_006921591.1:8758366-8783589 GCF_000298275.1 Orycteropus afer afer
TTATTCTTCCCTTCCTAGCTTCTAGTTTTCAGCTTTTTCTCTCTTCCCTATTCCTGGTTCTCAATTTTTTTCTTTCTCATGGATAACCTGTTTCCTTGTGTTTCTTTTTGCATTTTTCACATTATTTTCTTCATTATTGTCCTAATCTATCATTTTTTTTCTTATTGCCTTCTGCCCATATATCATGGGTTGTGTTAGGCTGGGTTCTCTAGAGAAGCAAAACAAGTAAAGCTTAGAGAGAGAGAGAGAGAGAAAGAAAAATTTATCTAGGGAAAATGGCTCACATACTTATAGAAACTGGCATGTCCCAAATTCTTGGATCTAATGTCAAGCTGGAGGCTTTTCCTGACTCACATAGCTGTAGGGGCTGACTAGCTCAAGGTTGGCAGACAGTATACTGGCTGTTGACTCTAACGAGTGACAAATCAAGGATCTCCAGGATGAATGGTGGATTGTTGCCTCAGGGAGAGTTGTGGGCAGCACAACAGAATTCTGATCCACAGAAGAGTGTCTTTTTTCCCAGGATGTCCATAAATGTACTGGAAGCAGTCCAGACCCCTAGGGAAACTCCCTTTCAACAGATTAGCTGCTCACAACATATACATCTGATCCCATCACTGGAACAACCCACATTACAATTGCTTAAAGCACACAGAATTGTGATCCAGCCAAGTTGACACACAGCTCCAACTATCACACCAACCTTACAAGAGATACAAAAGGGAGTCCTTTGAACAGAGAACCAATAATAGCAAAAACAACTGATCAGTAGTACATAACAAGATGACATAACCCAGAAAACAACACAGTCATGGAAGTATTCAAAATAAAATAAGCTTATAAGATTGTAAACAGGGAACCAGAGACATCCATTGGTAAATGAGGACAACTACAAACCAAAAAGAGGGAAAAAATAGTGTAGTTATAGAACTTCTAAATGCTGAGGAAGTCAAGAGAGTTGCAAGGTAGAATGGACTCTTCTAAACTCAGGGAGAAAATTATAAATCAGATGGTAACCTCAAAGAAAAATGATAAACCTTCACATCACAATTAAAATAAGAGAACAAACACAAAAATTTAGCAAATACTAAAGCAATAGAATCGAAGGAAGTGATAACATAATTCATAAACATAATGAGATCAGCACAGAAAATTATATGCAACAAAGAAACAAGGAACAGCATGAAGAAACACATAACAAAATGACAGGAGCCAATTCATACCTGTCAATAATTATACCGAATGTCAATGGATTAAATGCATGACTCAAGAGATGGAGAGTTGCAGACTGGATAAGAAAATATAACTCATCAATATGCTATCTACAAGTGACATACCTTAAAGACAAAGACAAAAGTAGACTAAAAATAAAAGGTTGGGCAGGGATATATCAAGCAAGTTGCAACCAAAAAAGAGAGGGAGTAGCAATATTAATTTCTGATTAAATTGGCTTGAAAACAAAAACAACCATAAGAGACAATGAAGGGCATTATATATTGATTAAAAAATCAAATGAGTAAGAAGATATAATGATAATAAATATCTATGGACCCAATGAAAGAGCCCCAAAATACATAAATAATACTTTAAAAGATTTGAAGAGGCAAATAGATGATTCGACAGTCATAGTGGGAGACTTGGGAGCTCTGATAGCATAGTGCCTAAGGGACTTGACTGCTAACTAGAAGGCTGGCAGTTCAAACCTACCAGCCACTCTTCAGAAGGAAGGTTGGTTGATCTATTTCCATAGTGATACTGCCTGGGAAACCCAAGGAGCAGTCATTATCAGTTGGGTCCAACTTGATGGCACATAACAACAACAACAACAACAGTGGGAGACTTTAATACACCATTTTCAATGAAAGAAGATTTTTTTGCATCTATATGGAAAGAAACTGGAAAGAAATTGGAAAGAAACTGAATAAAGTCACAGAAAAGCTAAACAATACAATCCACCAACTTGACCTTATAGACATCTACAGAGCACTTCACCCAACAACAACACAATATACATTATTTTCCAGTGCACATGGAATATTCTCCATGATAGATCATATGTTAGGCATAAAGCAATCTTCAATAAATTTAAAAACATTGAAATACTGCATCTTCTCAGATCACAATGCTATCAAATTAGAAATCAACATTAGGAAGATTAATGGAAAAAGAGCAATACATGGAACCTGAACAACACTTTTCTTAGGAATGACTGGATAAGAGAAGAAATAAAAAATGAAATTAAAACAAAACAAAAACCTCCTTGAATTAGACAAGAATGAAAACACAGCATAACAAAATCTTTGGGACATAGCAAAAGCAGTGATCAGAGATCAATTATAGCAATAAATGAACACATCAAGAAAGAAGAAAGAGCCAAAATCAACACTTTAAACCACCATCTCTAACAGTTAGAAAAAGTACAGCAAGAAAAGCCTACAGCTGACAGAAGAAAGGAAATAATGATTTGAGCAAAAACAATGAAACAGAAAATAGAAAGATAATAGAAAAAATTAACAAGACTAGAAGTTAGTTTTTTTAAAAAGATTAATAAAATTGGCAAACCAGTGGTAAATTTAACAAAGTAAAAGAGGGAGAGAATATAAATAACACTAGTAAGAAACAAAATAGGCAACATCACAACAGAACCAACTGAAATAAAAAGGATAGTATCAGGATACTATGAAGAACTATACTCCAACAAATTTGAAAATCTGGAAGAAATGGACATATTTCTAAAAGCTTTTTAGTTTACTTACCTAACCAAAAAAGACTGAGGTGGAAAAGTTGAACAGATCCATAACAAAATAAGAAATTGAACAAGTCATTAAAAAAAAGTTCTGGGCCAGATGTTGTCACTGAGGAATTCTACCAAACATTCAGAGAAGAACTGATACCAATCCTATTTAAACTATTCCAAAACATAGACAAGGATGGAATCATCCCAAATTCATTTTATGAAGCAGGTATGGCATTGATACCAAAACCAGGCAAAGACATCATGCAAAAGCAAAACTACCTACCAATGTCCCTCATGAATATAGATATAAAAATCTTCAACAAAATCCTAGCCAACAGACCCCAAAAACACATGAAAAAATAATTCATTTTGACGAAATGTGGTTCATATCAGGTATGCAAAGATCGTCCAACATTAGAAAAACAATCAACGTCATCTGCCACATAAATAAAACAAAGGAGAAGAACCACATGATCATATCGACTGATACAGAAAAGACATTTGAAAAATCCAACACCCATTCCTGATAGAAACTCTCAAGAAAATAAGAATAGAAGGGGAATTCCACAAAATAATAAAGAGCATGTATGCAAAACCTACAGCCAGCATTATTCTCAATGGATAGGGACTGAAACCATTACCCTTGCCAACAGGAACCAGACAAGCATGCCCTCTATCACCACTTCTATTCAATATTGCACTGGAAGTTTAGCCAGGGAAATAAGGCAAGAAAGGAAAATCAAAGCCTTCCCAACTGGTAAGGATGAAGTCAAACTATTCCTGTTTGCTGATAATAAGATCCTATACCTAGAAAACCCAACAGACTCAGTCCAAAATCTGCTGGAACAAACGAGAGATTTAGCATTGTGACAGGATACAAGATCAACATACAAAGTTCAGTTGGATTCCTCTATAACAGTAAAGAGATTGCTGAAAAAGAAATAAGGAAATCAATATCATTTACAGTAGCTACCAAAAAAATAAAATACTTGATAATAAATCTTACCAGGGACACAAAAGACCTGTATAAAGAAAACTATAAAAGACTACTCCAAGAAACCATAAGAGATCTACATAAATGGAAGAATATATTGTGCTCATGTATAGAAGATTGAACATTGTGAAAATGTCAGTTTTACCCAAAGCAATCTATACATTCAATTTAATCCCAATCCAGATCTGATCAACATTTTTTAATGATATGGGAAAACCAATCACTAACTTTATGTTTAAAAGGAGTGTGACCTTGGATAAGAAAAGCACTATTGAAGAAGAAGGACAAAGTAGGAGGTCTAACACTCCTGGATCTTAAAACCTATTATACAGTCACAATATTCAAAATTTCCTGGTGTTGGTTCAACGACAGATATATAGAACAATGGAATAGAATTGAGAACCCAGAAATAGATCCATTGATCTATGGTTAGCTGATCTTTGACAAAGGGCCAAAATCCACTAACAGGAGAAGAGGTTGTCTGTTTAACAAATGTTGTTGTTAGGTGCTGTCGAGTTGTCTCTGACTCAGTGACCCTATGCACAGCAGAACAAAACACTGCCTGGTCCTGTGCCAGCTCCATGATCCTTCCTATACTTGACCCCATCACTGCAACCACTGTGTCAATCCATCTTGCTGAGGGCCTTCCTCTCTTTTGTTGACCCTACACTTTACCAAGCATGACATCCTTCTCCAATGAAAGGTCTTTCCTGACAATATGACCAAAGTAGGTGAGATGAAGTCTGGATCTTCTCACTTCCATGTAGCATTCTGCCTCCACATCCTCCAGGACAGATTTGTTAGTTTTTTCAGCAGTCCATGGTACTTTTAGTATTCTTTGCCAACAGCACAACTTGAAATCATTGATTTTTCTTTGGTCTTCCTTATTCATTATCCAACTCTCACATGCATATGAGGCGATTGAAAATATCATGGCTTGTGTCAGCAGCACCTTAGTCCTCAAGGAGTTATCTTTGCTCTTTATCACTTGGAAGAGGTCCTTTGCAGCTGTTTTGCCCAGTGCTGTACATCATCTGATATCCTGACTGCTGCTTCCATTAGTGTCGATTGTTAGAACCAAGCAATGTGAAGTCTTTGACAGCTTCAATCTTTTGTCCATTTATCATGACGCTGCTTATAGGTCTGGTTGTGAGGATTTTTGTTTTCTTTATATTGAGATGTAATCCATACTTCAGACTGTATTCTTCAATCTTCATCAATAAGTGCTTCAGGTCATCCTCATTTTCAACAAGCAGAGTTGTGTTGTCAGCATATTACAGGTTGTTAATGATTCTTCCTCCAAACCTGATGTCACATTCTTCTTCATATAGTTCAGCTTCTTGGATTATTTGCTCAGCACATAGATTAAATAAGTTTGATGAAAGGATACAACCTTGGCATACTCCCTTTTTGATTTTAAACCATGCAGTGTCCCCTTGTTCTGTTCAAACAACAGCCTCCTGCTCTATGTACTGGTTCCTCACGAGTATAATTAAGTGTTCTGGAATTCCCATTCTTCTCAATGGCATCCATAATTTGTTATGATCCAACCAATCAAATACTTTCACATAGTCAATAAAACACAAGTAAACATCTTTCTGGTATTCTTTATTTTCAGCCAAGATCCATCTGACATCAGCAATGATATCCCTTGTTCCATATCCTCTTCTGAATCCAGTCTGCACCTCTGGAGGTTCTCTGTTAATATACTGCTGCAATCATTTTTTAATTATCTTCAGTAAGATTTTACTTGCACGCTATATTAATGATATTGTTCAATAATTTCCACATTCTGTGGGATCACCTTTCTTTGGAATGGGTACAAATATGGATCTCTTCCAGTCAAATGGCCAGTCTTCCAAATCTCTTGGCATAGCTGATTTGAGTGCCTCCAGCATGGCATCCATTTGTTGAAACTTCTCAATGGGTATTCTGTCAATTCCTGGAGACTTGTTTAACAAATGGTGCTGGCAGAATTTGATATCCATTTGCACAAAAAACAAAACAAGATCTGTACTTCACAACACACACAAAACTAACTCCAGATGGTGAAACTTAAAACCATAAAGTTCCTCAAGGAAAAACTAGGGGCAAATTTAGGGGTCCTAACAATAAGTCATAAATAGACTATCAAGCATAACCCAAAATACACAAGCAACAGAAGATAAACTAGATGAATGGGACCTTCTGGAAATTAAATTTCTATGTGCTTCCAAACACTTCTCCTAAGAGTCAAAAAGAACCTACAGATTGGGAAAAAAATATTTGGCAATTACATATCTGACAAGGGACTTATCTCTAGAATTTATAGAAAACTCCAACACCTCAACAATAAAAAGACAAATGATTCGATTAAAAAATGGGCAGAAGACATGAATAAGCACTTCACTAAAGAGCATATTCAGGTGACCAATAATATATGAAGAAATGTTCATGATCATTAGCCATTAGAGAGCTGCAAATCAAAATAACAATAAGATACCATCTTGCCCCAGCAGTAGTAGGAAAGTTCAACAAGACAGAAAATAACAAATACTGGCGAGGATACAGAGAGACCAGGACTCTCGTACACTGCTGGTAGGAATGACAAATGATAGAACCACTGTGGAAAGCAGTATGGCAATTCCTTAAAAAGTTGGAATTAGAGATACCATTTGACTCAGCTATGCCATTACTAAGTATATATCCTATAGAAGTGAGAGCCAGGACAAGAACAGATATGTGCACACCCGTGTTCATTGCAGCACTATTCACAATAACAAAAAGATGGAAACTATCTAGGTGTCCCTCAGCAGAAAAATGGATTACCAAACTATGGTACATACACACAAAGGAATACTATGCACCCCTCAAGAATAACATAGAATCTGCAAAACACTGTATAACATGAATGAACTTGAAGGACATTATGCTGAGTGAAATAAGTCAATCACAGATGGACAAATATTATATTAGACTGTTATTGGAGAGAGTCAAAGAAAGGTTTATATATAGATGGAAATTTTATTTGTTGGTATGGTAGTTATGTTTGTGGGTCAATTTGGCTGGGCCTGGTTGAGTGCCTGGGCAGCTGGTGTAGTTATTCCCCATGATGAGACTGGCAATCAACTCCAGAATGGGATCTACCACAAGCAGCTGAGTAGCTGCCTTTGGGTATGTGGTCTGCTTCCTGTATTTAAGCAGCAGGTTTGGGAATAGTCTCTAGCTTATGGCACACTTGGACCCTGCATGTAGCCATGTCATTGCTCAGCAGCCTGCTATGCTCTGCCAACCTGGGGTCTTACAGTGGACTTAAGTTAATGGCCTGCCATGTGTTTTGGTAACATCAGGACTGTGCCATTTTACTTGTCAACCTTGGGCTTGGCAGCCTCAGCAGCCAGCAGCTATCTGAATGAAGAAAAGCCTCTGGCTTCAGTCGGTCAGGAGCCGGAGGCAGAGCTGAAGCCCAAGGTTGAGGGGCTTTCACCAGTCCTTAGAACCTGGCACTTTGAACTTGGACTTAAAGCCTCCAAACCGTAAGAGAATAAACTCCTCTTTGTTAAGGTCATCCCATTTGTGGTATATTCCTGTCAGAATAGCATTAGGTAACCAGAACAGTTGGTTAGGAGTAGGAGTGGTATGGAGAGAACACTGTTAGATAGGTAGAGACAAGTGTTGATTTGAGTGAAAGGAAGGGCAATGTACCAAACGTGAGTGATCAATACAGTGGCCTTGAGGAAGAGAAAGACATAAAGAGTTTCATGGGAGGTACAGAAAACAAAGATGGTCCCTTTTGCACATACAGTACTGTGTTGTCAGTAAACCAAATACTGATATATGGGTGGATAGATGGGTGGACAGGCTGAACTATTAGGTATGTCTATGTAGGTGAAAATTAGCCCAAGACCATGTACAGAGTTGGCAAAAAATATTTCAGTGTATTCAGACAGTGTATTTATATGTCCTGTAAGAATTCCCAGATTTATCATAGAGCTGAGAAGGGACAAAATTGTAGTCACTTCTTGTTCACAGCCAGCTACCCAGAGGGAGTGAGTAATTGGACCTGTGGGCTCGGGACCATAGTCACAGGGGACATCAAGCTCAATTGGCATACATACTACATGAAAACATTGTTCCACACCCTACTTTGGTGAGTAGCAACTGGGATCTTAAAAGCTTGCAAACGTCTGTTTAGATGCAATGATAGGTCTCTCCTTGGCTAAAGCATCTACAAGCTACTGGTACATGATTTGATCTTCAGCCTAAATGACTATGAGACTCAAACTAATTGGTGTCTAGCTAGCACTGTCAACCACTCAGAGGGGAATCTTAGTAGGAGATCCAGGATAGAGTGAGAGAACAATGTGGAACAAAACTCAAAATCATTAAAAAAAAAAAAAAAATAAGAGAGAGAGACCAGATTTGCTGGTCTGATAGAGCTTTGGTGAACCCCAGAGACTATGACCCCTAGCTACCCTTCAGGTCTGGAACTGAACTCACTCTTGTGGCTTCTAGCCAAATGATAGACAGGCATATAGGCATTTATATCAGGTAGGTGCTGCAATGATATCTTTTCATCCCAGCAATAATAGCAAATTTCAGCAGGACAGAAAACAACAACTAATGCTGGTGAGCAAGTGGAGTGATTTGAATTTTCATACATTGATGGTGAAGCTGTACAATGGTACAACCACTGTGAAAAATGGTATGGTGCTTCCTTAAAGAGTTGTTGTTGTTGTTGTTACATGCCATCCAGTCAGACCCAACTCATAGCAACCCTCCTTGGGTTGCCGAAGCAGTATCACTATGGAAGTAGATTGCCTCATCTTTCTTCCGAGGAGTGTCTGGTGGGTTCGAATCACCAGCCTTCTGGTTAGGAGTCAAGTGCCTTAGGCACTATACTACCAGAGCTCTTCCTTAAAGAGCTAGTAATGGAAATACCAATTGATACAGCAATCCCACAACTAGGAATCTATCTTAAAGTGTAGAAATCCAGGAAAGGATTAGCTATATGTCCACTCATGTTCATCACAGCATTATTCACAATAGCAAAGAGATAGAAGAAATCTAGTCACCCTTAGGGCCTGGAATTGGACTCACGCCCATGGCTTAACCTTCAGCCAAATGATACACAGGGCTTCAAGCTGAATAACTACACCAGAGAGATGCTCTCCTTAGAACAATCAACCATTGGAAATCAGGACAACATTTGCACAGTGAAAAAACCAGGGAGGAAAGACTGCATAGGCAAGAAGGGCACAGGAAAATGGTAACCACAGGAAGGAAGTGGAAAGAGAGTTGTTAAATTGTAGGATGGTAATCAGTATCATGGAACAAAATGTATATGGTCTGATGAAAGCAGAATGAGTCCGTATTGTAAAATTTCACACAAACTAAATCACAATGAAAAGTTAAAAAAATAAAACCAAAAAAAACCTCTGAAACTATTTTTTTCCCCTAGATTTCAGGCCCCATTTAATACTTTGAAAAAAAATCTTTGCAAACCCCTTTATGACAAGACATTTGTTAACCATTAACAAGCTCAGAGTTTATCTAATGAGAAAAAAAAAGTAACTTTTGGTAATATTTCTTGCTTACAAATAAATGAGGTAAGTTTAATCATTTTAAATCCTCAGGATTACACTTAAATATTTGTACAATGAATGGGGAAGGGAATTCCTGGCCAGAAACTAATATCAGTAAGGGGGGCGGGGGAGTTCAGTCTAAGATTAGTCATCCATCTCTCTTTCCTCTTCTCTTTATAAAACTGATTTTAACTAACCTAAGTGAAACTATATTTTAAAATTTTTATTAAGAATGGTTTTCCAAAATGCACACAGAATTACTGTTTGAGTAAACTTATGTTTCAATTTCTTTGAGTTATGATTATTTTTTATAGTAATATAAAGTTTGACTTAACCAGAAGACTGGTGGTTCAAACTCACTTGCCACTCCTCAAAAGGAAGACTGGCAATCTACTTCCATAGAGATACCGCCTTGGAAACCCAAGGATGGGTAGCTATGAGTTGAATTGACTCGATGCCAGGGAGAGGAATTCAAACAATAACAAATCCAAAACAATAAGGTCAGAGGTCCAGAAAAAATTGGAGATACAGTGGTTAGATATAGGTTTGTTAAAAAAATGACACAGAGAAAATTAAAACAAAGAAGATTCATAGTAAATGAGATTAAAAAAAAAAAAAAAAAAAAAAACCTCATGAAACAGAATAATTAAGTCTGCAAGAGGTTTTTATATACTCCTAGAAAATTTCTGTATAGACAATCAGATACCATCTGAAGATCTTGGTTGCTTCTTTTTCTAGCAGGACTCTTACAATGTAATGAATTACAATTATACCACACCTTTTAGCCATGGTCTTGTAACTCAAAAAATGATTGTGTGGGACTATGCAAATTATATAGTCATGGCCCACCAAGAGGATTAGATAGCCTGATAGTAATACAAATTATGTGCCTGGAACTCCTGTGGGGGTAGGGGTTTGAAAATAAGGTGCATATAACCCTAATGAAGGGATTGGTAGTTTTTTGTTTTTTTTTTATCCCCCTAAACTTATAATGCCTAAGGCACTTGACTGCTAACCAGAAGGCTGGTGGTTAGAACTCACCAGGCACTCCTAAGAAGGAAGATGATCAATCTACTTCCGTAGTGATACTGCCTCAGATACCCAAGGAGTCACTATGAGTCGGGTGATACTGCCTCAGATACCCAAGGTCGCTATGAGTCGGGTCCAACTCAATGGCACATTATAACAACAACATCAAGCTTAAAATAATCTCAGCCATGAAGTTTTGAGAGGATCTTACTACTATCAAAAATAATAGCCAGGAATGGAGCATGTCTTTTGGATACAGGGTCCCTGTGCTGAAAAACAACAAGACTTAGAAGACAAAAAGAGAGCTATAACAACAGACATGGTGTGGGACAGAAAAAAGCAGCAGCAAAGAAACAGTGATAGCAGAACCAGAAGACCAATATGAGATGATGCAGTGGGCCCATGGAGTGAAGTGACTACAATGGGTGTCCTGATTCATAGAATGAAGAGAGTTGAGTGTCTTTGATCAAGAAGCTTATGGGTGGAGTTGCATCCTTCTGTGGCATTTATTGGCAGAGCTAAAGAGCTTTGTAACACTTGCCGAGGCAGATGCCAGGCCAAGAGGCTGAGGGGTCTACTGATGTACACAGCTGAGAAGCTGCTCTGATTTAAAAAGTGTATCCTGAGCTATTCCTGACCCTAAATTTTAACATGTTGCTACCCTAATAAACTCCATAACTGTAAATATAGTCTGTCAGTTCTGTGTGACTATTGCAATGAATTATCAAATCCAGTAGAGGAATAGAAAGTGTCATGAGAAGGCTGGCTGCTGTTACAATTGGTGTAAAAAGATGGACAGAAGAGGTATGTCTGATCTCTGCATCATAGGCATCAGTTTTGGGCTGATGTTGATCTTGACTCCTTCCTCCTCTTTTGAGAAGTTAGAGGTCTGATGTCACTGTGATGTATTTACAGCTCTCAAATGATTCCCCTCGTTGGTGATTTCCTTGGACTCACCTGATGTTGTCAGAAAGGAGTCCCATTCCATTTAGGGAAGAAATTCAGTGCCTTTTCTTACTATGTCACCAATCAGAACACATTGGTCTGAGTGATCATTTGTTAGTAGAGGATGTTGCGTTATGTTTCTCTGGATTCTATTTGGATTTTCAAAATAAAAAAATTATTTATAGTCTTAATTGTTATTCTATTATTCTACACAAGGAAGGTTAAGACTTTCATGTCAGAATTTAAGGAATTTCAGCTATATAGAATAGACATGAGATTGAAGTAAAAGAGAATGATAGGATGATATTTGGGAAATAATGCAAATCTGGCAAGGTGGCGGAGGAGTCTGACAAAGTCACATTAACACACAAAAATGTACAGAATGGAAACAAACAAAAGGACAAGATGACAGAGCATAGAGAAGTAATAAGTGAGGTGCTGAATTCAGAGCTGCTGGTAGCAGGTCTTTGGGTCAGAGCCTTAAACTTCAGTTTTTCATGTGATAGATTCCTACCATGGCAAGCAGCCAAAAATGTCCTCACTACAAATCAGCATATTAGGAACTCCAACCAAGGGCAATGGAAAGCAAACCTGGGTATTGAATGAGCTAACATGAAAAAAAATACATATATCAGAACTGATGAAAAATCACCTTAAGGTAAAAGAAAGGCCTTACCCTGAAAAATTAGAAAACTCCTTTAGGTAAAATAGCTTCTCTATGAGAATCAAGAAAATCATTAGATGATTTCTGATGTGCATACACACATTTGGAAGCAGAACTCAAGAAGTAAAATGATCTGCATTTGTCAGATCTGCTTCAAAAGACCTCTTTAAAGTATGAGAGAACATAGATGTCACTTTGAAGACTAAGGTGCACCTGACCCAAGTCATGGTATTATCAATAGCCTCATATACATGCCAGACATGGGAAATGAAAGAAAACTGCAGAAGAGTTGATGCATTTGAATTGTGTTGGTGAAGAATATTGAAGGTACCTTGGAATGATACAAGAACACACAATTCTGTCTTGGAGGAATTATAGCTGGAATGTTCCTTAGAAGTGAGAATGGCTAGACTTCATCTCTTATAATTTGGTCCTGTTGTCAGACAGGACAAGTCCCTGGAGAAAGATAAGCTTGGTAAAGTAGAGGGTCAGCAAAAAAGGGAAAGAACTTCAAGATGGATTGATACAGTGGCTGAAAGAAATGTCTCAAGTATGGAAATAATTGGAAGGATGACACAAAACCCAACAGTGTTTCATTTTGTTGTATACAATCTCTCTATAAAGAAGAGACTTTGATGGCATCTAACAACAACAACAACACAAAAACACATTTAACAAAGTAGAAAGACAACTAGAGTACATAGTCATAAAGAAGCAATGAAATTAATAAAATTTACAAATGATTGCCAGATACAATTCTGCTCTCTTAGAAATTAATAGTAGTTTGGGCATTGAAGAAAATCATTACTTTTATTGTAATGATTGCCAACTCTGGACTATGAAGGTCTAAGATTCATTCATTGGGTCTACTACTCACATGCTGAGTGATATAGAAAAAAGAAAGGCAGGCAGAGAGAGAGAGAGAGAAGGAGAGAGAGAAACTTGGATTGAGGCAGGGATGGATTACCCAATAAGCAAGGTAAGCATGTGCTTAGTGCATCAGTAAAATAAGGGCATCATTTGTCCAAAGCGAAGATCCATACATGCCAAGCAGACAGAACAAAAAGAAAAGCAAGCAGCACATGGAGGGGAACTGGCAGGGTAATAAATGAAATTGATGCAAACTCCAGTGTGTAAGTATGTGCCAGCAGGAAATGAAAGTCTCTTAAGGTCACAAGGGCATTCATGCACAGGGTTGTTTAAGTTATGAGGGCCCTACTATTTCAACATCTTTGCTGCCATCTGTTTCCTACAGTCCCCTCACATGTAATTGAAATTCCTTACCTTGGCAAATCTCTTGGGAGTACATTATTCCTCTTTAATAAACAAGAGGTGAACATGGACTGTTTTTCTAACTCTTGCTACATTCACGCAATGTGCCACTGGATCCAACATGATTGATTACTGAGTAAAGATGGACTATATTCATAGATAAAAGATTTCTGATCTAGTTTGAGAGAACCATCTTGTACATCCATCTTTGCTGATCCATCAGCTCCAGCCAGGAGGGCCAGCAAGGCTCTTTGCCATGATACAAACAAAAGGCATATGCTTGCATATATACTGTAAATGACCAATGAGAACTCCAGTCCCAGATGAGGTGCAAGGAAATTCAAGCAGTTAACAATTATAGTTAATTCAATCAAGTTACCTTTTAACTGTATAGCATTTATGTACGGAGTTATGTCCTAAGTTTGTAAACAATAGTATTTCTAACTTTAATTTAAAGTATGTTTGACATAAATATGAATGCAATCTAGCATGTTTTTAATATGTTATTTACATGAGTAATAATTTAATATATTAGTAATATAGCAAACATCACCAAATACTGGAAATATTAAGATTTATATAACAAGAAAACTTAATTTATGTCTCAAGTGGATTTCATTGTTCACTGCTGCACTGAATGTGTAAAATTACTCTATATATGATAATAAAGGTGGTATTAGACACATTAAGAGGACACAAAATTCAATATTTGTTTCTGGTGCGAAACATGTTTCTGTTTTCCTACGAGTGATTTCTAAATTCTTCTTCCAACAAAGTAACAAAGGGCATTTACCAGTATATTACATTTATATTTAATTCAGATTATTTATATATCTTTGTGTAAGGAAATTAAGCAATTCCTTGAGGAAATAAATTAAATGAATATTTAGATAATAAAAATTAAATAAGTGTATTTCATTTTCCATTTCTCTTCAGATTGACTTCTTTTAAGAAATTGATTGATATCATTTTGATTCATAACAAACTTGCTCTTCAGGAAGTGGTGCTATTGTTACATCAGTTAGGTACATATCTCTAAATATAGGAGTTGGTCAATTTCACAAAGAAATAAAATGTACGTTTTATAAATTTTATATATGATAACAATTATATTTTCCTTTTCACTTTGAAACAATTGATTATAAACTCACATTCATTTCTCTCTCATCCACCACATGAGATGCACTAGTGACACCATAATCATGTGACTCATGATGTATCTGGTTCTGTCTTGTACAAAATGAACCAAACTTGTCTTCAGATTGAACATACACCTGGATGTATATCATGCTCTTTGTGATCATTTTCATTCCCACTGGTTATCAGATGAAACCCAATGAAACGTGAAGACACAGCATCAGAGGACACAAAGTGAGTGTGCAGATTTTTAAGTAGTATATCAACCCAAACAACACTCATGGAGATCTGCAAAGGGCCTAACAACAAACATGGTATGAAAAAAGAATGAATGAAATTATTTCTGAATGCCTTGTGAGTACCATTTCTTTTGACTCTCAAAAATCTGAAGAACAGAATCACATGTTCCAAATCAAATTTTTTTTTATTACTAGTTTTCAAACATAAATTTTTGTGCTATCATCCAAATTCAAATGCAAATTTTATTTGAAAAATTTTACTTGTTTTATAAATTTCATTTATTTTAAATCATTCAAACATATTTTCTACAGCAGAATAAAATTTAAAAAGATATATAATTTTATATCCAACAAAAATAAAATGACAATTGAGTGGAATACAAAAAACAAAAACTTACAGAAGATAAAAAGAAAGATTTTTAATCCTGAATGACAATTCCAAAATTAAATTCCTTTTTAAAAAATAATGAATCAGAAGAGACTCCTTCCATTGAACACTTGGATACAATGGATGCAAATCATTTTGCTATTATGTTTAGTGCTGAAATCATTAATAACAAAATGAGTATAACAGAATTTATTCCAAATTTGACACCTTTTCCATTCCACAGTAAAGCAGTTTATAATGATGTACAAAGTGAAATTATTTTACTATATGAAATCATCACTTCTGCAGACCCATAAGTAACAGAAATACAGATCTTACTTTGTAGAATAATTTTTCTTCTACTAATATAAATATTAGATCAAAAGAAGGCCAAGTGTTTTGTCAGTATCACAGTGTACTATTTGAAAATTCATGCCGAAAATATATGGATAGTAAACAAACAAGGTTCTGTAGCCAGAATGTATTTTGGGGATGTAATGTTAATGCTGAAAATTATAAGAGGGAGTGCTTATTATATTCTCCATCAGTCAAATCTGTATATTGTTTTGTTTGCAAAATTTTCAGTTGTAAAACATTTAATTCTCAATTAGCTGGATGGATTTAGCAATT
Source organism: Orycteropus afer afer (assembly GCF_000298275.1). Taxonomy (NCBI): domain Eukaryota; kingdom Metazoa; phylum Chordata; class Mammalia; order Tubulidentata; family Orycteropodidae; genus Orycteropus; species Orycteropus afer. The sequence continues at coordinate 8,773,945 of NW_006921591.1, forward strand.
GGCACAACTTGAATATGACTGAAAAATATGAAAACAGTCCAATTCATAGAAGAGATACTATGTTTTAATATTTAAGTAGAAGACAAAGTTTTGGGTTAACTTATGAACTGAAAAGATAAATTAATGAAGAATAGTTGTATTGGAAAGCCATTTGGCAATGCATCGTTACTGTCATAATAACCTCTAAATGTGGACTATCTTTTCGAGGAAGAAATGAAATATTTGGTTCTCCACAAAATGGAAATTGTTTTAGTTTAATTGAATTAGTTGCTCTATTTGATTTATTTTTATCAGGTCATAACTCAAAATGTGGTAACACAGGGAAGGACATCCCATCATATATGTCTAAAATATCATGTGAAGAATTAAGAAATTTAATAAGTGATAAGGTTCAATCAATTATTTTCAGTAAAATAAATATAGTTTAATATTTTAGTTTGTCTGTAGACTGCACACCTTATTTTTTTTATAGAGAAAAGTAATTCATAAGTATTGCTTTAAGCTATTTATCTCCAGATGGAAAACCTGCTGAATGATTTATCATATTTACTAATTTAAAAACTCATACCAGTGAAGAAATTGCAAATTAAGTATTTCACACTTTATGTGAAGTTAGCAAAATTGATTTCTCTAAGTGCAGAGGCCAGTCCTATGATGTGTTAGACTGGGTTCTCTAAAAAAACAAAACCAGTATATATATACATATATATATATATATATATATATATATATATAGGGAGGTCTGGTAGCATAGTGGCTAAGACACTTGCCTGCTAACCAGACGACTGGCAGTTCAAACCCACCAGCCACTCCTCGGAAGGAAGGTTGGGCAATCCTACTTCCATAGTGATACTGCCTCGGAAACCCAAGGAGGGGTTGCTATGAGTCAGGTATGACTCGTCGGCACATAACAACACACTATATATATATATATGTGTGTGTGTGTGTGTGTGTGTATAAAGAGAAATCTATCTTAGGAAAATGCCTCACACACTTATAGAAGCTGGCAAGTCCAAAGTTCTTGGATCAAATGTCAAGCTGGAGGCTTTTCTCAACTCATGCAGCTGAAGGAGCTGATGAGCTCAAGGTTGGCAGGCAGTATACTGGCTGTTGACCCCAACGAATGACAAATCCAAGATCTCCAGGCTGAATGGTGGATTGTTCATTCATGGAGAGTTGTAGGCAGCACAACAGAATCCCGATCCACAGAAGAGAGTCTCTTTTCCCAGGATGTCCCTAAATATACTGGAAGCAGGCCACACCCCTTGGGAAACTCCCTTTCAATGGACTGGCTGCTCAAAACATATACATCTGATCCCATCATGGGAATAAGCACATCACAACTGCTTAAACCACACAGAATTGTGGTCCAGCCATGTTGACACACAGCTCCAACTATCACATATGACAACCCTACCAATGTAGCAGTAAAAATATGCAACAAAAAATTTTAGAATGTAATGATATGCCATTTTCATACCATATACTGCACATTCCCTTAATCTTGTAGGGTGTAGTACTGTAGATTTTTTTTTTTTTTTACAGAAGCACCTTATTTTTTTCTACTCTTCTGTTGCTCTACATATATTTTTGCCACCTCAACTAACCACAGGCATTTCTTAAAGCATATGTAGACAATGATTAAGTATTAAAATTCCTTTATAGTACATGTTGGGAAGTGCATGCTCTAGCAATGGATGGAACCCTGGAATTGTACACTCAGATTGTAGATGTCTTAGAAATATTGCTGAAGACAAGACACAAAAAAGGGGATACTAAAAGAGAAGTTGAAAACATCACCAACAAAATGTAAACACTACAGAATATATTTATGTTGGTTATGCAGAATAATATATTGCAGCATTTGCATCAGATGAATCAAGCTTTCCAAATTCAGAGTAAATTTCAAGGCATGAATAGACCTCTACCAGTCATTAACAGAGTATATACCTAATTTAAGAGATGAATTTGAAAACACAGCAAAACAAATTAGGAGGAATACTGAATATCAAGCAGTTCAGTGTTGCAGAACTTTTACAAGTAAATGACAGAAGTGCTCCAGAACTGTTGAGTACCAGAGATCAGTTTCATGTAACCATATAATACATCATCATTAACACATTTGAATCTTTCATGAAAAGGACAAAAATGTATGAAGTTATTTCAAATAGTTTCCTTCTTAACAATGTGAATATATATAGTCATGAATGAATAAAAACATCAAAGAAATTCAGGCTTATCCCAAAGACTTTATACAAACCTTTATAGAGAAGTGCAGCTATTTCATTCTCCCATGACACCTAAGCTTACAGTTTCAGGAGAGACAAATTTTATTCATGTATGAATGTGTGATTCCATAATAGAAGATAAATAAAATGTTTACTTCCCAATGTTGAAATTGTTTTACACATATTCCTGCACAAACTGCACAACAGAATGTTCTTTTTTTTTGTCTCTAAAGAGACTCAAAATGCCTCAGTATATAGCAGTTATTTAATAAAGACTCAATTAATTATCTTCATTATGCATGGAAGCAGATATTTTTCCAGAGTTTAATGTTTATGAAATCATTGAACAATTTGTAAGAGTAAAGAATATAAATTTTTAAATTATATGATACAGATGAAAGATCTATTTAAAATGAAAATATAGTAATTTGTTGTAATATTTGTTTCCCAGTCATTAAATTTTCTTTTCTTGACATCTTTTCATTTGGTCATTTATAAATATATGATTTTCTATGAAACAAGTCTCAAAATTGAAGTATGAACCATTTAAAGCCAAATTGGTGAAAGTCAATATTTTCATTGTGAGACATCAACAGAATTTTACATTGATTGCTGAAATGATTATGTTCACTGACTCATTTTCTTTGTTGTAGAATATGGGGTATATATTAAAAATCTTAGTATCCCCACTAACCAGAAGTCTGGCAGTTCAAACCCACCAGCCCCTCCTCTGAAGGAAGATTGAGCAATCTACTTCTGTAGAGATACCACCTGGGAAGCCCAAGAAGATGTCACTATGAGTCAGAAATGACTCAACAGCAATGAGTTTCTTTTTTTTTGCTTTTTTAGTATTCCCACTAAAAATTTCAAAAAACAGTTCATCTCATTCTACTTTTATGTTCAGTTGCTAATAATACAGTTGTATTTTTTAAATAATTACATGATGGATAGTTAAGACACACACACATAAACACGCACACACATAAACATACAAGTAAATATTGCTTAATGTCCATCTGGGCAATATCTGACCACATATATGTCTGTGGTCTCGTAAAGTTGTAATAATGTTCAGAAATCCCAATGGGAGAAAGGAATGCAACAGAAATGCTTTGCTGAGTACTAACATCCGATCTGCCATTCACTAGCTGTCTGGGTCTTGTGTCTGTCCTGTCCTGGGGCTGCAGTGGGAGGGCGTCCTGGTGTCCATTTGTAGCTGCCTGACTCACTGTTCCTGCCTCAGGCAGGAACCATGCAATTGCCTCCAGAGCTGCCAAGACTGCTGCCCAACTCAGCCCGGGTTGAGAACAGATTTTCCTGTTGTAGCAGCTGCCAGGCTGCAGGGTGGCAGGAGGACGGACAGGAAAAGCAGCCTGGAGAAGAGGTGGAAGAGGAGGAAGGACAATCATGGCTGGAAAAGTTTAAAGCCCATTATAGGTTTAAGGAAGGTGGGCAGGGAGCAATGAAGGGAAAGGATTTATTGGTGGCATGCCAAGAGGTGACTGGTGGACAGTGAGTGTGTGCTGTGGTAGGTAGGTGGGCAAGGCCTGCGGAAATTGTATCATGCAAAACTGGCAGTGGCAAATCAAAATTTTCATGTAGTCCTTCAGTTTGGCTTTGCCAGCATAGGTCCTGGGCCTTCACAGTGCATGTCCTGTAAGCCTCTCTCTTCACCAAACATCCAAATAATATAGTGTACTATTTCACAGAACATATCATGGATGTCAAGAGTTGCATACCTGTATATCTATATCTATATATCTATAACTAGAAGCTCTGGTAGTGTAGTGCCTAAGGCACTTGACTGCTAACCAGAAGGCTGGCGGTTCAAACCCACCAGCCACTCCTTGGAAGGAAGGTTGGTCAATCTACTTTCATAGTTATACTGCCTCGGAAACCCAAGGAGGGGACGCTATGAGTTGGGAGCGACTCGACGGCACATAACAACAACAACAACAACAACAACATATCTATAACTTACATATCTCATTTGAATTCATGAGTAAGAGGAAAGAACACTACGGATTATCAACCCTCACATGCCTTAATCCAGGCTTAGAGGGAGGAGTGAAGTAGAAGGAGAAACAATGAGATAGAGAGGAATAATTTTGCTATGAATCTTAAGTCATTAAAAGGTTTGAGAAAAGTATTTTTTTTTTTTCCTACCTAACAGTGTTTCCTACCCTCCCAAGAAGATTTGTTTCTATAAAATACAATAATCCTGATCATTTGTTGTGAGGCAATGGTGGTACATGGTAGAATTCATTCCTCCCATGTTGAAGGTCCATGTTTGATTTCTAGCCAATTCACGTCAGGAGCAGCTACTACTCTTCTGTCAGTGGAGGCCTGTATGCTGTTCAACAGGCTTTAGTAAAGATGGTAGACTAAGGCAGACTAGGAATAAAGGCTGGTGATTTTCTTTCAAAAATAAGTAAGTAAAAACCCTATGAATAACAACAATCTGACCTGCAACCAATCAAGGGAATGGAAATGAACTGGGTAGGATTTTGTTCTGTCGTGCATAGGGCATCATGAGTTGGGGGCATATTTGCTATCAGCTAAGAAAAATAACAACAGTTTGTTAAATTGGAGCAGTGCTTTTAAAAGAAGATACAAGAGAAAGAAAACAGCAAGAAGGGTACTTGCTAGTGGAAGAGCCAAGATGAAAATAAAAGGAGATCCAGATAAAAGGCTAAAAAAGGAAGAAATCTACTCAATGAAACAATAAAGGAGGAAGATTTTATATTAGTCATAGTCCAACAAGGAAAGCAGAAACCACTTAAAGTGTTTGCAACAAAGGCAGTTTACTGCAAGGAATTGGTTATATGATGATGGGAGAACTAAGGAACAAATGGGACTGGTAGCTTCAGGAGACCTGTACCCCTCACAGGCAGGAAGGATAGAGACAAAAGGTGATAATACCAAAGCCCAGATGGTACTTAGTAGAGCTGGGCCATTTACAGGCATGTGTGTTAGGAGGTGTAGCTAGAAAAGAGAGGCTGCCACTAACAAAGAAACCACCTGAGTCTTCTGCTCTCCCACTCTTATCAGTGACAGCCATAGGTGGACTAGGACTGGAAAGCCAGCTGATACAGTCCATCTATGACAAAGAACATCAGAAAGGCAAGAGTTGATGAGGCCAGAGAAACTGACTTGTCGGCATTGTGAAGCCAGAGATAGTTTGAGAAAGAAATGAAAGAACCACAAGCAGGATAGCAAAGGATACGATGGCGAACTTACAGACTAAAACTGCATATGACTAAAATGGAAAGTTTTTGGAGAGATGGACAATTAGCAATAAAAGGAATCATATGATATTCCAAAAATAGCCATTGCCATGGAGTCAATTCCAACTCTTATTTACCATATAGGACAAAGAAGACTGCTTAATAGGGTTCATAGGGTTTCCAAAGTTGTAATCTTTTCGGAAGCAAACTGTCACATCTTTCTCCCACAGAAAGCCTGGTGTATTTGAACTGCTGACCTTTTGCTTAGCAGGTGAGTGCTTTAACCATTCCATGACCAGGTATCATTCAGCTGAGGTGCTGTTGTTGTTAGGTGGCATGAAGTCAGTTGTAACTCATAGTGACCCTATGTATGACAGAATGAAACGCTGCCCAGTCTTGTGACATTCTCACAATCACTGCTATACTTAAGCCCATCATTGCAGTCACTGTGTCAATTTGTCTTTCTCTTTTTTGCATACTCTTTAATTTACCAAGCATGATATACATCTCTAGTAACTGGTCCCTCCTGATAAGATGTTCAAAGTATGTGAGATAAAGTATAGCCATTCTTGCTTCTAAGGAGCATACTGGCTGTACTTCTTCCATGACAAGAATTGTTTGTTCTTCTGGCAGTTTATGGTATATTTAATATTCTTCACCAACACCATAATACAAAGATATCCATTCTTCTTCAGGATTCCTTATTCATTGTCCACCTTTTGAATGCACATGATGCAATTGAAAACACCATGGCTTAGTTCAGGCACACCTTAGTCCTCAAAGTGACATCTTTGCTTTTCAAAACTTTGAAGAGGTCTTTTGCAGCAGATTTGCCCAATGCGATACATCTCTTGATTTTTTGGTTGCTGCTTCCAATGATGTTGATTATGGATCCAAGTAAAATGAAAGCCTTGAGGATGTTAATTTTTTCTCCATTTATAATGATGTTGCTTATTGGTTCAGTTCTGAGGATTTTTGTTTTCTTTATGTTGGCAGTAAATGATGGTAGCAGAGAGTATAAAATGCTTGTAATGCAGACCATCATTTTTCTCACTTTTCCCCTCAGTGTTTCTCATCTTAAGAGTCTCAGCAGATAAATTGCATATCTTGGATCAGGAAATGGACAACTGTCTTATTACCTGCTAACTGAATGAAAGACTCAAGGATACTAATTCAATGTTATTTATAATTTGACAGTGTTTGTCATGGATGTAGAAAGGGTACAGTGTTGGGGGAAAAAAGAAGGAAAGAAAAGAAAAAGAAAGAGAATGAACTGAAATATAAATGTGTGACTCCCTGGAAACATACTTTTGGGTGTAGTTCACTGGAGTGGTTCAGGTAGGATACACAAGTAGAAGTCATTGGTAAAGATGTATAGGTGACTGATGCTTCCACTTGATTTAGAATTAAGAAAGGAGAACAGGAAGAAGATTAGAGAGATGTTAGGGTAATTATAATAAAGGGAGTTTTTTGTTGTTTTGCTATTATTGCTACGTTGTTCCAATATTGAAAAAAAAAAAAAAATCAGAACAAGACAGGTTTCCAATGACAGGTATTGAGAGAACTATATTTTTGCTTAAAAAGATATTTTAGTGATCTGCTTCTACATGCTTCATTTTAATACAGCTGACCTTAGAGGCTTATATTGAGTGGGTTATATTGAAATCAAGGTATTTATTTTGTTAAGACTTTATGAAAAGTTTGCGTGTATAGCTTTGGAAAATGCACATCCTAACATCCTGATGAGAACATCATGCTAATACCCAGGAACATTACCAAGCACAGTCTGTCTTACAATAGCAGTCTGGAAAAATGTTGTTGTTAGGTGCCATTGAGTCGTCTCTGACTCATAGTGATCCTATGCACAGCAGAACGAAACACTGCCTCGTCCTGTGCCCTGCCAGCCTCACGTTCTTTGCTATACTTGAGCCCATTGTTGCAGCCACTGTGTCTATCCATCTCATCGAGGGCCTTGCCCTTCTTTATTGACCCTCCATTTTACCAAGCATGATGTCCTTCTCCAGGGAAAGGTACCTTCTGACAACATGCAAAGTAGGTGAGATGTAGGCTGGCCATTCTCACTTCTAAGGAGCATTCTGGCTGCCCTTCTTTCAGGACGTATTTGTTAGTCCTTTTAGCAGAACATGGTACTCAGCATTCTTCTCCAACACCACATATCAAAAGCATCAACTTTTCTTCAGTCATCCTTATTCATTGTCCAGCTCTTACATGCATAAGAGGCATTTGAAAATACCATGGTTTGGGTCAGGTGCACCTTAGTCTTCAAGGAGGCATCTTTGCTCCTCATCACTTGAAAGAGGTCCTTTGCAGCAGATTTGTCCAATGCAATATGTTCTCTAATGTCTTGGCTGCTGCTTCCATTGATGTTGATTGTAGAGCCAAGAAATATGAAATCCTTGACAACTTCAATCTTTTCTCCATCCACTGTGAATCTGTTTATTGGACCATTTGTGAAGATTTTTGTTTTTTTACATTGAGGAGTAATCTGTACTGCAGACTGTAGTCTTTAATATTCATCAGTAAGTGTTTCAAGTCATCTTCACTTTCAGCAAACAAAGTTGATTCATCTCCGTATCACAGGTTGTTGGTGAATCTTCCACCAATCCTGATGCCATGTTCTTCTTCACATAATCCAGCTTCTCGGATTATTTGCTCACCATGCAAGTTGAATAAGAATGGTGAAAAGATACAACCCTGCAGTACTCTCTTCTTGAAATTAAACCATGCAGTATCCCCTTGTTCTGTTTGAATGACAGCCTCCTGATCTATGTACGGGTTCCTCATGAGTACAATCAAGTGCTCTAGAATATCATTCTTCTCAATGTTATCCACAATTTGTCATGATTCACACAATCAAATGCTTTTGCATAGTCAAGAAAACAGAAGTAAACATCTTTCTGATATTCTTTGCTCTCAGCTAAGATCCATCTGACATCAGCAATGATATCCCTCATTCCACGTCCTTTTCTGAATCCAGCTTGCATTCTTGGAAATTCTCTGTCAATATACTGCTGCAATTATTTTGAATTATCTTCAGTAAGATTTTACTTGTATGTGATATTAATGATATCATTTGATAATTTCCATATTCTATGGGATCATCTTTCTTTGGAATTGATACAAATATGGATCTCTTCCAGTCAGTTGGCCAGGTAGCTGTCTTCTGAATTTTGTGGTAAAGCTTAGTGAATGTCTCCAGCAGGTCATCCGTGTGTTGAAACATCTCAAAGGGTATTCCGTCACTACCTGGAGCCTTGTTTTTGCTACTTCCTTCAGTGCATCCTTTAATTCTTTCTTCAATACCATTAGTTCTTGATCATATGCCACCTCCAGAAATGGATGAACATCGAATAATTCTTTTTGGTACAGTGACTTTACATATTCCCTCCATCTTCTTTTGATGCTTCCTGCATCATTCAATATTTTGCACATAGAATCTTTCAGTATTGCAACTTGAGGCTTAATTTTTTTCCTGTTCTTTCAGCTTGAGAAATGCTGAGCATGTTCTTCCCTTTTGGTTCTCTAACTCCAGGTCTTTGCATGTTTCATTATAGTAATTGGCTTTGTCTCCTCAAGCTGCTCTTTCAAATCTTCTGTTCACCTCTTCTATCTTATCATTTATTCCGTTTGCTTTAGGTACTACTCTCTACTCAAGAGCAAGTTTCAGAGTCTCTTCTGACATCCATTTTGGTCTTTTCTTCCTTTCTTGGCTTTTTAGTGACCTCTTGCTTTCTTCATGGATGATGTTCTTGATGTCATCCCACAATTCTTCTGGTTTTCAGTCACTGGTGTTCAATGCATCACATCTACTCATTGTTGTTGTTGTTAGGTGCTGTTGAGTCATTTCTGACTCCAAGCACAGCAGAACGAAACACTGCCCAATCCCATGCCAGCTCCATGATCCCTGTTATACTTGAGCCCATCATTGCAGCCACCATGTCAATCCATCTCTTTTAAGGCCTCCCCCTCTTTCATCAACCATCCACCCTACTAAGCATGACATACTTTTCCAGGGAATGGTCCCTTCTGACAACATGACCAAAATAGGTGACATGAAGTCTGGCCATTTTCACTTCCAAGGAGCATTTTGGGTGCACTTCCTCCAGGACAGATCTGTTAGTTCTTTTAGCAGTCCATGGTACTTTCAGCATTCTTCACCAGCACCACAA
>NW_006921591.1:8785949-8795029 GCF_000298275.1 Orycteropus afer afer
AAACCAGTCCATTTCAGCTCACTAATGCCAAGGATATCAATCTTTATGCATTCCATTTCATTTTTGACAACTTCCAATTTTCCTAGATTCATACTTCACACATTCCATGTTTGATGATTAATGGATGTCTGTACCATTTCTCTTCAATTTGAGTGGTGCCACAACAGCAAATGGAGGTTTCAAAAGCTTTAACTTATCCATATGAGAAAGGCTGGGTTTACTCAGATGATGCAGCTCTTTCCCAGTCCTATTTTGAAAGCTTCTAACCTAACTGGACTATTCATAAAGTTGAACACTGTTGATATCAAACAGTGTTTCTTTGCTATTCATAAGGTCTTCCCTGACTAATTCTTTGAGAAGTGGATGGCCTCTTCCTTCTTCCTAGTCTGTCTCAGTCTGTAAGCTGGGCTGATACCTTTGCACCATGTGCATCCCACTGGGTTTGAAAATAGTGGCTCAGCCTCAAAACTCACATCAAAACGTCACCACAGTAGGACAAATTGACAGACAATTTTGTCTCCCTGTTGGAAACCTATCATACCACACTTACCTGGGTTTCTGTGGCTGACTCCTCCTCTGTCCGTGTTCCTGGGCCTTTTAATTCCCTTTCTCCTGCTCTCCCACCCTGCTGCTTTAGGCGTGCCTGAATTCCTTCTCCTCACCTGGATCCCTGTGACTGACTGCTCCTCTCTCCAGGTTCCTGGGGTATTAATCACCATTCTGCTGCTTTGGGTGTGCCTCCCATCCTGCTGCTTTGGGTGTGCCTGGGTTCTCTCTCCTCACCTGGATCCCTGCAGCTGACTGCTCCTCTGTCCTGGTTCCTGGGCCTTTTAATCCCCTTCTCCTGCTCTCTCGCTCTGCTATTTTAGGCGTGCCTGAATTTCCTCTCCTCACCTGGACCCCAGCAGCTGACTGCTCCTCTGTCCTGGTTCATGGGCCTTTTAATGTCCTTTCTCCGACTTTCCAACCCTGCCGCTTTGGACATGCCTGAGTTCTCTCTCCTCACCTGGATCCCTGCAGCTGACTGCATCTATTCTTTAGATGGTCTCAAAATTCAGGATGGATATTTTCAAGGTCATATTTTAGCTCTTGACTTGTTTTAATTGTCTTCAACTTCAACTTGAACATGCATACTAGCAGTTGGTGGTCTTTTCCACAATCAGCTCCTGGCCTTGTTTTGGCTGGAGATATTCAACGTATCCATTGCCTCTTGCCACAGATGTAATCAATCTGACTCCTGTGTATTCCATCTGGTGACGTCCACGTGTATAGTCATTGCTTGTGTTGTTGAAGAACGGTATTTGAAATGCGTAAGTCATTAGTCTTGCAAAATTCTATCATGCAATGTCCAGCATTATTTCTATCACCAAGGCCATATTTTCCAACTACCAGTAACTCTTCTTTGTTTCCAACTTTTGCATTCTAGTCACCAGTGATAATCAACACAACTTGAGTTTATATTTGATCAATTTCAGACTGTAGAAATTGGTAGAAATCTTCAGTTTCCTCATCTTTGGCTTTGGTGGTTGGTGTGTAATTTTGAATGAGAGTATTATTAACTGGTCTTCCTTGTAAGCATATAGATATTATCCTATCAGTGACAATATTGTACTTCAGGACAGATCTTGAAGCAGACTTTGTGATGATGAATGCCACACCATTCCTTTTCAATTTTTCACTCCCGGCAGAATAGATCACCTGGTTGTCTGATTCAAAATGGCTAAAACCTGTCCCTTCAGCTCACTAATACCTAGAATATTGATCTTTATTGATTTAATTTCATTTTTGACAACTTCCAGTTTTCCTAGATTCATACATTCCATGTTCCAACTATTAATGGATATTTGCATCTGTTTCTGCTCATTTTGAGTCATGCCATATCAGCCAATAGAGGTCCTGAAAGCTTTACTCTATCCATATAGTTAAGATTGTCTCTACTCTGAGGATTCAGCTTTTCCCCAGGCAAATTTTGAGTCTATTTTGACCTGATGGGCTCATCTTCTGGCATGATGTTGGACGATGTTTCAGGGCTGTTCCTAAAGTTTTCCAGTAACATATCAGTAACATATCAGTGCTTCACTGCTATTCATAAGGTTTTCACTGGCCAGTTCTTTGAGAAGTGGGTGCCTTCTTCCTTCTGAGTCTGCTAAACCCAGAAGGTCCTCTGAAACTTCTCCACCATGGGTTACCCTTCTGGCATTTTGCAACATGGTGGCATAGCCTCCAGACTCACAGCAACACATATGCCACCACCAGATGACAAACTGACAGACAAGTTTGTCTCCCTTAGTTGTTCTTAACTCCTCTGCACCTGCCTACTTCAGGCCCCAGCCTTAATATAGAGCCACCACCAAGTGAAAAACAGGCTCAAGCCCCTCGCCCATCTATCTCAAGTCCTGGCCTTAAAAAAGATCCACACCCAAATGAAAAGCAGCCTCCAATCCCTGGGCAAGCCTACCTCAGGCCCCCACCTTAATATAGAGCAACACCCAAATGAAAAACAACCTCCAACCCCCAGGCCTGCCTACCTCAGGTCCTGGCCTTAATATAGAGCCATGCCCAAGCAAAAAGCAGCCTTCAAGCCCTGGGCCTGCCTACCTCAGGACCCTACCTTAATACAGAGTCACCCCCACTCAAAAGCAGCCCCTAGCCCTGGGCCCACCTACCTCTGGCCCCTGTCTTCATAGAGAACCACATTGAAGCAAAAAGCAGCCTTCAAGCCCCACTCCCAGTTTTGAAAACTAGGAAAGAAAATTCTGTAGTGACAATGAAAATAATTAATTGTCAAAGAGGATAAAATAAATCATGGCTTTAGCATAGACAACCATGTGCTTACATCTGGAACATGATCCAAAGGAAAAGTTCTAGAGAGAAACATAGCAGTGGTAGCAATGGTCTTGATAGATAATGAGGCAAACTCTTTGATTCTATACCATTTACAATTTAGAGTACCCCAAGGGAGGTAACACTGACAAGAAAGCCACTGCAATAATTGAGCCATAATTATTAGCATTTTAAAGAGAAAATTAAAATTAAATTCAATGTACTGTATCCATTCTCTTTTAAAAGGGGATATTCAGTGGGTAGAAAGGACTCAGCATGAAAAGTCATCCCAACTATAATGAAAGCAAAAGTAATACTGGAAATCTTGAGGTGAAGTACGGTGTGACAAGGTCATCAAACATAGATATAACTTAGAAGGTTTGCTTATATTTTTCTCAGAACCTTTTTAAGATAATTTGGAGAGTTATTCAGATTTCTTGGAATGTATTCTAAGGATTTCTGGGAGGCAAGTTCTTAATGTAGTCTGTGTGACCTCCTTGCATTATCTGTGCATTGGCTATATGTCTAATTTATTTCCTACTACTATTTTCAAGCACCTCTTGCTGTTTCTAAAAATGCTGACCACATTTTCCACTTAGGGTTTTTATGTTGTTGTTGTTGTTAGCTACCATTGAGTGGGCCTCCAACTCATGCCAACAATGCACAATGGAATGGAATATTGCCTGGTCCTGTGCCATCACCATGATTGGTTGCAGATGAGACCATTGCAATTCATAAGGTTCTCACTGATGAATTTTTGGAGATAGATTACTTGTCCTTTCTTCTTAGTCTGTCTTAGTGTGGAAGCTTTGTTGACACCAGTTCTGCATCATAGAAACTTGCAAGCCTCTATTGACAGATCGGTGGTGATTGAACGTGCGGTGCATTGGCCAAAATTTAACTTGGGTCTACTGAATGAATAGCTAGAATTCTACCATTGAACCACCACTGTTCTTGTCAGGGCCTTTATACTCAATGTTTTCTCTGCTTTCTTACACACTGTTTTCTCTCACACCCTTCAATCAGACCTCTGTTCAAATGTTGCTTCCTCAGAGGGATCATTCCTCAATAGACAACTTAAAACCCTATCTCATTCTTTCCCTGAACCTTGAATTATGTTTATTCATTATATTCATTTATCTCTGACATTATTCATTTATTTGTTGAAGTCTTTATTGTTTATTTTTATCAGTAAGTTATAAGGTAAAGAAAGAGATACACTGTTTTGTTCACTGTTTATAGCACCAAAAAGCAAAACAAAAACAAAAACAAAAAAAATCCATTGCTTTCCAGTTGATTCTGACTCAAGTAACCCTCTAGGACACGGTAGAATTGTCCCTATGGGCTTTCCAGCTGTAATCTTCATGAAAGAATGCTGTCATATCTTTCTCCTGCAGAATAGCTGGTGGGTTTGAACCATTGACCTTTCAGTTAGCAGCTGAGCTCTTAACCACTAATCCATCATGGCTCCTCATTTATAGTACAGGAAGTATTAGATATATAAATATATATTTGTTGAATGAATATATGAATCTTGAAGCAAGTCAAGAATAAAAGAAATTGGGTATATCAATTCTATTTCAAATGCATGCCAATGGGCCCTGTATATCCAGCCTTCATATGTTTATAAGTAAAAGTCTCATGATCCTGAGAACAAGGTCATACTCTCCCTCTCTGGCTATTCTAGTCCAGCACACATTTACAAAAACACATACCTAACCACCCTTTAGATATTCAAATACTTAATAACTCATGGGATTACATGTTACTGGTCACTCACATCTAGATTTTGAGGTGATATTCAAAAACATTATGTCAGTTGCCATTGAGTCTATTACAACTCACAGAAATCCCACATGTGTCAGAGCAGAAGTATGTTCCATAAGATTTTCAGTAGCAGATATTTTCAAAGGCAGATCATCAGGGCTTTCTTCCAGTGTCTTTCTGGGTAGACTTGAACTTCCACTATTTCAGTTATCTGAGCATATTAACTATTTGCACCACCTGGTCTCTCAAAGATGGCCTCGCCCATCAGTACTGTCTCAAGAAATTGCAAATACATTTCAGCCAAAAAGTTAAGAAACACTTAATGATCTTGGTTGCAAAGACGTGACTGTGAATAGTTTACACAAGAAGTGATATACTGGATTGCAGGAAAATGAAACAAGGCTTGTACCTCACACCATACATAAATAATAATAATAATAATAATAAAATAACTCTAGATGGATCAAAGACTTAAATGTGAAACTTGCAACTACTAAGTTCTTCAAAGAAAAAAGGGGCAAATTTAGGAGCCCTAGTTTACGGTATAAATAGACTATCAAGCAAAATCCAAGATGCACAAACAACAGAAGATAAACTAGATGATTGAGATTTTATAAAAATTAAATTCTTGTGTACATCAAAAGACTTCTCCAAAAGAGTGAAAAGAGAACCTCCAGAATGGAGGAAAAAAAAATTGGCAATGACATATCAGACAAAGGACTTATCTCTAAAATTTATAGAATACTCCAACATCTTAACATCAAAAAGACAATTCTATTTTAAAAAGGGGACAAAACATGAACACACATTTTACCAAAGAAGATATTCAGGCAGCAAACAAACATTTGAAAAAGTCTTCATGATCTGTAGCCATTAGAGAGATGCAAATCAAAACCATGATATACCACCTCACTCCAGCACTAATAGAAAAGTTGAACAAGACAGAAAATAATGAATGCAAGAGAGGATGTTTTGAGATTGGGACTTTCATACACTGATGGTGGAACTGTAAATTGTACTAAAGACGTGAGAGACAAGATCAAAAAAGATGTATGCACACCCATGTTTATCACAGCACAATTCACAATAGCAAAGAGATGGAAATAACCTAAGTGTCCAACAACTGAGAGATGGGTAAATAAACTGTGGTTGTGGTACATACACACAATGGAATATTATGCAACCCTAAAGAATAATGTAGAATCTGCAAAACACCACATAATGTATATGAACTTGAAGGACATTATGCTGAGTGAAATAAGAATTACAAATATTGTATTAATTCACTATTGTAAAAAACCAAGGAAAGGTTTATATGTGAAAGGAAACTTTCTTTGTTGGTTACCAGGGAGGAGAAAGGAAGGGAGTGAAAATTCTTAGATTGGAAAAAAATATATACATACACAAAATCAACCTCACTGCTGTCAAGTCGGATCTGACTCACAGCGAACTCCTCCTTGGGTTTCCGAGGCAGTATCACTACAGAAGTAGAATGCCCCATCTTCCTTTGGAAGAGTGGCTGGTGAGTTTGAACCACCAGCCTTCTGGTTAGAAGTCAAATGCCTTAGGCATTATGCTGCCAGAGCTCCTATAGACAGATGGATAGATAGATAGTGAGATAACCTAAAGATTATTAGTGGTTACCAGGGGTGAGAGGGAGAGGTAAAGGGGCAATCAGGGGAAGCTTCTGTTTGAAGGGCATTGAGTTTACACTAATGGTGGTGGAATATTTTGGAAAAGTGTACCAATAATGGTGGCACAACATGAAAAATATCATCAATGTCCCTGAGCTGTAAATGTGGAACTTATTATGTTGGTTATGTGTCTTGTTGTGTATGCTTTCACCACAATAAAAGTAAAAAAAAAAAAAAAAAAAAAGGAAGTGATTTACTGGAAACATATTAGTGAAGCAGAATTCCCTGAAACCTCATTGTAACACCTTTGAGCGGATCAATATTATTGGCGACAGCAAGGAACACTAAGAACACTCAATGTAGCTGGTTGGCATATTTATCTATAACTCAAGGCAATTTACAAACGCCATTGCATTGAAAGAAGGTTTCCACTTCTTCCAGTTTCCTGGGCTACAATTAAAAAAATATATAAAAGAAAGAAAGAGAAAACAAACTCACAGCCATCTAATGGAATCAAACTCATAGCGACCTCTCCTTGGGTTTCCGAGGCAGTGCGGAAGTAGATTGCCCAACCTTCCTTCTGAGGAGTGGCTCTTCAGTTTGAACCTCCAGCCTTCTGGTTAGCAGTCAAATGCCTTAGGCACTTTGCCACCAGAGATTAAAGCTATTTCTATTGATAAAATTATCTCCAGTGTTAAAACAAATAGGAAATTCTTTCTGTGATGGTTGCAAATATACAGAGGAGCTCTGGTAGCATATTGCCAACAATAAAGTGGTAGTTAGAAGCTGCTTCCACCCCGCTCTTAATTTAGCTTCCAAATGAGAAATGCTTCTTCAAATATGAACTGTGGACTTTTGTCATTAATTTCAGTTTTACTATAATTGATATCATTTCAAAGGAATGGTAATTTTACTTCTGCAGATCTGTGAGCAAGAAAGACCTATGTCTGTATTTTGTGTTCTTCCTGATCAGCTCTCTACTCAAGAGTGGGAGAAACTGATACAAATTTGCTTGATGGCAGGAAAATACATACAATGGAAAGGATAATTGTTTCTAGTTTTCTCTTTGCATTATTCTGTTATTTAGAACTGTTATCTTTTGTGTTAAATTTGAAGTTTTTCTACCAAGGTAAGAGATGGTTCTGTACATAAAAGAGAAAACAAAAAAAGTTAGAATGATAACTTTCTCAATATTTTGAGTATATAGGGTTTTGATAAACTACATATGAGCCATTCTTCTCACAATGTAATCAAAGTGCTATGTGAGGTTGCCTCAGTCCTGAGTAAAAGTCGCATTGAATTATTTAAATAATTTAATGTATTATTAAAGGTGTGTGCCTTGTGGCAGCACAATATATGAAAGATAATTTTAAAATGGTGTTTTTCAGTAGTGTTATTTTTATTTTTTCTTTCAATTAAATTAATTAATTAAGTATTATTTTGCAGGGAACTTTTTTTTCTTAAAAAAAAAAGAAATATAACAGAAACAGAAAGATGGAATTAACAAAGAAGAAAAACAACAGAAAATATGTTAGAAATATATGTAGCAATAATGTGCAAAGCCATCTGTGATTAATTTCAAAAACAATAAAATCTAGCCCAATCAGGAAACGATAAAGAAGGAAGCATAGATACAAAAGATTAGAAAGGAAATGGAAAAGCATCCAAGATACAGAAGAAATTAGAAGAATTATAGTATTCATCATTTTCCTTAAATCAATTTGAAAGCATAATGTAACACACATGAAGGCCTGGGAGAATGGCTAAAATCAGTTTATGAAGGACAGAAAACCAAACAAACCAATTGTGGAAGGCAAACTAAATGTTTTCAACAAGAAAACCTCATATTCTCACTCTTTCATCACTAAAATCCTGTGAAAGTTCAGGAACCAGAGGTGTTTATAGGTGAATGCTATCAATATTTCAAAGAATTGATCACTCTTATATTATTTCAAGGAGCTCTGGTAGCATAGTGCCTAAGGCACTTGCCTGCTAACCAGACGGCTGGCAGTTCAAACCCACCAGCCACTCCTCGGAAGGAAGGTTGGGCAATCCTTCTTCCGTAGTGATACTGCCTCGGAAACCCAAGGAAGGGTCGCTATGAGTCGGGGCCGACTCGACGGCAAACAACAACAACAACAACATATTATTTCAACTTCTTTAGAGCACTGAATGCAAAGAAAAGTTTCAAAATTATTTTTAAAAAGCAAACATATTCTTGATGTCTAAACCACACAAAATAGTGTTAAAAGAGACACTCATTTGAACATATTGAACTGAGTCTTAAATAAAATATTGAAAAACAGATTTTAGCAAGAAACTAAATTAAGAATTACCATAGAACAGTAGAGACTGTTTCCAGAATTAAGAATTTAATGCTAAGACATATATTTATATAACTAATAATAAACTAGAAATGCATAATTATAGCCAAAATTCATATGATTAAATTTAAACTATATTTCTGATTAAAATCACTTAACTTTCAATAAAATAGTAACTGATACACACTTATGGTGTGATATTAATAGTGGAGTATTCAAAAAATTCTCATTACATTCAGGACACATAAAGGATGTATATCACCACTGTAACTACTGTAGAATTAAAAATGTAAATACGAAATTAGAAATGCAAAATTAAGGTAAAATTAAAATGTAATATTTTAATATAGCAATAAGAGGCCAGCAAAAGGGCGGGCCCCAGTTCCAGGAACTGGGGCGAGGCGAGGAACATATAGTTTTAGTAAACAATTCCCAGAACCATTGATGACTAAGCCCTGAACTCTACCATACCATGTAATTGGAGAATTCAAACTTAAACTTACCAATTATCTGTACTCTCTCTGACCACCCC
>NW_006921591.1:8795129-8795592 GCF_000298275.1 Orycteropus afer afer
TTCTTCGGTCTTCCTTATTCATTGTCCAGCTCTCACATGCATACCAGGCGATTGGAAATATCATGGCTTGTGTCAGGCGCATCTTAGTCCTCAAGGAGATATCCTTGCTCCTCAGCACTTGAAGGGAGCTCTGGTAGCATAGTGGCTAAGACACTTGACTGCTAACCAGAAGGCTGGTGGTTCAAACCCATCAGACACTCCTTGGAAGGAAGATGGGAAAATCTACTTCCCCAATGATACTGCCTCAGAAACCCAAGGAAGGGTCACTATGAGTCAGGTCCGACTCGACAGCACATAACAACAACGACAACAGCAGCAGTTGAAACAGTCCCTTCACAGTTGACATTCCCAATGCTATGCATTGTCTAAAGTCCTGACTACTGCTTCCACTGGCATTGATTGTAGAACCAAGCAATGTGAATTCTCTGACAACCTCAATCTTCTCTCCATTTATTGTGATGCT
>NW_006921591.1:8798713-8805426 GCF_000298275.1 Orycteropus afer afer
CTGACCACCCCCTTGTAGTTTTGCCTTTAAATACTGTGTAATTTTGTTGCTGGGGGCTCTACTCCTCTGCCCCTGCATGGGATGTGAGTCGAGCCCCAGCGCGCTGGAACTTCGAATAAACTCCTCCTGCTTTTGCATCAAGAGACGTCTTTTGTGAGTGATTTTGGGTGGCGTTATCCCTGACTTGGGTTGTGGGAGCCCTGCCGAAGGGAAACCCAACACTACTACTTAACATTGTTCCAGAAGTATTGTTAGTATAAAAATCAGGTTGCTATCAAGTTGATTCTGACTAATAATGACCCTATAGGACAGAGTAATATTTCTCCATACTGTTTGCAGGCTGTAATCTTTACAGGAGTAGATCACCAGGTCTTTTCTCCCATGTAGCTACTAATTGGTTCAAATTACCGAGCTTTTTTAGTTAGCAGTTGAGAGCTTGGCTATTAAGCCACCAGGGCCCTGTCAAAATAAGCAAGGTAGCTACATATCTGCAGAAAATATATTTGGTAAAGAAGAGAAAAATGATCCTTCTTTGAACATAATGAAATCATATAACTGGAATAAACAAGGAAATAAATTTCAAATCTATTTACAAAAACGATAAGGAGGCCACATGTTCTGACCTCCTCTAATCCCACACCAGGAAGACAGGATTACCAGCAGTAACCCAAGGCCTATTCCTGCGAGGCCTGACATGCTGCCTCCCTCCAGCCCTTCCTCCAACCATTCCTCCCAAAGCACCCACCACCTTTCTCCTGGGTTCGATAATTTGCTGCAGTGGCCACACAGAGCTCACAGATTATGGGGTTTGTTAGGGAAGCACCACAGGCTACAATTCCAGTTCAGGAAAAATGCTCAGTCTCTCTCCCAGCCCACCATCCCTCAGCCAACAGTCTCTCACAGTCTCTTTCCCAGCAGTGCTGGTCCCTTGGTGTCTCACTCAGCAATGCGTGTCTCTTGTGTCTCTTTCCCAGCAGCACGTGTCTCGTTCAGGAGTGCATGTCTCTTTCGGCAGCATGTCCTCCTCAACCAGCAGTCACAGAGAGTTCTGCCTCTAGGAGGCCTCCTTTTGAGCCCGGCAGGGTGGTCAAACTAGCCAATTATAGCATCAGAACTGTAAGCCCCTGAGAGAGAGTGGGCACCTCCCAGAACATTGTTTTGTGCCACTCCCAACAGAAATATTCCAGGTGGACACCTTCAGCAATCAGGAGCTCCTCAGTTGCTCATAGCAAATCCCACCTTGGAGTTTACAAAGACTTATGGGTAGAAAAGCCACACAAAGTAATTTACTACACTGCACTATTGCAAACTCAAAAGAAATTTATTAGTTAAGTTACAATACTAATATACCCTGTTTCTTTACTTATAAACAACAACCTCCTAGATATGGAGATATAATTTACAATAGTAAACAAACACAGATACACACACTGATTATAGGCATAAACTTAACAAGATGGTTGCAAGAACTGGGCTCAGCTCGAAAACTCATTTTTGTCTCATGTTGTGTGGGCCTTAATTAAATGGACACTCAGGCCTCTCTCTCCAAATGGTCTCTCAAGAGGAAAACCAGCGTTTGTTCAAGGGACAAACAGTGTTAAAAAAAAAAAAATACTTCCATCAAATTGATCACTATCCATAAAGATTCTATAGCTCACTGTAGAACTTTGCCATATGGTTTCCAAGACTGCAAATCTTCACTGAAGGAGACTGTCACATGTTTCTTGCCTAGAGAGACTAGTGGGTTAGAACTACCAGCCTTTCTATTGGCAGCCAAGCACTTAACCACTGTGCCACTGAGACACTTAGAAAAATAATAGTGACAGAATATGAATGAAAATTTAGAAAAATTTAATATCAAATGTGGTATAACATTTGAAACAATTCACTCCTAACTAAAATAAACTTAATTATGAATAAAATAAAGCAAGTTAAAAATCACAATTTTAGCCTTTTATATCATCAAACATTAACCAAAATTATAATACATGATATTGCTGAACTATGAGAGAAAAAAAACACTCATAAAGTTTTGGTGGGAGGACAAACTGATGAAAACAATTTGGAAAATAATTTGCAGTGAGTAACAAAACATGAGTATGTACATACTCTGATCCAGTTTTTCCACCTTTATGCTTTTATTCTACAAATATACTTACATAGGTAAACAAGGGCATATCTAAGGATGTTTATTGGAGTATGTGTTTGTAACAGCAGAATCTGGACATATGTTCATATCTGCATTAATAGGGTATATGTTAAGCACAATGAAGGAAATGAGTATAATAGACTATCAAGTAATTATATATATATTACATATATATATGAGCTCTGGTAGTGTAGTGCCTAAGGCACTTGACTGCTAACTAGAAGGCTGGCAGTTCAAACCCATCAGCCACTCCTCGGAAGGAAGATGGGGCAATCTACTTCTGTAGTGATACTGCTGCCTCAGAAACCCAAGGAGAGGTCACTATGAGTCAGGTCTGACTCGAGGGCACATAACAGTAAGATATATCTATATATATCTATATATATCTATGTATATCTATATATAGATATATATAGATATATATATATCTTGCCAGTGTAAAAATATTCACCATGACAATGTTTTAAGAAAATGATAAGTTTTAGTACCATGTATAGAGTTAGACTCCATATGTTATTATTTTCAAAGATAAATAGGTATATTTTTATGTATATACTTTTTGGAAAGAAAAATGAAAACTACTAAGAGTGAGTATTTCTTAGCAGTTGGAATTGTTTTTGGGTGGGTGGTAGTTTATTTCACTGTCTGAAATACTTTACTATGTGTATAAATTATTTAAAGAATACAAAATAGGTGAATATTTTTTAAGGACACCAAACCTGCCTAAAAATAATTTACACTTAACAAGTATAGCAACACATGCAGGAACAACTTTTGCAACTAATATGATAATATTTCTAACAAAAATTCATACAAGGGGTTGTAGGATAATGTGGGGAAGGCCTAACAGAAAAATCTCCTAAAAGTTTTGAGGGAATTTCCCAATTTGGATAAGTAGAAATGTGAAAGTATGAGATTGTTTCTATATAGCTACCACTCTGTATGTGATTATGTTTCTATATAACCAACACCCTGTATGTGACCATTTTGAATATGTAGCCATTTGTGCAAAAAGCCTCAGCACGTATTTCACGCTTTAGTGCTTTAGTTACTGGAAAAACCACAAAGAGCCCTAGCTACCCCACACCTAACTACCTCATTGATACCCTCAAACACACTCCTTAACAACAACCAATCAGTAGATAGCACAGACATACCTTACCTAGAAACCACAGTTGGTGGCTTCGGCCCACTAGACAGAGCCAATCAAGTAGGCACAACTAGCAACTTGGAAAATGTCAACCAATCCTGTAATTTTCTAATTAAAATTTCCTTGTTCCTGATTGAGACCCCTATATTAACCCCATTACTCCTGAGTTAGGCACTCTCAATCCTGAACCGCTGCGTTGGTGACGGTTGAGCGTCGGAGCTCGAGCTTGAATAAACAACCCCTATGCTTTTGCAGTGGAATCGGCTCCTTGGTGGTCTTTGGGGAAACAGGGTCTGGGCACAACAGAAAGAAATAGCATCAAACTCACACCATTTTTTAAAAATTATTTATTTATTTTTTATTGTGTTTTAAGTTCAAGTTTACAGAGTAGGGTTTGTTTTACATTCAACATTACATGTACATTTAGTTTCACTCTCCATTTACAATCCCCAACCCTAACCCAGTCTCCTCCCTCCCTTGTCCAATAATCCCCCCCCCCCAGTGCTCCTCATAGTTATGCACTCCTGTGTGTCCTCCATTTCCTCTTCCCTCATGTGAATGTTGCCCTTCTGGTGCCCCCTGGTCAATTGCTCCAAGGAATGAATTTCCACAGAGTATGTGGGTGCATCACCCTGGGTTCAGTGGTCTGCATGTACATCTTGTTTACTATTGATCTGAGAACCAACTCCTGGGAGTGAGTTTTATTCAGGCCCAGAATGTATTCCAGGGCCATAGTATTGGGGGTCTCACCGGACTCCAGCTGACAGTAATTCTGGTCATTATTGATATTTTGGATTTGGTTCCTCATCTTTCCTCCCACTCTATCCAGTATCTCCAGATTTGATTGCTTACTGAGTGGTTGGCATTGATAGCCAGGAGCCATCTATTTCTTCTGGTCTCGAGGGCCATCATTATTTCTTCTAAATGCCCTTGTTTTTTTGTTTTTTCCCACTCTACTTGGCTTCCAATGATAGAAGATCAATGGCTGCATCTTAGATAGCCCCTTTAAAGCTTTAAGACCCCAGTCACTACTCACCAATGTGGGATGAAGTACAAGGCTTTTATGTATTTTGTTGTATTTTGTTGTGCCAATTGAGTCTGGTGTCACCCAGTACTATGTTCCTGAAACAGTAGATCTGTTGTATCTCTCTCCCACAGTGTCTGTGTGTCTGTGAGGGATTACTCTATGTCTGTCTTCTGTTGTTTCTGTAAGGATTGTGGGTATTTTTTTTATCACTGATATATGTACAAGATTAGTCTCAGCTGAATCTATCCTTGTTCTAGAGTATTCTCCCGCTCAACCCCATCTGATCTTCTCAGATGTTTATGTGTTTATCTGTAGCCTGGTGTTTGATGTTAATGGTATGGCAGTATTGTGGATATACTGGTTGGTATTAACGTCTGTGGCTGTATAGTAGGTTTTAAGATCAGGAGTGCGAGAGCTCCCACTTTGTTCTTCTTCAGAAGTGCTCTGCTTATCCTAGATCTCTTTCCTTTCCATATGAAGTTAGTAATTGGTTTTTCCATGACCTTAAAAAAATTTGTTGGTATCTGGATCAGGATTGCATTTAATGTGTAGATTGCTTTAGGTCGTATTGACATTTTCACAACATCCAGTCTACCTATCCGTGAACAAGGCAGGTTCTTCTATTTATGTTCAGCCCATGTTGTTTCTTGTATTAGTGTTTTATACTTTTCTTTGTATACGTCTTTTGTGACTCTGGTAAGGTTTATTCCTAGGTATTTTATCTTTTTAGTAGCTACTGTAAATGATATTATTTCCCTTATTTCTTTATCAGAGGTCTCTTTTGTTGGTATAGAGGAATCCAACTGATTTTGTTGGTTGACATTTTATCCTGTCACTTTGCTGAATCTCTCTATTAGTTCCAGTAGTTTATTTTTATTGAGTCTCTTGGGTTGTCTATGTACAGGATCAAATCATCTTCAAATAGAGGTCATTTTACTTCCTCTTTCCCAATTTGTATGGTTTTTATTTCTCTTGCTTGCCTCATTACCCTGGCCAGAACTTCCAATACAATCTTAAGTAGAAGTGGTGATAGAGGACATCCCTGTCTGGTTCCCATTCATAAGGAGAATGCCTTGAGTCTTTCTTCATTAATAATGATGTTGGCCATTGGCTTTGCATATATGACTTTTATTATGTTGAGGAATTTCCTTTGTATCCCTATTTTGCTGAGAGTTCTGAACAGGAACTGGTGTTAGATTTTATCAAATGTCTTTTCTGCATTTGATAATGATAATTGATATAATGATATAGTTCTTTTCTTTTTCTTTTGTTTTGTTTATATGGTGGATTACATTTTTTTTTTTTTTTTATCTCGAGCCAGCCTTGCATACTTGGTATGAATCCCATTTGGTCAGGGTGTATTATTTTTTAATATGTTGTTGGATTCTGCTGGCTAGGAAATGTTGAACATTTTTGCATCTATATTCATGAGGGGTAATGGTCTATAATTTTCCTTTTTAATGGTGTCTCCCTGGTTTTGGTATTAGTGTTATGCTTGCTTCATATAATGAGTTTGGGAGTATTTCATCTTTTTCTATGTTCTGGAATTGTATGAGTAATATAGGTGTCACCTCTTCCCTGAATATTTGGTAAAATTCTCTAGTGGATCCATAAGCATCAGGACTTTTCTTTGTGGGGAGTTTTCTTTTTTATTTACCTGTTCAATTTATTATTTTGTTATAGATCTGTTCAAGTATTCTATCTCTGGGTGGAATAGTTTAGGTAGGTATTGTTATTCTAAGAACTTTTCCATCTCTTTTAGGTTCTCCAATCTATTGGAGTACAGTTTTTCATAATATTCTGTCAATATCATTTTCATTTCAGTTGATTCTGTTGTGATGACACCCTTTTAGTTTACTAATCTTGTAATTTGTGTTTTCTCTTTTTTTCTTTTGTTAGATTTGCCAATGGTTTGTTGATTTTGTTAATCTTTTCAAAGAGCCAACTTTTTGTTTTGCTGATTTTCTCTATTTTTTTAATTCTGTTTCATTCATTTCTGCTCTAATCTTTATTATTTCTTTACTTCTAGATACTGTAGGATTCTTTTGTTGTTCTTTTTCTAGTTGTTGGAGTTATTGAGTTGGAATGTTGATTTTATTTCTTTCCTCTTTTTTGACGTATGCATTTATTGCTATAAACTGACCTCTGAGCAATGCTTTTGCTGTGTCCCATAAGTTTTGGTATGATGTATCTTCATTCTCATTTGTTTCTGGGATTTTTTTTTTTTTTTCCTCCATTACTGTGATAGTTGAAGATGTGTCAACTTGGCTGGACTCCACTTGTGAGTGGTGTTTCCCATGATGGATCACATGACTGCGTCCTAAGCGGCCGGTCAGTCTAGGGGGAGTTTCCCCAGGGGTGTGGCCTACCTGTAATACTATCCCAGG
>NW_006921591.1:8812402-8820738 GCF_000298275.1 Orycteropus afer afer
ATATATATATACACTTTGCTGGTTTTTGTGTTTCTCTAGAGAACCCAATCCAACACAATTACCTAGTAGTTTTTGAGCAGTGAATTGTTGAACTTCCACATTTGATACTTTTTCCTTAATCTTATTATTAATTTCTAATTTTGTAGCATTGTGGTCTGAGAAGATGCTTTGCAGTATTGCAATGTTTTTTTTTTAATTCATTGAGGCTTGTTTTATGTCCTAACATATGATCTATTCTGGAGAAGGATCCATGTGCACTGGAGAAGAATGTAAATTGTTTTTGTTAGATGGAACGCTCTGTATATATCTATGAGGTCAAGTTGGTTGATTGTGTTTTTGAGCTCTTCTGTGTCTTTGCTTAGTTTTTTTCTAGCTGATCTGTCCCTTGAAAGTGGTGTGTTAAAGCCTCGTACTACTATTGTAGAGTTTTCTATCATCTCTTTTATTTCAATTAATATTTGCTTCACATATTTTGGAGCACTTTCATTGGGTGCATAGATATATATTATCATAATGTCTTCTTGGCCAGGTGAGCCTTTCAGCATCATATAGTGGCCTTCTTTTTCTCTTATATTGTTTTTCACCTTAAATTCTATTTTATCAGAATTAGTATTGCCACTCCTCCTCTTTTTTGGTTGGCTTGGTATATATTTTTTTCCACCCCTTAATTATTAATTTGTTTTTATCTTTGTGTCTAAGGTGAGTCTCTTGTAGGCAGCATATTGATGGGTCTTCTTTTCTTATTCAGTTTGCCACTTTCTTTCTCTTGATTGGTGCATTTAGTCCATTCACATTGAGTGTAATTAGTGATAGATATGAATTGGTTGCTGTCATTCTATTGTGTTTTTTTGTCATGTTGTTGGAGCTTCCTTGGTCCATATACTTTTCTGTGCTGAGTTTGTTTTGTTGTCAAGTGCTTCCTCTCTTTTCTTCTTTATTGTTTGTTTTGTCTTATTAAAACCATATGTTTTCCTTCCTTCTGGATTTGCTTAGGGGGGTTGTTAATTTTCTCTGTGGTTACCTTGGAGTGAATTCTTGTCTCTATATTTTTAGAACAGTCTGTTCTATGAAGACATTGTCCTATTTTCTTCCCCATTTGGAAGTTTGTACCTAGAATTTTTATTCCCTCTATTTGGTTAGTTGCTATTGTCATGTGTAGATTGGCTTCCTTGATTTTTAGTGTACAATGTTTTATGGCTTTATTTTGAGTGTCTATTTCTGATTTGGATTTAGTGTTGATGGCATGTATTATGCTTTTGTTGTTCTCTGTTGTGGGTTCTCTATTAGAAAGACTTCCTTAGGCATTTCTTGTAAGGTTGGTTTGGTTTTCACAAAATCCCTTAATTTCTGTTTTCTGAGAATGCCTTGATTTCACTCTGATATTTGATGGACAATTTGGTTGGATATAGGATTCTTGGTTGGAAGTTCTCTTCCTTCAGTGTTTTATGTATGCTGTCCCACTGCCTTCTTGTCTCCATGGTTTCTACTGAGTAACTGGAGTAATTGAGTAATTGGAGCTCTAAATGTTTGATAATTATAAGTAATATTTCTTTTGTCCTGGGCTGCTGGCAAATTTCTTTCTGTCTTTTGTTTTGGAAAGTTTGATTATTAGATTCCTCAGTGTTTTTCTCTTGGTATCTATTCTATGTGGGGTTCTTATGAGCTTCTTGGACAAATATACTTTCTTCCATCATGATATGGAGGAAGTTTTCTGTTAGTAGGTCTTCCACAATTTTCTTGTTTGCCTCTTTTTTGTTTGTTTGCCTCTTCTTGTTCTGGAATTCCAATGAGGTGTATGTTGTTACTTTTCATGTGATCCATATAACTCTTAGGTTCTCTTCATTTCTCTTAAATCTTTGTTCTGATTTTTCTTCATGTAGGCTGGTGTGCAGGGATTTATCTTTGAGTTGGCAAATGTGTCCTTCAGCTATTTCTATCCAACTCTTTTGTTCTTCCACTGTATTGTGTAATTCTGTAATTTTGGTATTCATCTTCTGGATTTCTAACTACTGTTATTTTATTTATTTTCCTTTTAAAAGTTCTGATTGTCCATTAACCTTGTTATTTTGTTCTTGATTGGTTTTCCTGAGTTCTTCCAGGGAAGTTTCTGTGTTCTTCTTGCTTCTGTTTGGAGTTTCTTTAGGCTCTTGTAAAGCTCTATAAGCATACCTTCTAAATTCCTTCTTGGATAATTCTATTGCTTCCTCTTCCTCCATGTTTGTTGTTGTTGTTGTTGTTGTTTGCCGTCGAGTTGGCCCCGACTCATAGCAACCCCTCCTTGGGTTTCAGAGGCAGTATCACTACGGAAGTAGGATTGCCCAACCTTCCTTCCGAGGAGTGGCTGGTGGGTTTGAACCGCCAGCCTTCTGGTGAGCAGTCAAGTGCCTTAGGCACTATGCTACCAGAGATCCTTCCTCCATGTTTAATGAGACTTTTGTTTGGGATTTTACTTCTAATGTCTTATCCTATTTTTTTTTTGTTGTTGTTTTATTTGAGGTTGCCTGTTGTTTCCTAGACATTTTGAGGTTGTCTTTAATTGTTAGTTATGTATTGATTTGTTTTGTCTTGATTTTATGATTTAATGTTTTTGCAAAGGTAGAGCTGGTGTATTTTATTTTTTTGGTTATTAATTTAGGAGTTCTGCATTGCTTTGATTTTTTTTTTTTTTTTTTTTTATGATGATGGAATTGCTGTATGGAATGTGGATGCAGGTCTCTGTTTGTCATAAAGGGAGTTTAGGATTCAAGTCAGCAAGTATTATGGTGGTTGGATGTGGTTTCTCTATTGGATGAGGCAGGGTAGAGGCAGAGGAAGTGGGAGGAGAAGCGAGAATGAAGAAAAGCTCCAAGGCCCCAGGAGTGGTTTCTAGGGCTTTGAGTGGGCTGCTAATGATGACATTATACAGCTCCTCACAGGGCTGCAGCTCAAATTCAGCAAAGACTCTGATAGTTAGGGGGCCGTCACTTTCTTCCAGGTTCAGAAACACACAAAACCCCCACTCTCCAGGCCCCTCTGTGCCAAAAAGGTGACCTAGGATAACTGCCCTGATCCTTGATCCATGATGGGAGTTCCTCCGAGGGCCCACGCACTTGCAGTATGAATGTTCTTTCTGCTCCTGCTTCAACAGTACCAGAGCCAGAGAAATGTCTACTCCCACTCAGAGGTCCCAACTTTACCAATAAAAGTAGGTGCTGAAGGTAGATCCGTAGAATGGCCACAGGTTCTCTGGTATGGTGCTTTCTCTCCTCTACCCCAAGGAGGTCTCTGATGGCCTTTCTTGCCTGCCGGTTAGTAATCCACAGGGCAGGTTCACCTATTTTTGTTATTTTTTTCACTCTAGGTAATTGCATGCCCCTTTCTCCTTTCTATTCCTACTCCCCTGAGTTTGGTGTGCTCTGACATAATGTGCTGTTCAGAATACCAGAATCCCCATTTCAAATTAACATAGTGCCTAAGGCACTTGACTGCTAACCGGAAGGCTGGTGGTTCAAATCCACCAGCCACTCCTCGGAAGGAAGATGGGGCATATCATGTAGTGATACTGCCTCAGAAACCCAAGGAGGGGTCACTATTAGTCGGGTCTGACACGATGGCACATAATTACAACAATAAGATGCTAGAGGGAACTAGTGTGGGCACTATGGGAGAGATGCAATTTTCAATCAAACTCACACCATTGATGTTAATTATTCAATCTAGAAGTGGCATAACATCTTTTTTTTTTTTTTATTGTGTATTTAGACAAATTTACAGAATTAATAGAAAATGAAATAGAAATCATTTTCCAAGCAACATAGTTTTATATTATGGCAATGAATCAGAGCTTTTTTTAGGAATCCAACATAAATAGAATTAAGTAATAACAGGGAATTAGTAATTCCTCTTTTGAAAATGGCCAGGAGATAAACTAACTGGACTCAAGGCTCAAAGGATTACATCAATATGAGAATAATTCTTAACTATACCTTTCTTTTTAGAAAGGCAGAGTTAAGAACTATTTTCATATTTCTTTGGCTTATTCTCTGATTGACTTTCTCTGCAAAGTAGACTCCACCAACTCCTAAATTATATCCTACTCATTCACTAATGGAAATAAAATGCCTTTTATTTCTAATAGTCTCAGCAAAAGTCCTAGTGATGAATATGTTTAGACCTAGTGGGTCCTGTGATCATCCTTACTATAACTGCTATGGCCAATGTAATGGGGCGTTCATGTGGCTATGGTGAAACTAACCTCATTCAAGACATAGATTAGAGGAAAATGCCCCCCCACACACACCCCCAAATGTGCTATTGCTAAAATAAGTGTCAGGATACTCTAGGTTAAATGTTAATGTTCAATTATTTTGTTTTATCACAAAGAAAATATGTCCACTGAAATGACCACAAGACAAGTTCTGGACAAAGTACTCAAATCTTGTTACCCAGAAAAACATGGCATTGAAGAGAGAGAAGATTAGGAGGTACATTTGCAGCCTGTTTTTGTCTTTTATTACTGTGCAACTTGGGACATGTCTATTATTTCCTTTGAGTTAAACTTTCTTCTGTGTGATAAAATGGAAATAATGATGCTGAGTATCTAAGAGGGTTGGCGTAAGGGGTATATGAATTTTACATATAAGGGATATGTTGTAGTTCTGGATAAAAACTTTTGCTTAATACCTGTGAATTCCTTTTTCCTCTTCTCTTGGAGATGCCTAGTTTTGTGCTCTTCACTACCTTATGCTATTCTGATCTTTCTCTCAGTATGCCTGCTTGAGGACATGCTCAGTTTTCATTTTCTAACCCAGCAGTTGTTTATATTTGTAGTACATCAGAACTTTTATTTTCCAGAATGAAAGTTCATGGACCACCAGGCAACTGCACAGTGGGTAGGCTATGTACTCTATACAAAGGATTTTGAGGAAAGAATCCCTGAGGTCAGATTGATAAAGGCCTGAGGGAGTGGACTACTGTGGCCTTGAATGGTAGCTTTAAAAAAAAAAAAAAAAAAAAAACTTTTTATTGTGATTTTGGTTTAAGTTTACAGAGCAAATTAGTTTTCTATTCAACAATTCTTACATATTTTGATTCATGACATTTATGCAATACCCATATGTAACAGTATTCTTCTCACTTCCTCCCTGTGTTTACCATTTCCATGTGTCCTTCTTTCCTATCCTTTTCTGCCTTCTGAGCTTTATCCCTGGACAAACACTGCCTTTGATTTCATATAGTTGGTTGTTCTAGGGAGTGCATACCTTGTTGGGGTTATTGTTCAGTTTACAGGCCTGACTACCTTGTGGCTGAAAGTTGAGACATGGTGGTAACTTAAATGGTTAAAGACTCAGGGGATCCACTAGACTCTAACAGACCAGTAAGCCTGGTCTTTTTTAAGATTTTGAGTTTTATTGTACATTTATTACCTACTTTATCTAGGACCTTCAATTGTGATCCCTTTTCATAGCTGTTAGCAGTGGTAGCTGGGCGCAATCTAGTTCTTGTCTCAGGGTCCTGGAGGCTAGAGTTTACATGGTACATTCATATTTTGAATTAATTATTTTCATGAGTCTTTGATTGTCTTTACTGTTAATTTGCTCCAACTCATCTGTAAGTTCGTTCTACTGTGGTGGCTTGTATGTTGCTGTGAGGCTGGAGCCTATGTCACTGGCATTTCAAATATTAGCACTGTGTCACCATGGTAGACAGGGTTAAGCAGAGCTTTCAGATTAATATAGACTCAGAAGAAGGAAGGGGCCATCCAATTCTGAAAGAATTGATCAGAAGTGAAAGACTGTCTGACATATTACAGGAAAAATTTATGAATATCCCTGAAGCAATGTCTGATATAGTGCCAGAAGATGAACCTTTCAGGACAGAAAGCACTCAGAATACAACTGGGGAAGAACTGCCTCCACAAAGTAGTTGACCTTAATGATATGGATGGAGTAAAACTTTTTGGACCTCCATTTACTGATGTGGCATGATCCAAGATGGGAAAAACTAGTGTCAAAAAGCCATTAATAATCAGAATATGGAATGTACGAAGTATGAATCTAGGAAAATTGCAAGTTATCAAAAGTGAAATGGAATGTATAAATATTAATAACCTAGGCAATAGTGAGAAGAAATGGACTGGTCTGGGCCATTTTGAATCAGGCAACCCTATGATCTACTATGTTTGGAATGACAAACTGAAGAGGAATGGTATGGCATTCATCATCATCACACACACACACACACAAAATGTTTCAAGATCTATCCTGAAGAACAGTGCTATCAGTGATAGGAATATCCATACACCTAGAAGGAAGACCAGTTAATACTACTATATTCAAATTTATGCACCAACCACCAAAGCCAAAAGTGAAGAAATTGAAGATTTTACCAACTTCTGCAGTCTGAAATTGACCAAATATGCAGTCAAGATATATTGATTATTACTGGTGATTGGAATGTGAAAGTTGGAAAAAAAGAAGAATCATCAGTGGCTGGAAAATATGACCTTGGTGATAGAAAGGATGCCAGAGATTGCATGATAGAATTTTGTAAGACCAATGACTTATTCATTGAAAATACCTTTTTTTACAACAATATGAATGGAAGTTGTATACATAGACCTCATGGGATATAATGCATAGTAATCAGATCAACTACATCTGCGGAAAGAAGCAACAGAGAAGCTCAATATCTTCAGCTAAAGCAAGGCCAGGGCTGACTGTGGAACAGATTGATTGCTTATATGCAAGTTCAAGTTGAAGACAATTAAAACATATCCATGAGAGCCAAAATATGACCTTAATTATATGCCACCTGAATTAATAGACCATCTGAAGAATAGATTTCATTCATTGAACACTAGTGACCACAAACCAAATGGATTGTTGGATGACATCAAGAACATCATCCATGAAGAAAGGAAAAGGTAATTAAAAAGACAAGAAAGGAAGAAAAGACCAAAATGGATGTCAGAAGAGACTCCAAAACTTGCTTGTAAACAGAAAGTAGGTAAAGCAAATGTAAGAATAGACAGGATAAAAGAGCTGAACAGAAGATTTCAAAGAGCAGCTCCAGAAGACAAGGTCAATTATTGTAATGAAATTGTCAAAGACCTGGAGTTAGAAAAACAAAAGGGAAGAACATATTTAGCATTCTCAAGCTTTAAGAACTGAAGAAATAAATAAAGCCTCAAATTGGAATATTGAAAGATTCAATAGACAAAATATTGAATGATTCAGAAATAATCAAAAGAAGATGGAAGGCATACACAGAGCTGCTGTACCAAAAAGAATTGATCAATGTTCATTTATTTCAGGAGGTGGCATATGATCAAGAGCCATTGGTACTGAAGAAAGAAGTTGAAGGTGCACTAAAGTAACTGGAGAAAAACAGGGCTCCAGGAATTGATAGAATTGTCATTGAGATGTTTCAACAAACAGATGCTGCACTGGAGCCACTTACTCATCTATGCCAAGAAATCTGGGAGACAGTCACCTGACCAACTGACTGGAAGAGATCCATATTTTACCCACTCCAAAGAAAGGTGATCCAACAGAATGTGGAAGTTATTGAACAATATCATTAATATCACAAGTAAGTAAAATTTTGCTGAAGATAATTTAAAAATGTTTACAGTAGTTTTTTCACTGAGAATTAATTTGAAGAGGATGTGGAATAAGGGATGTCAGATGGATCTTGGCTGAAAGCAAAGAATAGACCATGTAAAAGCACTCAACTGTGTGGATCATAACAAATTATGAATAACAATGAGAAGAATGGAAATTCAAGAACTCTTAATTGTGCTCATGGGGAATCTGTACATAGACCGGGAGGTTGTTGTTCAAACATAACAAGAGGATACTGCATGTTTTAAACTCAAGAAGGAAGTGTCAGGGATGCTGTATCATTTCACCATACTTACTCTATCTGTATGCTGAGCAAATAATCAAAGAAGCTGGACTATACGAAGAATGCAGCATCAGCATTGGAGGAGGACTCATTACCAACCTGCCTTATGCATGTGACACAACCTTGCTTGTTGAAAGTGAAGATGTCTTGAAGCCCTTACTGATAAGATTAAAGACTACACTCTACTGTATGGATTATACCTGAATATAAAGAAAGTGAAAATCATCACAACTGGAGCAATAAGTTGTTGTTAAGGGCCGTCGAGTCATTTCCGACTCATAGCGACCCCATGCACAGCAGAACGAAACACTGCCCGCTCTCGCGCCAGCCCCACAATCCCTGCTATACTCGAGCCCATCATCGCAGCCACCATGCCAATCCATCTCGTTGAAGGCCTCCCCCTCTTTCGTCGACCCTCCACCCTACCAAGCATGACATCCTTCTCCAGG